>NC_056734.1:509179772-509485902 GCF_019279795.1 Protopterus annectens | reverse complement strand
AAAATGATAAAAAAGAAATGCTAGCTGTACAGAATGCGGACAGCCTTCAAAGGACTACCTTCATCCAGGACAACTAATGGTAAAGATGGGCAACGCTACGGTTATGTGGTATATAACCAAGCAGGCGGGGTACACATTCGTATCCTTTTTGCAGACTAGCCATGACATTGTGGAACACGGCCTTGAGCTACCAAATACAACTACAAGCTCAATTCCTGCCAGGCAAGCTGAATATTCTAGCAGACTATCTAAGCAGAAATCTCATAGACCCACATTAATGGAAACTGGAGTCACGGATTTTTGACAAGCAACTGGGGGTGCCCAGACATGGATCTATTTGCCTCCCCCCATAACTACCAATTGGACAAGTTTTGCACAAGAACTCCTGTCAAAAAAGTCTGGAAAGTGGATGCTCTGTCCTTCAGCTGGAAAAACCTATCAGTCTGCGTCTTTCCCCCTCTGCCACTGCTTTCCATAGTTCTGCTAACAGTCAAACAGGACAGACCAAAAATGATTCTGATTGTGTGTCTAATATCCCCATGGCACCTGCCTCCAACACCTTCCTTACTGTTTTGGTAGGAGAACCAGATTCTGCACCATTAGCTCCCTACATTGAACCTTGCAACTTGGCTAATTAATCTCACCCTTAACATCCCTCAGCATACCTGTGATGGATGTCATATTGGGGGCGAAAAGACCTACTACTAGAAAATCTTATGCTGACAAATAGAAAAGATTCTGTGTTTGGAATAGATCTCAAGGAATGAGCACAGCAGCACCCAATTTACCTCAGATTTTACAATATTTAACTGAGATGCTTCACAAGGGCCTGTCTTTTTCCTCCGTTAAAATCCATGCCTCTGCCATTTCAGCTCCGTATAACACAGAACCTCCCCTCTTCTCTCATCTTCTGCTCGAGCAGTACCTCAGAGGGGCCAAGAACTTGAGACCACCCAGAAGAGCTCCAATCCCTGCCTGGGACCTTAACTTTGTATTGGAAAAACTCACTCTGCCTCCTTTCAAGCCAGCTGCTACTGCAGACTTAAAATTTCTTTCTTGGAAAACAGCCTTTCTTCTGGCAATTACTTCAGCTAGAAGGATATCTGAGTTACAGGCCCTTATGGAAGTTTCGCCTTTCATCACTTTTCATGCGGGCAGGGTATCACTCAGGACCAATCCATCCTTCATGCCCAAGGTGGTATCCCGTGTGGCTCTTAATCAGTCCATTCATTTGCCAACTTTCTTTCCCAATCCACAGAACAAAGGGGAATGGATTCTGCATTCATTGGATGTGCACATACAACTGAGATTTTACTTGGACAGAACTAAAACTCGAAGAAAATCTGAACAAGTGCTAGTAGCATTTGCTGCAGGGGCAGAGGGAATGGCTATTTAAAAAAAAAACATTTCTAAATGTTTAAGCCATTGCATTCAGTTCTGCTACAAGCATCACGGAAAGCCTATCCCCCAGGGGATCAGATCTCATTCCACCAGGGCTGCATGTACTTCTACAGCCTTTCTCAGAGGTCTTCTACCAGGGATATTCTAGACGCTGCTACCTGGAGTTCAGTTCATACTTTCACCAAGCATTACCATTTACCAATTTTCTCTAATTTCAGAGCTGGTTTTGCCACTGTTGTCTTACAGGGCGTTATAGATGGACGTAATGCTATATAAATCCATCCTCCCAGCCATGGCTTTGGGAATCTACCTAAATGTAATGACTGCAGCAGTGAAACATGAAGAACATAGTACAGTTGTGCACACTTACCATAAATGTAGATGTTTCAGTGTATTCCCTGTTGCAGTCCTGGTTCCCTTCCCTCCAGCCCACTTTTCTTTCTCTGACTATACTTCTACTTTCTGTTCCTATGCTTAAAAGCCTTTCTGGTGTATTTGCTTTTGATTGGAGGCATATTGCTGTAATTCAAGATTATATTTTGCGCCTGACATCTGGGGCAAGAATAACTGAGCTAATGACATTGGCTGCATGTTTTATACCCCTGACGACCTGACGTGATGGAAGAAGGGACAGCAACCGACACAGGACCCAAGACTGTTAATCACGCCGACTGAGGGCAACCTGCCAGCAGATTACCCAAATGTAATGGCTGCAACAGCGAAGTGTACACAACTGTACTTTCCTCTGTCCCCCCCCCCCCCCAAACATGGAGTCTAGGGCGCTGAACAGATTTGGAAAGCATGTCTGCTTCAGCAACCTTCGCTCTTAGGTCCCTGAATTACTTGCCACATTTTGAGACTTCAGGGATTTGATTAAAGAACTTTCCACATCCCTCTCTGAAACCACATCCTTTGGAGTAAGGAGCACTATTTCCTTACAGTTGGCTGTCCTTCACTCCATTTCAAACTCATCCATGAGGCTTACCTCACATGCACCTAAAGGTACCTCATGGGCATTGGAGGGTTCATGCATTTCCAGAAATCATCATGCCTGGTTGCACTTGTGTGACTTTGTGAAATACTTCAAATCTTCCTTCATCAGTGCTCCTTTTGGCAGAAGTTCTTTATTTGTCCCAAAGTTAGCAATACTTTGCATGTGTGAGCAGGAAGGAAAAACTGTCTGCTGTTGGGTGTACCTTTTTTTTACCTTCATGGACCTTTTCTAGGAACCCGTGAGGTGAATGGAAAATGTTCACAAACCAAAAAAGAATATGGACCAAGTGCCGAACAGTACTATAACTCAAATCCAAGAGCACTTGAAGGAAATAAGGCTGCACAGAGCTTTGCTGCAATTATATATATATTTTTTTAAGAGAGCAGCTGGCAGTGATTTAATTGTTTGCTTAATTGATGTTTAGTTAGTTGTTAGTGGTATTTAAGGGGTCAGTATGGAGTGCTTAATGTTGTCTGATGAAGTTACCTGTAAACGAAAACGCAGTGTGGAGTGCTGATGGCGTTTATGTTCTCTTTTGGTACCTCAATAAATTTATCGAACTATTGTCTGCAGCCTTATTTACTTCAAGTGCTCTTGGATTTGAGTTATAGTACTATTCGGCACTTGGTCCATATTCTTTTTTGGTTCGTGAATTTTTATGGTTATGGAGGAGGGCCAGCAGAGTGATAAGAGTTCGTTAGAGGGAGGTACACAGTCTAAAAGGTTGGACAAACTCTCCGACCAGCTCACGCAGCTAATCGAGCTGCTTACTCGGAAGGAACTTCCAACATTGACGTCTTCTTGCGAATTCCCGTGCAACCAGGAAGGAAGAGCGAGAGGTGAGAATGCTATTGGTTTGCCGTGCAGAAGCAGGAAACCGCAAACGTCACCGAGTGGAGCAGCTGAGCAGCAGGAAAGGAGAGCGTGTGTGGATAATGGCGTGGGTTTGTTTAGTCGGAATAAGAGAGTGGAAGATATGTTGCTCGACGGGGCAGCAGTCGAAGGAACTTTAAATATGGATAAAGAACTGCCTTCTGTGTTGCTCAACACATCCAGTGAGGGGCCAATGCTTAGGGACATTAGGACTCAAAATGCATATGGTGATAGAATACCTTTGGCCACCAGACCCAAGCAGGCTTCTGCTGTGATTAGGAAAGATGGACATTCTTCAAAGGAAGTTTTATCTGGCTTAACGAGAAAGCCTACAGATGGACAGAGGTACAATATTGATTTCACTAATGTATTGCATAAAAAGTACAGTTTTAATGACAAAATGGCGCCTATAGTAAATGAAAATGACAGTAATTTAAATTGAGTAATGTGAAGAAACTTGATGAAATATTGTTTAAATTTAAGAACTTAGAGTTAGAAAATGTATATTTAAAAGAATGTTTAAGGTTAGAAATAGTCCCTAAAGGACTTAGAGTATGCAAATTTCCAAATAAAGTTATAGAAGGAAGTGATTTCCATTTAGAATTATTAAATATTTTTAATATATGTGGTTTAGGTATTTTAAAAGTTATTAAAGAAAATGAAAGAGAAATAGATTTTTTAAATAGTATTATAGAAGATGTGAATGGTAGAATTACTAAAGACTTGCTTTTTTCTATTGATGAATGTCAGAGAATGTATTATGACACATTAAAAAGAATTGATAGAAGTATTAGTAATGTATTTCAAAGAAAAAGTAGAAAGTTAGAGAGGGACATACAGGATTATAAGAACAAAGTGAGCTACCCTAAACCCCGTAACAATTATACTAATGTTTTTAGGTATGAGGGATATGGAACAGCATGGGTTGAAAATGAACAACATATTAATGAAGAAATTAGTGAGAATAATGAAATGGGTGATTTAAATGATTTATCAGAATATCCCCCATTGAGAAGATCTGAAAGAATCAGGAATTATCAGAATAGTCACCAGCAAAATTTTCAGAGGGGGGAGAGGGGGGTGTGTATGTGAATTACAACAGAGGATACCAACGTTGGTAATTGAAAATCAGATTAATGTACCTCAAGACAGTGAGCAGATTATTGTTGATGGACCATTAAATACTTTCCTAGGCTATAATATTTTTAATTACAGCCACGTTAATATTGAGAAAGTTCATTTTAAATTATTTTCTAAAGGGTTAAAATTTGTGCCCAATAGAAAGGCAGATATTAAGAAAGTTTTGATTGATCTGAAGCTTTTCCTTAGGAAGAAAAACTTTGAGATTTTATACCATGGGCAAAATACAAATAAAGATGCTAATGCTATGTTTAAAAGACAAAGCACCTTTAACCCCCCCCTACACCCACAACTGAAAAATGTTGAGACATTAATGGAAAAAAAGATAAGGAAAGAGTTGGGTAGAAACAATATGGTTTTTAACTTATCGAAGGAAGAAAATATTTTATTAAACTGTTTAAGTAATGATAAATCTATTAGAATTTCTAAACCTGATAAAGGGGGAGGGACGGTTGTAATGGACCAGTTGTTCTACGAAGAGAAGATGATGAAAATATTGAATAATGAAGAAAGGTATCTTAGAGCCTCTTTAAATGAAATTAATATAGGGAATAAAAAAGTTTATTTAGTTCTCAATGACCTACTACTAGAAGGTTCGATAGACATTCAAACATTTCAGTATCTACATGTTGATAAACCTACGGTCCCGATGATGTTTGGGGTACCCAAGGTGCATAAACATATAGTAAGTCCACCTATGCGCCCAATAGTGGCTTCAGAAAATTCAGTCACAGCCCCGTTAGCAAAATGGTTGGATACTAAATTAAAGGTACTTTCCAACAATGGGAATGGAGTGGTGAAGGATTCATGGGAATTGTTGGAATTATTAACTCCAGAGGTTTTTGATAAAGATTTGATATTTTATACTATAGACATTGTGGACTTGTTCTCATCTATACCCCATGAAGAAGGTATGAAGCTTTTTGAAGAAGCTTTGATTAATTATGGGAAGTTTGACAACAATGAGTTTTATTTAATACTGACGTTGATGGATGTGGTCCTTTCCAATAACTTTATCCATTTTGAAGGAGAATTTTTTAAACAAATACAGGGGGTAGCTATGGGTGCTAGATGCGCCCCGACTTATGCGAACATTATACTCTCAACGTGGGAAAATAAATTCATAATTCCAGTTTTAGCCAATGTTGGAAATTATATAAGTAGTTCCTTGATATGTGTTTTTTGTGGATAGGTACAGATGTTGAATTTCAAACATTTTTTAAACATATTTCACAATCAACTAGTTTTTTAAAATTTACATTTCAATGTGACAGGAATGAATTAAGGTTCTTGGACATAAATGTGGGTAAAAGTGAAAATGGTTTCTTCTCGAAGTTATATAGAAAGACGACTTTCTCTAATTCATACTTAGCATTTGGGAGTGCGCACACCCTTATCAAAAGAAAGGGATTGTGAAGGGACAGTATGTAAGAGCAAGTCGAATGACTTCGAGAGAAGCGGATTTTAATGGAGAATGTGACATATTGTATAAAATGTTCATGGAGAGAGGGGTACCCATCAGGATTGGTTAAAAATATTGAGAAAGAAGTCAGGGAAGGTAGAATGGAAAAATTTGAACCCATCTTAGGTAGAGGTAAAATGAAGGTCCCACTTAAGACTACTACTAATAATTTTGAAAGAGAAAACAACTTTATAGTAGATTATTGTGGACAAGCCGTTCAGATTAGGAAGATTCTGGAAGAAGAATGGATGAAATTTAGTGAATTATCAGAACTTAACTACCTTTTTGAGGAACCATTGAAGTGTACCTACCGAAAAGGTAGAAATTTAAAAGCCATCCTAGAAGGGAACAAAGGAATGAATAAAAATAAAAGAACCAAAGTAGGGACTTTTAAATGTGGGAAATGTTCGCAATGTTCACATATTTGTGTTAATGATGCAATTTATGTAAATAGTAGGGACATTTTAATAGAGAGCAAGTATTTCTCCAACTGTGATACATATGGGATTATTTATATTGCCCTATGTAAAGTATGCAACGCATTTTATGTTGGAAAATCCGAAAGGAAGTTAAATAGGATTTATGAACATCATTATGAAATTAGAACAATTCCAAAAATGCTTTGTATAGACACAAACTGGTTTGCCCTTTAGCTACGTATAATTTTTTTGTTTTAGAAGTAGTAGAAAAAAGACATTAGGGGTGGCCAATGGGAGACATAGAGTACAAGGAGTTATTATGGCAACTATATTTGGAGGCTAATAAATCTCCAGGCCTGAATGATGTGATTTCAATAACTCCAGTACTGAAAATGAGGGCAGCTAAGCTTTGAAGCACTTATGAAACATTTTAAAGTACATACTCTGTTTTTTTATACATTGATTTTCATATATTTATTTTAATACATATTTATGTATTTATTAAAATGAGGGCAGCTAAGCTTTGAAGCACTTAGGAAATATTTTAAAGTACATACTCTGTTTTTTTTTTACACATTGATTTTTATATATTTATTTTAATATATATTTATGTATTTATTTAATTACTTATGTATTGAGATAGGATGTTTTGTGAAATACTTCTGAAACTGCATAGTATGTATTGGCTTTTTAACAACAAAAATTTTTTTATAAAAATTATGGTTTCTTCCACTAGATGGCGCCAAAGTATTAATATATTCTTGATTTTTATACAGTTTTAATGTTCATTTGTTTTTATGGTTGATATGTGTTTTATTAAATTATATGTATTGATGTTTATGTTCACAATTTAGTGACTGATCAGTTGCATATATAAGAATGTACAACATTTGGATGTAGAAGTTTTTTTAAGTTATTCCCTTTAGTTGAACAGAGCTTTGCTGCAATTATATATATATTTTTAAGAGAGCAGCTGGCAGTGATTTAATTGTTTGCTTAATTGATGATTAGTTAATTGTGTTAGTGGTATTTAAGGGGTCAGTATGGAGTGCTTAATGTTATCTGATGAAGTTACCTGTAAACGAAAACGCAGCGTTTGTTCTCTTTTGGTACCTCAATAAATTTATCGAACTATTGCCTGCAGCCTTATTTCCTTCAAGTGCTCTTGGATTTGAATGGAAAATGTGATTCAAAAAAATCTCAGGGTCCCTTACAAGATCCACGTGGAAATGGTTCCCCAAGTTGCAGAGGGGTGAACTCTAATGGAAGCCGCTGTCCCCGCAGCAGAGATGGTATGCATAACCAGGGATCTAGGGATACTTTCTCTGACAGATCCTATCAGCACTTCTGAAAGGAGGCCCGACTGTCCATCTCTGGAGGCAGTCAGTGGTCATCTATCCCTACACCAGTGTGTGGCTAGAAATTTCAAAAGATTCATGGGTGCAGAGGATAATATTTAGAGGTTATACAATACCATTTTTCCCCAACCATCCCCACTAGTGTCAAACAAAATCCTGATGTTCCATCCAATCAGAGGGGAGCAGCAGCACTGGAAGTAAACAAGCTACTAGAAAAGTCATCCATGAGGTCCCCCTAACCAGAAAGAGTCTGCAACTTTTTCAATGTTCTTTTAAGTGCCAAGAAAACAGGGCACTGGAGACCATTCTTGGATCTTGGTAAACTAAATCAGTCTGTTCACTATGCAAATTTTCAGATGGACACATGCCAACTGGGTGTGCATGATAGGTCTTCAGGATGTGTGCTATCATAAAAATGAGCTGATGGCATGGGCAATATCTATGCTTCCAGCTGAGAGCCAGTCATTACCTTTGGTCTCATCACAGCCTTAGGGTGTTTACCAAGTGTATGGCAAAAGTTGCAGCTCACTTGAGACTGCAAGAATTCCAGGTGTTTCCATATCCGGATGACTGGCTAATAACCTGTCTGACCAGACATTGCCTGATTCAAACTTGGGACTACTTGCTCCATTTATGCCTTTGTGTGGGGATATCTTTTAATTGCAACAAATCTCACCTCAAACCAGTCCAGATATTGGGATTCATCAGTGATCTTTTCTATGTAGTTATCCAAATAGCTTCTCTCCTGGCTTCAAACAATTCAGTTCCATATTAAAAAGATCACAGTTATGTTTCAGCTCGTCTGATCCTGCAAGCAGTTGTGATCCATGTCAACAGCAATTACTGTAGTACCACTGGCAGGGGTACCATATGAGGATTCTTAAGTGGACACTTGCAACACACTGCTTCTTTCTCCAACAAGCATTATCCAGTCAAGTCAAAATAACTCTGACTTGCAAAAATTACCTTCTGTGGTGAACCCAGTTTAACTAATTGCAAGAAGGTTGTCCCTTTGTTCTCCCTCAACCCAAGGCCACATTGATCATGGATACCTCTCAGATTGGGTGGGTGGGGGCACTTCTTGGGAAGGATGGTCCAAGGCACATGGTCTCCCCAGAGAGGCCAACATGCGTATCAGTGTCCTGGAAATGAGAGCTATCTTAGCATTGCAAGCCTTCCAAGACACACTCCCAACTAGGACTATTGTGATTCAAACACGGCAGTCTGGTACATTAATAAACAAGGAGAAGCAGATCTCACCCTCTTTTTTGAGAAGGTGAGAGTATATCAATGGGAGATTTCATCCGGTCCCTTTCTGATAGCAATGCATATCCTGGGGAGGTCCAGCATAATTGCAGATAAGTTAAAGCAGGTCTATTCTAATGCCTCATGAGTGGTGTCTCAACATTGAGATGGTGGAGAGGGTTTTCTGTCAATGGCCCAGCCATGCTGCAATCTCTCATCTCCCCTCAAGTGCAGCAGATTCTTTATCCTGATCCTCCCAATGGGGGGAGTCCCCGAGAAATGCTCTACTTCATGTTTGCCTTAACTTTGTTGGACTTATGTGTATTTTGTTTGATGTCTGATAAAAAGGGCACGTCTGGGTTTAAACATTGTACTTGTAAGGATAAACTGCCTAGCAGTGATTCCCATGATGACTGTGTGTATTGTTTGGGGGTGCCCCATCTTTCGGTGCAACCCCCTTTTGTGATTTGTTAAAGTTTTAGTCAGCGCACTTTGAACAAGTGCAAAAACTGATTCTGAAGGGCCTTCGTAAGTCTCCTTTTTCAGAGGCCCTTTCTGTGACTGAGGTCTCACCCCCCTCCAAGGACAAGAAAAGGTCCCACTCTGTTCCCTCTTCACCATCTGGCGACTAGGCCAAACCTGTAAAGTCTAAGGTACCTAAATTGTCTTAGGAGCATAAGTCTACCTCGTCTGCACTGACCTCTTCCTCTCAGACTACGACTGTCCCTATATCTGCGCCAGCTTTGGCTCCTATACTGTCTACGGCACCAACCACTGACTTTCCAAAGATGATTACAACTTCGGCAGTAAGTGCCACTTTTGCACAGTGCACGTCTTTGATGCCTATCTCTGTGATGACGCTTGCTACTCAACCTTCTGTGTTGCCTCCCAAGTGCCCCTTTGGAACCAGAGCCCTTTCACTGTTCTGATAATTTTGACATCACTTTTTCTGGTCTCCAAACTTGAGACATCGGTGCCAGTAATTTCCACACCATGGACCAAATACTCTCCAACAGATCCATTTCTAGTATACAGTCCATTCTTAGAATGATCTGACTCCCTGTCAGGAGTATCCACTAGATCCACCAGGTGCCTTTCCGATTTTGTGTGTCTTGTGGATCAGCTGTTGACAGCCATGGGGTTACCCACTCTATCTAGGACCCATCCACCTGCAGGATCTGAGTTGGTTTCTCCACGGACTCCATCCTACTCTCCTCCTTTGACCATACCAGTTCCAAAGTCTTCTGCTTCAACATAATTTTCGGAACCCCTTGGTGCCTTTAGTAAATCTCACTGCACTCCGGGACTGTCCCTTTGGCCTCCGGTCTCCTCTGAACAAGGCCTTCCTCAAACCAGTGATTGGCCATGGGCTGTCTGGCTCGTGATATGGTTCTGTGTGTGTTTACATTTCCATCTACAGTGCTTGGAAGTTCTGTCTGCATGGGTCCTGCTTGAGTCTCCACCCTCAGGAGCAGGTTCGACAGAGTGGGGTGTGAACCCGGTTCTGAGGTTGTCCTCTGTTTCTGGGCTCCCATCCCTCTTCGGGCGGTCCTGCTTTCTGAGCTGTGGAGAGGGCACTTACTTCTGGAAGCATTCCACTGACGGAACCCCAGACCTCTTTTTCCCTTGAGCTGCAGCTGATGCAAGCCACTGCCTCGGGACACTGGGCAGAAAAGTCACAGGAGACCCCATTGCAGGCCGTCCCCTCTAAAGTCCTCAGAAGCTCCCACGGAGGAGCCCCCATGGAAGAGATCATGCAAGAGGAAGCACGTAGACCCCCCTGAAGAGTCTCTGACAGAGGATATGGATTTCGATGACTGTGAAGGGTCCCCATGGTCATCCCCTGATGGCTTCTTTGGGGACATCCTTGAAATGTTGAAACAGAGAGGTGATTGGAAGCCCACTAACCCTTCTTCTGAGGAGTCTGTGATTCTGCAGGCTTTCTGTGCCCGGCCATCTCCCTCTTGGGTGACCCCACCTGCAGACAAGCTGGTACAACTCGCGGTGCAGCGTGCCTGGAAAAACCCTGATTCTGTTGTCGATCCCTCAGAGACCTGACAAGATGCTGTTCCCTCCCGAAGAAAATGCATATTGATCAAGAGGTTTCAGTCGATGCTATGGTGGTGGTAGCGGCCACGAAAAAGGATCTTTAAGATCGTACTTTTAATCTGCCCAACAGAGTCCTGGGCTGTGGACAGATTAGGGAAGCAAGTTTTTGCTTCAGCGACTTTTTCCATATAGTCTCTGAATTACTTGGCACATTTTATGAGGCTCCAGAGAGACTTTGTTCCCATATTCTCTGGAACACTCGCAGGACAGGTGTCTGACAAGGTAAGGGACAAAGTTGCTTCACAGCTCGCAATCCTGGAATCTGTCTCCAATTCATCCATGGGTTGCTCTCATATGCAAGCAAAGGGGTGGCTAGAGTGGCAGGTTCTGGCATACTTGAGATGCCATGCCTGGATCTGCCTCTGTGACTTTGTGGATCTTTTCAAGTCTTCCTTCCTGAATACTCCAATCGAAGCATCTTCCCTTTTTGGCCCCAAGGTGAAAGACACCCTGGCCAGGTGTGAGCAGGACGGCAAGACCCTTTTTGCCGTAGGTCTACGTTTTTCCAATCTTCAATTTTTTTTTTTTTTTACAGAAACCAGAGGAGCGGAAAAATGTGGCACAAAATCTCCGGGTCCTTTCCGTGCCACATGTAGCAATGATACCCCCGGGGCCGAGAGGGTGACCATTCTGGAAGATGCCTCTACCAAGGTAGAGAGGGTCCGCTTAATCAGGGACCCAGTGATTCTTTCTCTGAGCAGCCTTACCAATGCTCTTGAAGAGCTGCCAGATTGGTTTTCCCTGGAAGCAGTTTGGGGACGTTTGTCTCTGCACCATGCTGCCTGGCATTCTATAACTTCCGGACCATTGAGTGCAAAATATCGTAACCAGAGGCTACACCATTCCCCTCATTACCTGTCCAAAACTTCCGACAAAACTTTGACGTTCCACCCAATCAAAGGGAAGAAGCAGCTGCAGAAAAGTCATCCAAACAGTCCCACCAGACCAATGCCAATCCAGATTCTACTCAAGATTCTTTTTGTGCCCAAAAAAGATGGGACTGGAGACCACTTCTGGATCTCAGCAATTTGAACAAGTCCGTTGCCCAAACAAAATTCCGGATGGTGACGGTTCAGTCCATTCTTCCTTTTCTAAGGGAAGGCGATTGGATGTGCTGGACAGATCTCTGGCAATCGTATTACCACATCAAAATGGACAAATGCTCCAGGAGTCTACTTTGCTTTCGGCTAGGAGTCGATCACTGCCAATTTCGTGTCCTGCCATTCAGAGACTCTCTAGCTTCCAGAGTGTTCACAAAGTGCATGGCAGTGGTGACAGCTCACTTGAGGCTGCAAGGATTCCAGGTGTTTCATATTTGGGCAATTGGCTCTTTACCCCCCCCCCCCCCCCCACGAAGCATCATCTGGTAACAGCCCTGCAGTACACTCTTTCCCTGGTAAGATTTTTGGGGGATAACTTTAAACTGAGAGAAATCCAACCTTGCTCCAACTCACAACATAGAATTCATTGGAGCAGTCTTCGACACCCATTCTTGTCTGGTGTCTCTCCCAACTCAGACTTCAGAGATTGAGGCTCCAGCTCCAGGTGATGCTCTGTTTTTCAGGTTGTAGTATCCATGGCAGCTTCCATACCAATAGTGCCTTTTGCGCAACTGCATATGCAAATACTTCAATGGCTTCTGAATTGCCACCTTCTGTGCTTTCAAATTCAGATAACCAGTTGCAAGCAGGACCTTCTTTAGTGGATGAGGCCAGATGGAACTTTGGAGCCGTCTATTCCACCCCCCCCCCAACCCAAGGCCCTTGTGACCATGGATGCATCCCTGATAGGGTGGGGGGGGAGGGGTCCATTTCCAGGGAAAGACAGTCCAAGGCACAAAGTCCACTTTGGAGGGCAACCTGCATATCAACTTTCTAGAATGAGAGTGGTGCTATTAGCATTGCAAGCATTCCAATCTGTTTTTCCTTCTGGAACAATCGCAATTCATTCAGACAAACATGTCAGTGGTCTGGTATATCAAGTAAGGAGGAACCAGGTCCTATCCCCTGTGGTGTCGAAAGGCCATGAGAATTTGGCAGTGGGCGATTGATTACAGCTGCTTTCTGATAGCAATGCATATCCTTGGGAATTCCAGCGTGATTGCAGACAAGTTGAGCAGATGTATTCTCCTGCTTCACGAGTGGTCCTTCAATCCCGATGTAGTGGCAAAAATTTTCAGCTATTGGGGCCAGCCTTGCTGCGACCTATTCACCTCCCCATCAAACAAATGCAGCAGCTGTTTTGCCCTATTTCCCCCACAGGGAGAGGATGATCTGATTCACACGATTGACCCACGGGACTGCTATATGTTTATCCCCCCATCCCACTGATTCCCCAATTCATAAAGAAAGCTATTCAGTTGAAATGAAAAATGATCCTCATAGCCCCCTTTTGGCCTTGACAAGTTTGGTTCCCCTTTCTTCGGCCTCATCTTATGTCAACTGTGGATTCTGGACCCTTTTCCAGACTTGATTTCTCACCCCCCAAGGGTTGTCACCCAAATCTGTCCAGCCTCAAGATGACAACTTGGCTTCTCCACTTCTGCTGATCGCCAGACAGGATAACCTTCCCTCACCAGTACGTGACATTATCCTGGCCTCACACAAACCATCCAGAAGGCTATAGCTAAACAAATGGAAGAGGTTTTCTATTTGGTCTAAGGAAAGAAGGCTAGACCCGTACTCTGCTCCAGTTACAGCAGTCTTACAGTATCTGTCAAAATTCTTTGAAGATGGAGCTGCAGCTTGTATCATATGAGTACATCTAGTGGCCATTTCCAACTTTCATGATGGTTTGGATTATTCTCCCCTCATCTCTCTTCGCTTATGCAAAAACTTTCTTAAAAGGATCTCTCACACTAGGTCTCCAATCAGACCACCAAAAGAGCCATGGAACCTCGTGTTAGTTCTTCAGTCCTTAACTCAACCTCCATTTGAACCTGCAGCAAAGTGTGACCTCAAATTTTTATTTTGGAAGTCCCTTTTCCTGGTAGCCATCACACCAGCCAGACAAATTTCAGAGCTTCAGGCATTATGCATTAAAAGGCCCTATTTAATCTTCCACAAGGACAGACTATCACTCCAGCCAAAACTATTTTTTATCCCCAAAGTTATTTCAGATTTTTCCATCATTCAAACTATTGATTTGCCAGTATTTTTCCCAACTTTTACTAAAAGGGGAACACTGTCTACATTCTTTGGTTGTACACAGACAACTGAGGTTTTACTTAGACAAAACCAAAGCAAAACGTAAAACTGACCAACTTTTCATTTCCTTCTCTGGACCTAGAATGGGAAATTCTGTCTCCAAGGTCAATTTATCGAGATGACTAAGGGACTGCATATGCTGCATCCACTTGCAAAAAAACCTATACCACATAGTGTTAAAGCCCACTCTACCAGATCTAGGGCAATATCTGTAGCCTTCCATTCGAGAGCCTCTATGGATATTTGTGCAGCAGCCACATGGGCTAACCCCCGCACTTTTATTAATCATTACAAATTGGATGTGGTCTCCAGAGGGAGAGCTGATTTTTCCTCAGTGGTGCACAGGAACGTTCTTCCTTAAGGGCCACCCAAGAAACACAAGTTAGCTGGGGATTTTATCCTATCAGGGATGAATGGAAAGATTAACATCATCAGATAAAGAAGTTGTCTTACCATAACGTTCCATCTGTGTTTATCTTCTTTCATTCATCACTTCCCACCCTCCTTCCCCCTCCAGAGGCTCATGGGGGATACCATTTGTGCAGAAATGGCATCTGCTTTACTAATAAAAGATGGGCAAACTCGATCTGAGGTAACTGGGAGAAGTGGCACTATGGGTAAAAGCTTAGCTCAAGAGTTTTTTTTTGGCTGGCGCAAGCTTGGTTTTAGGCAGACTTTGTTCTAGGGGTCAGAACTGAACTCATCAGTGATGAATGAAAGATGATCAACACAGATTGGGACATTATGGTAAGATATAGCTTCTTTTTTTTACAGACCTTAACCCAACCCCCTTTTGAACCATCAGCTAAGTGTGAACTAAAATTTTTGACCTGGAAAACTATCTTGGTTGCTTTTATTTCTGCCAGAAGAGTACTGGAATTAGACTGTCATCTAAACCTCCTTAATTGATTTTTCACAAGGATAGAGTATCTTTATGGATCAGTCCTTCCTTTCTATCTAAGGTGGTGTCAGAATCTGCTATTATGTTAACCTTCCAGTTTTCTTTCCATATTTATCAGGTAAAGGAGAATATACATTACACCTATTGGGATGCCCACAGACAGTTTTCTTCATACAACCAAAAATGTGAGGAAATCCTAACAATTGTTTTTCTTTTTTTGGAATCAGAATTAGGCAAACCAGTTTCTAAAGTGACTTTAGCTAAATTGTCGACTGATTGTATTACTTTTGTATACAAAAAAAGTGAGTTTCCTTTACCAAAACCACCAAAAGTCAATTCCACAAAATCTATGGCAACTTCAGTCTTTTTGTGTAGAGTTCTTGGATATTTGTGCAGCTGCAACTTGGGATAATCCTCATAACTTGGCTCAGCTGTCCTCAGGAATATCCTTCCTTAGAGTCCTCCCGAGATGGGGGACTCTTGTCCCAAAAGTTGAGGAATGAATGAAAATGACAACCTCAGATAAAAAAAGTTATATACGCACTAACATTCCATCTGTGTTGACCATTTTCATTCTTCCTTAACTTCCCTCCCACCAACCCCTGTCCTTGGTTTGCTCATAAAGATTGAAGGATGTTGCAGCAACCGCTGTTCCTTTGCTTGACCCCCATATAGTGTTGTCAGTTCCTTACCACTTTGCAGGTCTTTGGGCGGCAAACAAGATCTGAGGTATGTTAGGTGACTAAGGGATTATTGGTAAAAGGGAGGAGCTCGAGAGTTTGTGTTCCACGAACTAGAAGCAGCAGCAGAGTGGAACCCAGCAGTTGAAGAATGAAAATGGACAACACTGGTAGAATATTATGGTGAGTACATAACTTTTTTTTTTCTTCCAAGAACATGGTACTCATCCTTTATAGATCACAGATTTAAATGTCCTAGTTAATATAATTACTAAATCTTTTATATTAGCCAACAAAATTCCAGGAATAAACTCTGGTCCAGTCAGTGTATTAGATTTAGTTTTATTTAAGGTTGTTAACACCGCTTCAGTGATATTTTGACATTCTTACAATCCAGTTCCTCCATGGATTACAGTAACAATCACTTGTATCAATGCATCATCTGGTAAAATATTCATTAAAATTATTAGCTATTGATTTATGATAATTAATCATTGATATATGATTTGCTTCATTCCTGAATGAATTACTATATATATTTTTTGGTAGTTGTGTGATAATTTGCTAACACATTTTTATATTTTATTTTTTTTAATTTCTTTTACTTAATAGGTCTCACTCCTTAACTATAACTTTAGTGAGCTTTAGAAATTTGCAGTCAACATAAGAAGCCTTATTTTCCTGTTACATAATCTGTTCAGATTGTAATTCCACCATACTAGGAATTTATTTTTGGAATTTGTGTGTAGCAAGTTGTCCCAGCTGCACAGTTACATAGAGAATGTTCATATGGATCACTGCTGCAGTAGCCTTAGCTTTGTATAGATTATATCCTGCCAAGAATATAACAGCCATTTAGCTTCCAAACCTTCAGGGCAGAGTCCACATAACTAAACTATCAAGCATCTTGAGCTGAGATGACTAAAAAAACAAGTCTGGGTGCCAAGCCCTTCAGAGCTTTACTGCCGTAAAGGAGTAGGCTACTCTGAGGCCTTCAAGGATTGACAGTCTGCTTGTGCTGTTTCTTTGTTGGGTAGATGAGTTCCCTTTGGGGGGGGGGGCTTACTTTTAATAATTTTTAGTATTGATACTTTCCTTTTCAGAAAGTTATTTTAAAGCTAGGAGTTAGTGTTTTAACAGGAGAGATTGTACCGTGCTTTTAAATGGAAGTGCTGTTTTGTCCTGTCAGTCTAAAACTAGAAGTAACTGAAAAGCATTTTTTTCTGTGGTGAATTCTTGTTTGTTACTTTGTGGGGCTGGCAAAGTGTTTTGTTTTTACTTTGTGAAAGTTACTTTTGAATACTTTTTTATATTTAGTGGTGTTTGCTGCTTGCTTAACATGGGAAAGGGGCACTATTTTTAGCTTGATCATAGAACAGTCAGTCAGTCCTGTTTTCTTTTTGTGGTTAAAAAGGTTAAGGAAACAGCCTTTGCTGTCACAACAGGCTAGATGTTTGCCTTTGCTGTAGGTGGGAGACTGATTTATGGTCATTATTCGTACCTCAGACCCAGTCTTCTTTTATTCCAGATCCCTCTGGTGTATCATCTGCATCCACTTCTTTGGAGCTGTTAGGGTTCCCTCAGTATACAAGGGAGAGCCACTCAAGTTGGTTCTGGGAGATGGAGCAATGAAGGCCTTCCCTGTTTTGTCAAAATGTGCCCCATTCATGGGGGAGCTGCTGTTGCCATTAATAACATTGTGGTCCCATTTTTCTTGTCAAAAAGAAACTAAATAGGCATCTACTCTTCAGATTTCCTTAGAACTAGTTACTGGATCTGGCCCAGGGTATAAATCAGGCTGTCTTAAATCCTGTCCTGAAGAGATTCAAGAATCGAAAGCTGGGATGGAGAAATGTTCAGAGACACAGGTTTTTCTTGTCGGATACTTGACACGCAGGAGAGCTCAGTTTCTGACTTTTTGTGGGGGGGGGGGGGCCTTTCTCTGAAACTATTGCTAGAATGTGCTAGTGGTTTCATTGGAAGAACACTGAGGTTTCTCAGTCCTTGAGAAAATGCTATGAGCTGTTATGGAAGGAATTTCCAGAAACTTCAAAGATTCCTCCAATTCTGTTTGCTTTGGAGGATGCCTGTGTTACTGCCTGCAATTTTCCTGACAGTCAGCCAGTTGCCCCTGAAAAGGCACAGAGGATATATTAAGTTCCTCAAGTTTTTATACACTCTTCCCAAACCTGGTCCAGCAGCTGTAGCTTTAAATTTTAATTTCTCGTATTGTTTTTGTCGGTACTTACTGCATACAATGTGTGTTACTGTTGATACTTCAAGGCCTATGGCCACTGGTACTGTTTTGAGGTGGTTTACATGGCTGTCTTCTCACAACCTCCCAGATGTTAAATTAGAAATTAAATTCTCCTTTGGACAGGGATTTTGGCTCCTCTGCTGGAGAGGTGTATGCGAGACTGGTGGTGTGATGCAAGTAATTCCCTTCTCTTCTTGACTGCCTGGTGCAGTCTTGGGTTGAGAGAGCTTAGCCTCCAGTTTGGCTGTATAATTGCATCTCTCGCATGTATTGGTGTTTGGTGGAAGGAGGAGAGGGTTGTCTGTGTACATGAGGCAATTGTAACATTGCCTCAAAATGCCCAGATTCACCAGTTGGATCGGAGAGTACTCCTGAAACTGCCTGGATAGGTACAGTGAACTGTTTTGCTGATTGGCTGTTAAAGTTGAATAGAGAGCCTTGTCCTTCTCTACAGTATAGGGGGTCTAGTGCCAAGGTTTATTAGTGCTTACTATGAGTTTTGAGCAAGTGCTGGGATGAGAAGTGAATGGTTTGAGTGCTTAAGTTGAAAGTTTGACTAGTTCCAAGGGGAAAATTGAAGAGTAGACTCTTGTGGAGCTGGGAATAATTATACCCTAGCTAACCGGCACTGCCCGGTGCGCAAAACCACACAAATGTGGGTTTTATAGCATGGAAATGAGAGAGAGAAATTAGTCCAGAATGGCCAATAAACTACTAATTTCTAGACTAAAACCACTCCTCCAGGGATAGGCTGCTCAAAGCTCCCTCTCTCACAGTGAACAGAGAAACTTCCTTCTGTCCAAGTAAGGTATGGGCAAACGCAGAAACTTGTAACACAGCCCTGAATTCAGAACTAACCTGAAAACTGGACTATACTAGCTTAGAAAGGCAGGAAAACAAGTATATTTGTTTGTATCTACTTTATTTTCTGGAAAAAAAAAAATCAAAAAAACACTTCAAATGCACATAAATGGCTATCACACTAGAGTGTGTAGCCTACAACAGTTAAACAGGTAATTTAAACACAAAAACTATTTTGTTAAAGTGCAGACAGGGATGTCTTCTGCAAGTTAGTAAATTGAGCAGTTCCACTAGTTGTCTCATTTCTTGCAAAATAGAATCAGGAGCTCTCATACCATCTCAGCTGATTGAGTTTGTTTTTGAATATTATATAAAAAATCGTAGGATCCTCCAAGGAGTCATTTTTAACAGTTGCATAAAGCTCACTGGACCTGGAAATGAGGGAGTGATAAGTCTAGGTCAGAAAAGATGTTGTTGGCATGGATTTATAGCATGGTGGGAATCTGGTTCTTTATATCGTTTTTTGACTTTATTGAATTATCACTTGTGACGTAGTCAGACTTATATAAAAGAAAACATACCGTATTAGCATGTTCACAGTTACAAACATTATCCACCACTCTTCTGTACAATATAATTAATCCAGCGTTACATATGTTGGTCATTTCCTACTTTCCCTTAAAACTCATTTCTTCTCCAGAGCATTTTCTGCATGCATTATTCCCACAATTTCCATTTTTATGTAATTTGTTCCTACCCTTTTCTAAAGATCCCACTTCATTTCTTTTATCTCTGTTACAATATTCACTACTTCATATACTGTTGATTTAAACTTTGATTTCCATTTTATAGTAATTTCTTTTCTGGCAGCCACCAGAATTAAACTTAACAAGAACTTCCTATGTCTAGGCAATTCAGATCATGTATCCCAGCTCAAAAAAGTATTTCCTTAGTTTACACCATTTGGTTACCCAGTATTTCTGACCAAGTACAATGTAGGGAACGTATGGTCTGCCAACTCATTACACTCCCAAAACATATCTTCTTATTTACCTCTTTCTTCCCCATCACATCTCCAACATTTGCCATCTACCTGATGAAAACTTCTTTAGAGTCTGTTCTGGGTACAAAAATACCTTTGCAAGTACTTCAAGCAAAAATTCTAAACCATATGTCCTCCCATTGCTTCTTTGGGAAGAGAGGTTGGATAAGCAATTCACAATTTTTTCTGATCACCTCAGATTGGTTCTTATAGTTATTGTGCAATATTTTATACTACCTACTATTTATCCCTATTTTAACAGTAGATTCAGTTCCAGATTCACCTAAAAACTCTACTAGTGCAGGTCTTTCACTTAGGATTCCCCTATACCCATAGCAGGCCTTAGGCATAGGCCAACTAGGTGGCCGCCTAGGGCGCCGCTCTAGTAGGGGCACTTTTCTAGTATTTATTTGGTGCAGGTAGACCAGGATGGGGGGCACTGGGTGGTGTGGTGGGGGGGCCGTGGAGCCCTTTTGCCTAGGGCACCAGTTGACCTAAGGCCGCTCCTTTCACTTTGCCTATACTCTATCAATCACTGATAGGAGAAGCGGTCTCTAGCCTGCAGTCCAAATGTCTTGGTCTTCGTATATTCCCATTTTTTCCCCCTCTAATTATTTGTTCCCAGTACCTTGACCCCTTTGCCAGTTCTGTCCAGTAAATTCTAGCCCCACCTTGCCTAATCTTTATACCCCTAATTACAGTCATCCCTATTGGCAGAATCTCCTTTCTGCATTCTCTTGTTGGTTTACTTCTTAGAATGATTTCTCCTATTTTATGAGTATGATATTCTGTATGACAGTTCTTAAGGATCTTCATCAAAAATCCCACTCTCCTTATTTCTTGAATCCCCCCTCCAATTCTTCACCCCCCTTGAATTACAGCTATCTGCTTGTGTTATCTTTGTTGTAACTGTGTAGCTGTAAAAATTTCTCTTCAGATCAAATAATCCTAAATCACCTTGATCTCTTGTAAGGGTCAACTTATCCTACTTGACTCTTGCCTTCTTCCCCTCCCAGATAAAATCATTCACCTCCTTTATTAATTACAATATGAAACAGCACAATGCACCTCCTAGTAGGATTAACAAACTCCATGCAAACTAAACTTAAATATGCTGAATGAAATCCATTGTGGAGTTTGAGAAACAGCCAGTCTTTATTAAAATAAAAATAAATTGGCTAGCACTTTCATGGGTAAAATCCTTGCTTCTTCAGACCTTAATACAGCATTTTTTCTAAGTGTCCTATATACAACTTTTAAAACTACAAGAACCGATAACAGTGAGTAAAACACATTCAATCATTCAATTACTTGACATCTTAAAAGGGTTATTATGAACTAGATTTCTTAAAAGGGTTACTTCATCCCAGAAAGCAGGAAAAAATATATATATGTATGTATGACAGTGCCTAAGCGTAGGTCTGAACCTTGGACCCTCAGATTGAGCGTGTGATACTCTATCAACTGAGCTACCTCATACTACAGCAATTAGAGCAATATGTATGCATGTACATAAAACTAATCTATATAAAACAATGTATATGTGGCTCCACATAAAAAGATATATGTGAAATGCCACAAAACTGTTGAAAAACGTCAGCATCTCCAACTCGTACAAAAACGTCATCCACAGAACAGCGGTAGAATGTAATAAACTTGCTATACAACTCGTTCAATATGTTTGGTTTTCCCAAGCTGCCATAAATATGTGAATAATGCAGTTGCTAAAAACAGCTATTCTGAGCATCAGTTTAGTTTTATGGTTATAGAAAAGATTAAGGACAGTGAACGCAAGGGAAATCTGTCATCATACAGAAGCTCAAGAAATAAAATGGATTATTAGACTTGGGGTGGATGATAAAATGGGTCTGAATGTACATTTGCCACTTAAGCCCATTTTAAAAGCTAGGCCGTTTAAATAAAATGTGTGTATATGTCAACGTCTTAAAATTCACACATTTATTTCACATACACTTGTTATGGGGAGCCACATATACATTAATGTTTTATATAGATTAGTTTTATGTACATGCACACACATTGCTCTTATTGCTGTAGTATGAGGTATCTCAGTTGACAGAGAATCGCACACTCAATCCGAGGGTCCAGGGTTCGAACCTCAGCTTGGGCACTGTCATACATATTGTGAAGATAGGTGAAGGCTGCCAACCTAGCTAGATAGAATTTTGTAGATTATTCTGTCATTTGTAAATATTAATGTAAGCCACAGGCTTGTTCTCTTAAATGTGTAAAGACTGCATTGGATATTGAACTGCAAAAATGTAACGGTGCACTCTGCTGTAAGAAAGCCAAGTTAAGCATTTCATGAATGTATTTGATGCCAAAATTCGGAGCCGATACGTCTGGATGAAGGAATTCTGCCTATTGTTTTCAGGCCAGAGTTAATGGTTAGAATTTGCATGTATAATTTATTTTATTGCCCTGGCTTCCTGACCAGCTGCAAGATCAAAGGCTATTTAACCTCAGAGTCTGTTAGCTTGGTAACCAGAAAGAAATGATGTAATCTGAAATTAATCAGTGATACTGCGTTATCAATTCAAGGACAAAGAATGAGAGCATTTTTCTTGAACATCCAACATCACCAGCAGTGCCTGTTTCTATATTTAAGTAGGATCTTAGACTTTACTGTTTCTCTTAGAAATAGTGAGGAAATAGGAAGGTTCGACTGTTTTTCTGTGTTGATGTCAGAACTATTCTCCTGTATTTTAACATTTCTCTGTGATCTCTGAACTCTGGACTAGCACTGTGTAGTAAGAAATATTGTCTTGTATTTTTATTATTAAATTTTAAACCTTTCAACTGTGGCTGTTTTGTGTAGCTATAATTTAAGCTACGAGTACATTGCATGTATATAGTGATACTGTACCAAGTCACTAAATAAGCTTTGTTCAGTTAATATTACCATTTGGACAATATTGCACAATAATTGGACACCCTTTAATAAGAGCCTTTGAGTAGCTGATGAATTAGCTGGGTGGTGGCAGTGATTTCTACCGTATAGTCTGGGTAAAAGAGGCACAGCTGGCAAACCTGTGCCAGCCTTCCCCATGAGTATCTGTGTGGTTGTATATAATTCTTATCTCAGTGTGTGTGTCAGCTACTTGGGCAGGGACACAAAGCACTGTTTGGACAGAGAAGGGGGATGGAGGTTTTAGCTTGCCCACTAGGCCGAGATCTGGACCCTATAGCTGTGCCAGTGGAGAGTCTTATTGGGGACCTGGAGAGATAGAGAAACCAGCCCCAGAATAACTGTGATCTCTGAGTGCTCTTAAGGGAAATTGTACTTTACTGTGTGTTTATTAACCCTTCCCTATATGAACGCCCCTCACTGGTGTGAGGATTGAGGCACCTTGATTGCTGAGCCAGTGCACGGGCGTCACACATGTATATATTTTTTTCCTTATTTCTGGGATGAAGTTACCCTTTTAAGAAATGTAGTTCATAATGACCTTTTTAAGAAGTCAAGTAATTGAATGATGTAATGTGTTTTATTCAGTGCTACTGGTTCTTGTAATTTTAAAAGTTTTATATAAGACTTAGCAAAAATGCTGTATTAAGGTCTGAAGAAGTGGGATTTTACTTGTGAAAGTTCTAACCTAGTTTTTGTTTTAATAAAGACTGGCTGTGTTTCAAACTTCATACTGGATGTTATTCAGCATGTTTTCCTTTATTATCCACAACATAGGTTCATAGGTTCATAGGTTCATACTAGGCTATCTGCCCGAGGGCATTTACAAGCCTAGCCCATAGTTTTGTGGCTTACGCCACCCCTTTAGTATGGGGAACTATACCCATTATTTTGCTGTGCCTCTGTTGAGCAGTGACACTGAGGTAATCCCTGGGGTATATCTGCGATCTCCCATCCATTGGTCAAGATTTCTCTTGAACAAGGCCAGCGAGGTGCTCTGCCTCACATATACCGGGATTTTATTCCACAGCATAGGGAGTCTTTGGGTGATGAATCTATCCCTCCAGCACGTCCTATTAATAGCCGTGTCGAGGTTTAAGTCTCCCGCCCTTGTGGCTCTGACGGATCTAGATTTTTGAGGTGAAGCATATTCATCAAATCTGGGTTTGACATGGCCTTGTATGTTAGGCAAAGGTCACCTCTGAGCAGCGTAGCGACTGAATAGAGCTGGAGTTCTTTCAGTCGGGCAGCATAGGACAGATGTTTGAGACCCTTTATCCTTTTGGTGAGGAACTTTGTGGCCTCTCCAGCTGCTGCAAGTGTCGGGTCAGATACATTCCGAATGGGGCATTGTACTCAATCATTGGTCTGATGAGTGATGAGTATAGGGAGACTATGACCTCCCTTGATCTAGATGAGAATCCCTTCATGATAAGGTGGGCAATGTAGAAGGTCTTCCTAACTACTTTAGCTACATGGGTGTCGAATGACAGACTACTATCAACCTGGGTCCCCAGGTCCCTGATAACTTCTTCTGTACTCAGTGGATTGCCACCTATTTGGTAGCTAGGGGTAACCTTGTTTTTCCCGAAGGGTATGACTATGCATTTTGGCATTTAACTTTAGGCCATGGCTCTGGCACCAGTTATCCGCTTTCTGTGAGACCCTTCTGAAGGATATCTGTGTCAGATGTGTTTTCTACTATGGCCAGTTTGCAGTCATCTGCAAACTTTGTCAGCCATAACCCTCCTGTGTTTGCTTGTACTGGAAAAGTAGATGCCAAACAAGAGAGGGCCCAGGACTGAGCCCTGTGGTACACCACTTGTGACAGGCTTTGAGTCTGACATGGCGCCAGCAACTCTGACCCTGTGGGTTCTGTCACTCAGCCAGTTTGCAACCCATCTTGTGATGTATGGGTTAACATTTAAGCTGATGAGTTTTTCAATGATACCCGAGTGGGGTATTGTATCAAAGGCCTTCGCCAGATCGAGGTAGGCTGTATGGACTGCCTTTCCCTCATCAATGGCTTTGGTGACTGTTTCAAAAAGTCAACCAAGTTTAGAAGGCATGATCTGCCTTTGACAAAGCCAAACTGGGATGGATCCAAAGTCTGCAAATTCCCTATGTCTTTATTTATGAGGTCCATTATGATCCTCTCCATGGCTTTGCAGATAAGGCTTGTCAAGCTAATGGGCCGGTAATTTCCAGGGTCGGTGGAGGCACCGCCTTTGTGAAGTGGGACCACAGTTGCAGTGCGCCACTCCCTGGGTAATGGTATCCAGAGGTAAGACCATGATTAAACAGCTGTCCTAGCTGTGGGTTTAATTCCTCGTTGAGTTCGTGGAGCACACAGCCGGGGACACCATCAGGTCCCATGGATGCTGTGTTTTTGCTTTGGAGAGAGCAGTTCTCACTTGGGCTTGGAGATGTTTGGGGGCTGCAATCGCTTGGTATAGATATCTCTCCTTTTGGGGAGGAGAAGTTTGCACTGAACCTGTCAGCCAGTATGTTGGCAATGTCTGTAGGATCAGTAATCTTCACATCATTTTGAACTAGTTCTGAGCATATCTGGGAGTTTCCTCCCAGGTTTCTAACATAGCTAAAGAAGGCCTTATGATTGTCTTTTGAGTCTTTAGCTATTTTTCTCTCAAAATTTGCTTTGGATGATTTTATGAGAGCTCTTAGTTTTTACTTATAGTGATCAAGGGTGTCTTACCTTTTAAGGATTTTGCTCTATCTTGTAGTAGCTTCCTCCTTTTGTTGTAGAGTTTGTTTATGGCTGGGGTCCACCAGAGTGGACGCTTGCCTTTGGTACAAAGAGTCTTTGTTTTGCTTGGGATTGCCTTATCCATGCAGTCCTGCAGGTGCTGGTAGAAGGCATTTGTAAGTGATTCAGCGGCTTGAGTACTGTTTTCCGTCGGCTCGGGGCCTTAAAGGAGACCACACTAGTCTTTAGAAGTGTGAAGTCGGCTTCGAGAAGTTCTTTACTGTGGTCTTTTTATTTCAGGTGGGGTGGGATGAGGACCTCCAGCGAGATTAGTTTGTGATCTGATCTCACCAGTGAGGGGTATACTTCCGTGTTGAACATTGTGCTCCCATGTTCGTGATGATGAGATCAAGTATGTTTTCTCCTCTTGTGGGGATGGTGACTAGTTGTTCCATGGCATTTGAGTTTATGAATTCCAGGAACTTTTGGGCTAGGGTGTTTGGGCTTGAGTAGTGTTCCCAGTCTATATTAGGGTAATTGAAGTCACCTAGTATGATGGTGTTTGGTGATACATTTATCCCTCTAGTGTTTTCAGGAAGGCCATGTGAGGTTCCTGAGTTTGTGAGGGTGGCCTGTAACATGCTACAATTTGCAGAGCAGTCTTGCCTATGGTTAATTGCACCTGGATGGTCTCCGATGCATCGATGCGTTGCCACCAGTCTTGAGGTGTGGGTGTCTTTGATGAATATGGATACCCTCCTTTCTTGGTATTGTCCGGATTTTGGGGCCGGAACACATGATAAGAGGTAAAACCTGATAGTGCTGGGGTGCTCTCAGGAGCCTTGAACCAGGTTTCTGTCACTGCACAGACATCAATGTTCTCCATACTGAGAAGGGCCTCGAGCGTGCATTTTGAGATTTAGACTTCTGGCATTGAGCAGCATTACCCTTAGTTTTTTCCTTTTTGTGTTCTAGGGTGGTAGGTTTAGAATTTGAGCCTTGCCTAAAAAGGCACTATGGGGTGGCAAGAGCCTTTGCCAATATCCGAATCCCAGGGTGACAGGTGCAAGCCGCCCTTGAAAGCAGCGTGGCTTGTCCAGCATGTCATCCCAGGCAGACAGGCATTGGATCCCCTTTGAATGACACCAGAGTTTAAGCCAATTGTTAAAGCTGATCATCTTATCTCTGTATTGTGGCATCATTCTTGGTGAAGGTAGGATACTGCTCAAGGTCAGGGTCATACCTGCCTGGGCTACATAATCAGAGAGCTCCTCAATGTCTCTTTTCATGTAGTCCAAGGAGGTGCGTCTCAGGTCGCTTTACACCAGCGTGGACAATGACTGAGTCATATTTGTACCTGCTGTTGAGAGACCTGAGTGCTTGCGTTATGTGGCGGATTCTAGCGCCAGACAGGCAGCTTACTGTGACCTTCTCCTTACTCAGTCTGGTGAGCGGGACGCCAGTGTGTCTGACTATGGAGTCACCAATGACTAGTGTGTCTGGCATTGTGTTTGGCCTTAAGGGCTGTGACTGTTTGACACTCTGACTGTGAGGTCTATGTGTTGCAGGTGTTGTGTTCTGAGGTGGTGGTTGTTTGGGTGTCTGCTTTGGTGGCCTCTGCTGTTTTGGTAGATTTTTGATCAGAGCCGCCGAGTATGTCTTTGTGTGTTTATGTGTATGATTTGAGGTTGCGATGGTACTATGTGAGACTGGGTCTATAGTGTGTGTGGTAACCTTCTCCTCCTGACTGGTCTTGCCAGTCCTATGTTGAGAGAGCTCAGCCTCCAGTTTGGCCGTATAGTTGCATCTCTCGCATGTATTTGTGTTTTGTGGGAGGAGGAGAGGGTTGTTCAGTGTACATGAGGCAATTGTAACATTGCCTCAATATTCCCAGGTTCACCAGCTGAGCAGGAGAGGACACTAGCAACTGATCCCTCGACATTCTAGAAGGACTAGACAAAAAAACTTTAAAAGAGATTCCGGGGACGGAGTGACCGAGAAATGGGGTTTGCCTTTTGGGGTGCTATCTATAAGAGTGCCGTATCAAGGTAATAAGTACTGTAGGAGCAAGTGCTAGGTTTAAAAGATAGAGAAAAGTCTACTTGGAGTCAAGTAGAGATGATCTTTTAGGTATTAGAGAAAGTGCTAGTAACAGGGATGCTTAAAGGTAAGATTGAAAAGAATGCACTCTGCAGTGTGCACTAGAGAAGTTAGATATGAAAGTAGGTAACTTGAGTTTTACCTGTTTAAAAGTTAAGGTTTAGTGGAGAGTTACTATTTTTAAAACAGCAAGATGGACTGAAAGGGGTGGTTACTTTTGTATTTTGGTACTATGAAATACTGTAGGATGGCCAATAAATTTAAATAATTGAAGGGGTGGGATTTCAAAAGTGATGGTTTTGTGATTACTCACATAAGCCAGTGAAAGTAGAGAGAAATGAGATATATGGTCAGATTAACATAAGAGGCGGGCAACTAGAAAGACAGTGGTATTTAACAAGACAACTTAAATGGGTGGGAGAGAGGGGAAAAATTCTGCCTGACTCAGAACAGTTTTAATATGCTGTTAAACAGAATGCAAGCAAAACACAAGGTAAAGAAAACAAACTACAGTATTCAAAATATAGAAAGGCAATACAGAAATACAAAAAATAACAGCAAACTAACCTTTCCTTCACAGCAAAGTGTAGCAGAGTCTGGATGAGCCTTTCTGGTTGATAAAAATATGCCTGACCTGCATATAAAACTAAAGAGAATAAAGCATTTTTACTGCTTGCTATCTTACTGTCCATATCAATAGATGAGTTTCCACTTTCTCAGTTTTTTTCATCTTTTGTTTAGTTTCTTAACCTCATATCTGTAGCTACCATAACAGAATCCTTTTAAACCAAACTTCTAAATACTTCATTTTATCATGTCCCCATAAATATTGGTATTGCTGAAACAATTCATTTTTGGGTGCATAGTTTACAGCTGTAGTCTGTTTTTTTCTTCTTTAATTTCATACCCCCCCCCCAAAAAAAAAAAAAATAAATAAACTATCAGAATGCTCCACAACACTGAAGTCCTTTTCTGTTTCATTGGGTACAAAATTAATATTCTCTACAAATAAAGCCAACTTTTTTTGATTACCCCCAGTTATATTCTTGAATTTGAGTCCTTTTTTTCTTTGCAAGGGATTCTAAATATAATGCAAATAACAAAGGGGAAAGAGAATAGCCCTTCCTGATTACTCTGTTCAGACGCAACTTAGAGAATAACCCTTTCACTTTTATTTTTGCCTCCAATCCCTTATATATACTCCAAATTAACTATTATTGTATTAGGGAATGCATATGCTTTCAGTGTTCTGTTCATAAAATCCTAGCTTGCTCTGTCAGATGCTTTCTCTACATCAAGACCCACCTAGTGCCATATGTCTTGAGCATACTCTGAATAAAGTTTGGAAGGGCATGAACACAATTATCTTCCAAAGTTTAAGAGGGTTAGGATGTAAGAATTTGCATGAAGTATGTGTTTGACACACACAAGAACATTAATTATCACTAATAATTTAAATGTTTGATATTGTCAAGAACGTTAGATTTTTTAATGTTTTTCATGTTTGAACAGGTAGAATGGCTGCAGCAGGAGGAAAGGGAGAATGGGATTTCATCATGGTTTCTTTATAGTGACATAGTTTATTCATCTATTCCTTTTGATTTCAAATCTGTTTTATTTCTAAACTATATGATCTGATGCTATCCATGTCATTATTGGATCACGGATGGGTTTTGGATCTGAGCCAACAAAGTGAGCGACAGCTCTCGAGCTCCTCCCCTTCCTATTACCCATAATCCTCAGATCTCGTTTGCTGCAGTTGTGAACAGATGCGATCCTAGCAGCTTGAGCTTGGTTTTGGTTAGAAAAGTGTTTTTTCCACTTATTTCTATACTTTTCTTCTCCCTTTTCTCTCTATTTAAAAGTTTTAGTGCTAGTTGTTGGGGTTATTAATTTCCTCTCTCCCCCCCCCCATTAGTCTTTACTTTCTTCTCCTCCCTTTGGTGTGTGCATCTTTTTGTTGTGTTTTTCGTTATGGCCAAGAAACCTTCTGGATTAGATTAGACATTGCTCCTCATGCGGTCAGAAACTTGCTCCTGCTGACACGCATGAGGAGTGCGTCTACTGTCCAGGAGAGTCCCATTTAGAGATTGAATTTGATATCTGTGCAGGATTTTATTAGACTGTAGGAACAAGTTTATTTTGAAAGGTCTGGCCAAAGGGGTGGGGGGTCCCCTGGTATCCGGCACCTCCTCAGCCTCTTCGGATACTAAGAGGAAATCGCCTTCACGGGAGTTCCCTGCAAAACACCCCAGGCTCTCGAATCCATCTGCTCCTGGTCAGACTCCAGCCTCTGTGACATTGGATCCTGGGTCATTTGCGCTGAAAGCCTCTGCTCCCCCTGCCGGATCCGACTCCTTTGAAGTTGGGAGGTCCTTGGATCCGACAAGTTAGAGTTCTCCTTCAGCTCAGACAACCTTTTTGGATCCATCGGCAGGAAAGCCCGTCTGCTTAGGTCTGTCGGCTCCTTTGGGCCTATCATTGTTATTGACTACCCAGCCACCTCCAAGCTCTCTGATCTGAGGAGGCCTAGCAGGTCCTTTTCCCAGGGACTGTAGATACTTTGGCCATTCTTTAGTCTCCTCTCAATCCACTAGGAATTTGCTCCCATCAGGTATGGACCAGATGATGAGCTTTCTCAAAGCCCAAATGGAACTGGGTCTGCTGCTGTCCCCTAGCCACTTGCCAAGGGGCTTTTCACTCACCTCTGATCTCCTCTCCTCCTACCCGACTCCTGGGAGTTCGGCTCTCCGGGGTCAGAGCTTGTCTAAGGAAAGCCCCATACCTCCTGGGTCCCTGGCTGGCTCATCCCACTTGCCCGCTGTGTTGGCCTTGCCTTGGGCCCAAGATATCCCCAGGGGTCATGGGGTGGTTCTGGTCTGGAGTTCTCTTATTGCTCCCTTCCCTTGGGGGCCTCTGCCTTGTAGAGCTCAAGGCTTATATCATCAGGAGATGTTGGGACTGTGCCGGGGTCTCCCTTCCCTCCTCAGCTGGTCTTGACCGGTGGGGAAGAGGGTGGGGCTTTGTCTAGTCTGTCTGCCTCCCAGGAGATGGAGAGGACTGTCTCCGATTGGTCGGCAGCCTTTTCCTCAGCTCTGGAGCCTACCCTGCCTGGTTCTGTTTTGGGTGGTGAGCCTGCATCATTGGTCCGGGGTCAGCCCCCCCCCAATTCCTTCAGAAGGGCATAACCCCCATAAGGGTTCCCTCCTCAGAGTCTTCCCCTGAACCCATGGTGGAGGAGCCTCCTCGGAAGAGGACATGCAAGAGGAGGTACCTAGACTGTCCTTGAGTCTCTAATGGAAGACACAGACTTTTGCCCCAGACTACCGTCCCAGGAGGTTCCTTTGGTGACATACTAGAGATACTAAAAGAACAAGGCGGTTGGTCTTCCCAACCCGTCCTCTGAGGAGTCAGTGTTCCTGAAGACGTTTGGAGCAGGCGCATCTACTTCCTGGTCATCGCCCAAGAAAGACCTCACAGAGCTCTATGGTCCGTCCCCTTAACAGGGAGTGTAGGGCAGTTGACTGGTTTGAGAAGCACGTGTACGCCTCAGCTACATTCGGACTGAGGACTACGAATTATATGACGCTTTACACAATTGCAAAGGTATTTTGTCTCAGAACTTTCCATCTGATGTTGTAAATCTTTATTCATTCTTTACTGTTAGGGCCTCAGTTCTGTCATCGGAACCGATACGGCAGTTTCCCAGCTCACGCAAACCAAAAACTGTCAGCTAAGAACCTACCCACAATTCCCCTCTCCTAGGTACTCCAGATCTCATTTGCCATGTTCCTAGTCAAACGTGCTTGCCATCTCTTTCAAAGCTAGGTAGAAAATTGTTAATTTTAAGACAGTTTCTCTTCAAAATTATTTAACTTTAAAGTCAAGTTAGCCTTTTCTTACTGTCGCCCATAACCTAAGCCTATTTCCTACCCTTTTCCTTGATAATTTAATTTTTTTTACCTTTTATTGGTACTGTCCCTCTCTCCTGTCTTTGACAGTCCTTTCCTTTCTAGTAGTGGTATTTTTTTAAAATAACATCACTGGTATTTTCTCCCTTATTTTTTATGTAGGATAGCCTTGTTGCCTTACTATGTCAGACAAAGCTAAGTTGGGATTTAAACAGTGTGACCAGTGTGGACGTAAGATGCCCAACTCAGATGCACATGTTCGTTGTGTCTACTGTTTGGGTGTGGATCATATTAGAGCTAACTGTGACTTTTGTGCTAGTTTTAGTAATTGTACACTAGCAGAACATAATAAACTTCTTAATAGGTTTACTCAAGACACCTTTTTCAGAGGCTCTATCTGGGTTGGAGGTCTAACCCTCTCCAAAGACCAAAAACAAAGAAAAGTGGATTACTCAAGGCACCTTTTTTTTTCCAGAGGCACCTTTTTCGGAAGCTCTATCTGGATCGGAGGTCTCCCTTCTCCAAAGACCAAAAAAACATAAGGACAAATGGAGTCACTCATTTCCTGCATCTGTCAGTTACAGAACCGAGTCAGTACTGTGCTTCCTCGGTGCAGACCTCTTCAACACCAGGATTTGTGTCTTCTCCCTCGGTGCCATCCATGATATTCATCCCCTGTTTCGGCTCCGAACTCAGCACCACTGACTTCGGTGCTGTCCTTGGATCTGACATCGGCTCAGATGACTACCTGCATTGGCACCATCCCCAGCCACGGTGCCGATAGTTTCTTCAGCTCCATTGGCTCCAAAACTCGGAATACCTGCCAAGGACAAGATACCTCTGGTGCATACTTTCTCTGTTCCTACAGCCATGTTTTCACTGTCAGCACCATCCACCCGTGCTACATCGGCTCCGGTGGAACCGAGGCTCTCCTAAAGCAGTGCTTGGACAATCCGTACCTTGGTATCTAGCCCGGCACCTATTTTTTTGCTGGTGCCATCCATGTCCATGGCTCCAATGGCTTTCAGTTCTGTTGCTCCTCTCCCAACACACTATTTTGGGACCCCGGGCATGGGAGTCACAAGAACCCTCTTTGAAGAGAACCCCTTCTCCGGAGTCATCCTCATTGCCATCTATGTCCATGGCTCCGATGGCTCCTAGTTCTCTTGCTCCTCTCCCAACCCTCTATTTTGGGACCCCAGGCATGGCAGTCACAAGAACCCTCTTTGAAGGGGAACCCCTTCTCCAGAGTCATCCTCAGAAGATCACACTGGGGAGCCATCCTGGAAAAAAGGTGCAAGAGGAAGCACCTAGATTCACTGGAGGAATCTATCACCGAAGACACTGTGTTGGGGGGGGGGTTCCCACAGTCTCCCCCAGATGACATCTCATTCAGAGACCACCTCGAAATCCTCAAGCAGCATAGAGACTGGAAGTCCTCCAACCCTTCTGAGGAATCTGTGTTCATGCAGTCCTTCCTTGCCCAGACATCTTCTTCCTGTGTGACCCCATCGGCAGATGACCTTGTTAAACTGATTGTGCAGCCTGCCTGGAAGGCCCCGGACAATGTAGAACCTGTCTCTTGGAGGCCAGACAAAAATTTTATCTACACATGAAGACCAGCCCCACTGGTCCTAGCAGTTGACAGTTAATTCTATGGTTGTGGTGGCGGCCACCAAGAGGGTGTCCTTTACCATGGACATACTAGGGAAACGGACCTGTGCTTCAGTGACATTCGCCATTCAGTCGGTGAACTATCTGGCACACTTTTCTCGTCTCCAAAGAGACCTAATTTCTGAAAGGTCTTCCTCTTTGGTGGGGTACTGTCTGAGGTGAGTGATACTGTCACCTCGCAGCTAGCTACCCTTTAATCCATCTTGAACCCCTTGATGCATTTGATATCTCACTCCACCGAGCTCGAGCTGCCGCATCAGGCATTGTCATGAGATGTAATGCTTGTATGCGGTTGTGTGACTTCGCCAACCCCTTTAAATCTTCCTTCGTCAATGCACCTGTCGCCAAATCTGCACTTTCTGGACCCAAAGTACGAGACACAATTCACATAGTGAGAAAGACTGAAAGACCTTGTCTGCTGTGGTCATGCGCTTTTCCAACCCCCAGAGGTGCTACTCCAGGAACCAGAAGTGAGGAAAGATATGGTTCAAGAAATCCCAAGGATCTTTTCGTGACTCCCATGGTGAACAGTCCCCCCTGGGCAGAGGGGCAACTCTTATGGAAGACTCCCCTTTCGGGGGTAGAGGGGGTCTGTGTAACCAGAGCACTAGAACTTCCTTTGGCAGACCCTACCAGTGCTCTTGAGCAGCTGCCTGATTGCTTTCCTGTGGAAGTAGTCCGAGGGTTGTTTCTCTCTGCGTCTACCAGCCTGGCTTCTTATTACTACCGATGTTTGGATGCAGAGAATAATATCCAGAGGCTACCAAATACCTTTCGACCTAACTCCTAGACCCGTCAAATGAATTCATGATGTACTGCCCAATCAGAGGGAATTAGCCTTAGAAATAGAAAAACTGCTAAAAAAAAAAAAAAAGGGGGGTCATCCAACCAGTCCCACCAGAACAGACAGGATCCGGGTTTTACTCGTTCTTTTTATTGCCAAAAAAGACAGGGGACTGGAGACCAATCCTGGATTTCAGCTTACTGAACAAATTTATCAAACCTCAAAAATTCTGGATGGTCACAGTACAGTACAGTCTTCCCTTCCTAGAGAGGGACATTTGGATGTGTTCTATAGACCTACAGGATGCATACTACCACATAGATGGATCAACGCTCCCGGAGGTTTCTCCAACTCCGGATAGGAGCCAATCACTACCAGTTCAGGGCATTGCCATTCGGTGTTTCAACAGCCCCCCCGAGTGTTCAAATGTATGGCAGTAGTGGTAGCCCATCTTCGACCACAAGGATTCCAGGTGTTTCCCTATCTAGATGACTGGCTCCGGCTCCTTACCGCTCCGGCCAGGAATCTTCTAGTCTGCAGCCTCTCTTACACTCAAGATCTCGCTCGCTGCTTGGGGATTACAGTCAACAAAGACAAATCTCAGATGTCTCCAAGGAAGACACTGGAATTTATTGGAGTGGTCTTCAGCACAACATCCTGTCAAGCCCCCCCCCCCAACAGAATTTTTAAAATAAGACTCCAAATTCAAGACCTTCTTCCTCACACGTTTGTACCAGCATGTCTTGTACTGCAACTCTTGGGCTCCATGGCAGCTGCCATTACTTTGGTACCACTGGCGAGCCTGCACATGAGAATCATGCAGTGGCTCCTTTCCCATACAATGGTCATTGTTAACCCACCTACTCAACCACATGATACGCCTTACAAACCGCTGCAAGGAGGAAATGCTATGGTGGATGGAGCCACAAAAGAATCTTTGGTGTCGACCGTTCTGTCTTCCCCAACTCACAGCCATGGTGACCATGGACACTTCACTATTAAGGTAGTGGGGGCTTTTTCAGGGAAAGACTATCCAAGGCACCTGTACCCCCCTCGGCCAACTTGCACATAAATGTCCTGGAATTGAGGGCAGTTCTCTCAGCATTGCAAGCGTTCCATGCATCCCTGCCTTTGGGGATCATTGCAGTTCAGTCAGACAACATGTCCGTCTGGTATATCAACAAGCAAGGTGGAAACCAGATCTTACCCCCTGTGTCGGGAAGCCATGAGGATTTGGTACTGGGCAATGGCTTCCTATCGTTTTCTTGTAGCAGTGCACATTCCAGGAAGTTCTAACCTTATTGCTGACAATCTGAGCAGGAATAATCCTGATGCCTCATGAATGGTCCCTCAACCTTGTAATAGCAGCTCGGATCTTCCAACATTGGGGCAAGCCTTGCTGCAACCTGTTTGCTTCCCCCCTGAAATACAAATGCAGGAGCTATTTTGCCTTGATTTCTCTCCTCAGGGGGAAACCATCGAGGGACGCTCTAACGCATGATTGGCCCCTGGGTCTTCTGTATGCCTTTCCCCTCGTAACAAAATTTCTCCAGAAAGCTCGGAGGTTGAAAAGCAAAGTGATCCTCATTGCTCCCTACTGGCCACATCAAGTCTGGTTCCCATTTCTATGGCCTCATCTGATTCACAGCCTGTGGATCCTGGATCATTCCCAGGACCTGTTATCCCATCCTCAGGGATTGATTCATCCAAATCTGCACAGTCTCAAGCTCACAGCCAGGTTCCTCCACTTCCAATGATCACCAGGCTGCCTTGACATCCCATCTCCTGTTCGTGAAATTCTTCTGGCCTCACATAAACATTCCACTAGAAAGGTTTATTCTAGTAAATGGACTAGGTTCTCTGTTTGGGCCAAAGGCAAGAACTTGGACCCTTTCTCTATGCCTATTCAAAAGATTCTGCAATACCTGACTATTCTGCATGCAGGAGCCTCAGCTTCAACTAGCCCTGTACATTTAGCAGCTATCACCAGTTTTCATAATGGTCTTGAAAATTCTTCAATTATGTCACATCACCTATGCAAGACATTTTTGAAGGGAGTATTACATGTTAAACCGGTCAAGCCTCCCTTAGATCCCGGAGACTTGACTATGGTGCTTCAATCCTTTACAGGCTCTCCCTTTGATTCATATGATTTGAAATTTTTGTCTTGGAAAACCATACTTTTAGTAGCACTCAACTCAGCGAGAAGAGTATCTGAGCTGCAGGCCTTGAGCATCAAGAGTCCTTACTTGATCTTCCACATGGATAGGGTGTCCCTTTGTACTGACCCTTCCATCTTGGTCACGGTCATGTCTTGTTTTTCCATTAACCAATCTATTGACCTGCAGTTTTTCTTCCCAAGGCATTCTAATGGAGGGGAGTACCTTTTTGCACACCCTTGATGTGCACTGACAGCTTCGTTATTTAGACAGGACTAAATCTTTCAGGAAAACAGACCAATTATTTTTGGCCTTTGCAGGACCCAGATTGGGTAAACCTGTTTCCAAAGTGGCTTTATCCTCCTGGCTTAGAAATGGCATTACCTTTATCTACCGGCAGAATAAGCTACCCTTACCTTCCAGAATAAAGGCTCATTCTACCAGATCTATGGCTACCTCTGTAGCTTTTCATTCCAGAGCCTCTGTGAATGATATATGCACAGCAGCCACGTGGGCAAGACTCTCGTACCTTCATATGTCATTAAAAGTTGGATTTGGCCTTCAGGGATGAGCATCTTTTGGTTCTATGGTGCTCAGAAATATCCTTCCTTGGGGTAACCCAGGACTCAAGTAGCTGGGGACTCGGTCCTAACAGCAAAGAATGAATAAAGATTTACATCATCAGATAAAGAAGTTGTCTTACCATAACATTCAATCTGGATTATAGATAATTATTCATTCTTTACTTCCCACCCTCCTTCCCCCTGCCTGGACTCCTGGTGGACTTTAGGTACTCTGATTAGGGTATTTGCTCAGACAGAGCCTCCTACCTTTTTCCTATTACTACATCTTTTATCTAGGGCAGGCAAGCTCGATCTGGAGTGTCTAGGAGAGGGGCATTGTGAGTAGGTTCTTAACTGAGACTTTTTGGCTTGCACGAGCTGGGAGACTGCCATATCAGTTCAGAGGATGGAACCAAGGTCCTAACAGTAAAGAATGAATATAAAGATCTACAACACAGATGGAACATATTGGTAAGACATAACTTTTTTTCCCTTTTGGAGTTGTTGCCTCCGGCGATCCTCAAGGTGGTTTCTCCAAAGCTATCCACACTCATTTCCCCAGCTAATTCCTTGATTAGGTTGATCTCAAATGCTGTCTCTGCCACCTCATGAGCAGCGGGTACAGGCATTGCTATTAGATGTCTTGCCTGGCTTCATTTTTGCAGGTTTGTGGACGACTTCAAGGCGTCCTTCACTAATTCCCCATTCAATGGATCTACTCTATTTGATCCCTCAGTCAAGGACACTGACCTGCAGTGCGCAGGAGGGCAAGACCTTTTCAGCAGTTGGTATCAAGATGTCCTTCAAGGATGCATCTGCAGTCATAACATATGGGTTGTCCTGCCTCAGGCAGCCCTTCGGTCGGCCGGATTCCAAAGTCTGGGTCTGGCCTCGGCTGATGTCGCACTTTCCCCGACGTCACAGCTTCTGGGGTATAAAGGCATCAGCCGACGCCATTTTCCTCAGTCTTTCTTGCCGCGCGGTGCCCGAAGCAGAAGCCGTTCGCAAGTGCCGGTTGGTCAGATCCAGAGATTTCAGCTACCGAAGACTTCAAAAAGCTAAGTACCCCATTGGGGACTCTTTCTTGCCTCAGCCGATGTCAGACGAAGTAAATAATTGTTTAACTTGTGGGAAACAAATACCTCATAAGGATTTCCATTCTTACTGCCTTCCTTGCTTAGGCCCAGACCATGACGTATCGGCTTGTTTAGCCTGTGCCTACTTCAACCGGCGGACTCTTAGACGTCGGTCGGAGTTTGCAGAAAAATTTTTCGGATCCGCTTTTGCATATAAAATGCCGTCGGAGACTCCGACTACGCATTTGGCCAAAAAACGCAAGGAAAAGGACCGACACTCGCGGCCCACGGTTTCGGCTGAAACCACGGCTAGGCCTACCGCGAGTGTCTTGGTTTCGGCTGAAACAGAGCCCTCTGTTCTTACTATGACAGAAACCATACCTCCGACAACCGAGGCCAGAGAGGCCCCGGCTGAGTTGGCTTCAGAAATCCCTACTGAAGCTAGCGCTCAGGATTTGTCCGACACCATTCCATTGGACATTTCTACTCCTGCACGTGGGGCAGCTAGGCCCCCAGCTTCTATGTCTATTAAGGCCTTCTCCAGGGCTAAAGCTGCCAAACTTTCAAAAGCTTTACCTGCCAAATCTACTTCTCAGAGGCCTTCCTCAAGTTCTCAGATTCTCAGTCTTGCTGAGGACCTTATATCCTTGATTAGGGGTTCCCAACCTCACCCAGACAGGGCCTCACAACCTCCACCAGACAAAAGGCCTAGGACTTGAACCCTCTGAACTTCTCTCCTCTGATTACTCCACAGATGGATCTGATTTGTCAGACCATCAGGAAGGGGCCTATTCTCCTTATGAGGATTCAGATGCTGAAGATTCTATTCCTTCGGCCTCCCCTCCTGAAGAATTTTCCTTTGGGGAGACCTTGCACTCTGAGAGAACACTTTCAATGGCAGGACCGGGATTTTTCTGAGTCTAGAAAAAGACTAAGGACCTTTTTACATTTGCCCCAGCATAGGCCCCTAGCCCCATACCACCAGTGCTAACTGTAATTGAGGATGTGTATAATGATGTTAGTTCTGCACCTGATTCTCTTCCCCCGGCCCCTGCCAAACCTGACAGATATTACAGGGTCCCGGATTCTCACTTCCACCTGTATAAAGCCCATGCTGCAGACCCAGAAACTATTTCACAGGGCCCAAAAGGTGTTGCAGCTGCCACTGCCAAAAATCCCCTACCCTCTGAAAGAGAGTCTAGAGCATTAGAGAGATGGGGTAAAAACGTTTATACATCTGCTACTCTTTCTGCCAGGGCACTAAACTGTCAATTTCATATGATACAGTACCAAGAATATTTGTTAGATCAGCTGAATAAGAAGCTTTCTTCTCCAGAACCTTTAGACCGTAAATCCCTTCAGGATTTGGTACACAACTCTCAGCAGGTCAGTAATCATTTCTTAAAATGTGGCTATGAATCACTGGAGGCTTCATTTAGATCAGCTATGACTGGGGCAGTAATTCGTAGGCATGCCTGGCTAAAAGAGCAATCCCTGCCAGACCATGTCAAGGCTAAGCTCCTAGATGCTCCAATGGAGAAACAAAGTTTATTTGGCTCCCCTGCACAGGAGATTCTAAAGAAAGTGGAAGAAAAAGCCAAATCTGTGCAAACAGTAAAGGAATTTCTACAGGTCCAACCTCCGAGGTTTGGCAGAAACTGGCCTTCCAAGAATTGGTCCTTTCCAGACACCTCCAGAGCCCAGAGGGGCAGAAATAGATACCCTTGAGGCAGAGGTCAATCAAAGGGTGCCTATAGGGGCCGTCAGTGACAGCCTGCCAACCAGAGTAGTAGTGCCACAACTGCAACTACAACCACTACCACAGGACAGACACAATGACTTGACTCTGATTCCGCCTACCAGGGAACAACTGGAAGCTCCTTTGGGCAGAAAGCTGGCTTTATTCTCAAAAAACTGGCATTGCATTACAAAGGACACATGGACATTGCAAACAATAGACAAAGGATACAGGTTTCACTTCCACACTTTACCAAAAAGGAGCGGAATGCCAAACCTACCACCAAACCAGAAGCCAGAGGCTTTAAGACAAATCAAAAATTTACTTCAGATGAAAGCGATAGAAAGGGTACCATCTGTGGAACAAGGCCAAGGATTTTACTCCAGACTATTCCTTGTACCAAGAAAAGAAAACCAGTGGAGGCCTATTCTCGACTTGTCCGCACTGAACACATATCTCATTGTGCCAAAATTCAAAATGCTGACTCTACAGCAACTTCTTCCCATGTTGGGCAAGGAGTCTTGGCTGGTGACTCTAGATCTCAGAGGCATACCTGCACGTCCCTATCCGACCAGATTGCAGAAGACACCTCAGATTTCTTGCAGGATCAGAGCATTATCAATTCTCAGCATTACCATTTGGCTTATCTACTGCGCCCAGAGTATTCACGAAATGTCTGGCATCAGTAGTTGCACATTGCAGACTTCAGGGAATTCAAATCTACCCATACCTGGACGACTGCCTAATACAGGTGGACAACAAGACAAAATTGATAAAGGATTTGGCCTATGTCACACACCTGCTACAGGCTTTGGGATAAACAGTCAACATCCAAAAGTCAAGACTAGTGCCATCCCAAAGGATAACCTTTTTGGGTGCGGATCTGGACACAATAACTCAGATGGCTTTTCTCACAGAAGAAAAACAAAAACAACTTCCAGATTACTTCATGACTTTGCCAAGACAAACTCAGCTTACTGCAAGGAAAGTCCTGCAGGCCCTGTGTTTTATGGCATCCTGCATAATCTTGATCCCACATGCCAGGCTGCATATGAGGAAATTACAATGGTACCTAAGGAATGTATGGTCTCAACACAGACACAGTCTAGAAACCATGATACCAATCATTCCATGCCTTCAAAAGGAATTCCTGTGGTGGGCTCAGGCCTGCCAGTCCAACAGAGGGTTGCCTTTCAACAAACCAAAACCAAGGCAGACCATCACCATGGACGCCTCAGACCTAGGATGGGGAGCACACATGGAGGACAAATGTATCCAAGGACTATGGCTTCAAGGACAGCTAAACTTGCACATAAACCAAAAGGAGATGCTGGCAGTGAAACATGCAATCGAGGCATTCAAACCATTCCTCCAGCAAGGACATCTGCTGATAAGGACAGACAACACCACAGTCATGTGGTACATAAACAGGGAGGCACGCAGTCCTACCCTCTATGCCGGATGGCAGTGGATCTGTGGAACTTAGGCCTGAATCTCAATATCCAGCTGCAGGCCATATTTGTACCAGGAAAAGAGAATTCACTAGCAGACAGCTTAAGCAGGACTACCACGGATGCTCACGAATGGATGCTGCATCCAGACATCTTCAAACTCATAACAAAGAAATGGGGATTGCCAGAGATAGATCTGTTCGCCTCCCCTCTCAACCACCAACTGAAGAAATTCTGCTCAAGGACATACCACCCACAAGCCTGGAGGGTGGACTCTCTCTCTTTCAGCTGGAATGCCCTAATAGTGTATGCATTCCCACCTCTCCCATTGATGTACAAGGTTCTACTGAAGATCAGGGAGGAACAGCCAAAGGTGATACTAATAGCTCTGGACTGGCCAGGACAACACTGGTATCCGCTTCTGAGAAGCATGTCTCAGGCGAACTCATGGCCTCTACCCCTATGGCCTCTTCTTCCAACGCAGAACAATTTCAAGACCCTACATCCAAACTTGAAAACACTGCAACTAACTGCCTGGAAAATTGCTTAAAACCAAACCAAACTGTCTTATCTCAGAGGGTCAAGGACATTATCCTGGAGGCTCGCAGACCCTCCACAAGGAAGACATACTCAGCTAAATGGAAGAGATTCCTCATTTGGAGCACATCAAAGGGCACAGATGTCACAGTGGCAAACCTAGCACACATCCTAGAATACTTAGCAGAATTGTTCCCCAATGGCCTGTCTTACTCTTCCATTAAGATTCATGCTTCAGCAATTTCAGCAGAATACAATATGGATCCTCCTATCTTCTCTCACCCCCTACTCAGACAATTTTTGAGAGGGATCAAAAATGTTAAACCTCCAAGAAGACCTGCATGGGATCTCAATTTTGTGCTAGAAAAATTGACACTACCTCCTTTTGAACCAGCAGCATCAGCAGACGTACAGTTTTTATCTTGGAAAACTGCTTTCCTTCTGGCAATCACTTCAGCAAGAAGAGTATCCGAGTTACAGGCATTAATGGCAGTGCAGCCTTTCCTTATTTTTCACCAGGATAGAGTGTCTCTGAGAACCAATCCTACTTTCATGCCAAAGGTGGTATCCAGGGTATCCTTGAACCAAGCTATTCATTTGCCTACGTTCTTCCCTAACCCACAGAACAAAGGAGAAAAACTCTTGCACACCTTGGATATACACAGACAACTATGCTACTATCTGGACAGAACTAAAACCAGCAGAAAAACTGACCAACTTTTTGTAGTCTATGCAACTGGGGTGCAAGGAAAAGCAATTTCCAAGCAGACAATTTCAAAATGGATAGGAAATTGCATTCGCTTTTGCTACTCTTTTCATGGAAAGACAGCTCCTGAAAATATCAGGCCTCATTCCACAAGGGCCACAGCCACCACTACAGCTTTCCTACGAGGGGTGGCTACCAAGGACATTTTTGAAGCTGCTACTTGGAGCTCCGTGCATACATTTGCCAAGCATTACAATCTACCTTTATACTCCAAATTCTGAGCAGGCTTTGCAACTGCAGTTTTACAGGGGATCTTAACTACAGCATGCTTATCTTAGTACCTCCTCCCCCAGTTTGGCTGTGGTATTCTACCCATATGTTATGACTGCAGATGCATCCTTGAAGGGACATAGTACAGTTTTGTGCCTCCCATAAATGTAGATGGCCGATAGGTATGCATCTGCAGTCAGGATTACCCACCCTCCTTCCCCTCTGTGGTATTCCTAGGGTGCTTACCCCTCTTTCAGCTAGCTGGGGGAATCTATTATGGTGTATTTGTTGGTTTGTATATGTGTATATATATATATATATATATATATATATATATATATATATATATATATATATATATATATATATATATATATATATATATATATATATATGTGTATATGTGTATATATATATATATATATATATATCTATATTGCTACTGTTTGGAACATTCTACATTTATCCAAATTTAGCCTTCCTAGAGGGCACCTGGCATCTGGGGCAAGAAACACTGAGGAAAATGGCATCGGCTGATGCCTTTATACCCCAGAAGCTGTGACGTCGGGGAAAGTGCGACATCAGCCGAGGCCAGACCCAGACTTTGGAATCCGGCCGACCGAAGGGCTGCCTGAGGCAGGACAACCCATATGTTATGACTGCAGATGCATACCTATTGGACATCTACATTTATGGTAGGTACAAAACTACTTTTTCTGCTCCCCAGTGGTCCTTTTCTAAGATTCAGAGCTAGTAAGAAACTATGGTTTTGCAGGACACAATCTTCCCTCCAGGACGCTCCACAGGAATCCTCCTCTTCCGGCTGTGGAAGGGGATTTGGTGGCAGAGATCACCCCAGGGGCAGAGGAGGTCAGCAGAACCAGGGCTTCCAAGAACCCTTCTCAGAGAAGCCCTCACAGCGCTCCTGAAGCTTTGCCCAACTGCCCAGCCCTTGAGGCAGTCGGGGTTGTATCTCCTTGCATCACCTGGCTTGAGCCGCCATTACCTCAGACCAGTGGGTGCTACTGCTAAAAATTGTGTCCGGGGATACTTTATGCCCTTTGATCACGCCCCCCCCAATCCAAAAATCATTCCCCAGATGTCCCATCCTGCCAGAGGGAGTTAGCTCTCTGAGGTCCAAGACCTACTTCAATAAAGGGTCATCCAGAAGGTCCCAACTGGACAACAAGGATCTTTTACTTATTCACACCTTTTTATTGCCAAAGAAAACAGGGGACCCTGTGTCCCATTCTGAACCTCAGTGAGCTGAATTTATCGATCAAGAAGTGGAAGTTACGGTTGGTCACTGTTCAGTCCTTTCTTCTGTTTTTGCGAAAGGTCGAATGGATGTGCTCGATAGATGTCAAGGATGCCTACGATCACAAAAATACAGGTGCCCAGGAGATTCCTGCGCTTCTAGCTGGGGGCCAATGATCATCAGTTCAGAGCCCTGTCCTTGGGTCTCAACTCAACTCCGCCCCCCCCCCAAGTGTTAATGAAATGTATGGCAGTGATTGCAGCCCATCTGCAGCTGCAGGGGGTTCATGTCTTCCTGTACCTGGATGATTGGCTCCTCCCAGCTCCTCAAAGGATCTTTTTTTACTAACCGCAGACTTCATTCTAAACCACTTTCAAGATCCGGACATTACTGTCAATATTCCAAAATCACACATTCCTCCATGCCAGAGGGTGGAATTAATAGTTGTCCTGGACACTGTCTGAGACTGCAGCGCTTTCTCTGCTCAGAGTAGAGACGATCCACGAGCAAGTTCTTCCTCCTCCTGGCTTGGGACAGTGTCCATGCCCATCTCATCCTTCAGGTCCTTGGGTCAATGGCAGCAGCTGTCCAGTTGGTTCCTCTCGTGAGGTATCGCATATGAGTGCTCCAGTGGACCCTGGTGGTACAATGGTCAGCTCATCTTCACCCCATGTCCACTCCGATTTGTATTTCTCTGGTGTGCAAGCAACACTTGAGCTGGTGGGTCCGGACCAAGTATCTCCTGCTGAGGAGACCTTTGTCTTCCACTACCCCAAGCCATGGTAACAAAAGATGTCTCCCTGTTGGGGTGCATTGGGGCATTTCCAGGGAAGGACGGACAGTGTACCTTGACTGTCCTTCCCTGGCTCCGGCATGTATTTCCTTGAGACCTCCCAGGATTTTGGGTAGCTGGGGACTCTGACCCATCCATGATAATTATGGCACAGATCGCATCAGATAGTTATGTACTCAATGTGCTGTCAGATGTCATCATTCATCACGTTCCCACCCTCCGTCCCTCTCCTTCTGGTGATTCTTGGAATATTGGCTGATTTGGTTCTGCTGTTCCAGGGCAAGAACAGTGTCCTGTCTGAGTAGTTATCTTGCATACTCGATCTTTGGATTATGGATAACAGGAAGTAAGAGGAGGGGAGAAGCTCAAGCTTAGGAGCTGTCGCTCCCTTTGCTGGCTCAGATCCAAGACCCATCCATTAAGAATAATGACGTCGGATAGCACAGATTTCAAGTTATGTTGAGTACATGACTCTCTTTATGGTATCTTAATACAAAAGGAAAGTCTTAATGTGATGTCCTCTCGCCTTCATTCTTAGCAAGTTGGGTTTGGATCGCTCCTCGGATCCAACTCTGGCTTATACGCCAGCTTGAGGTCTTTTACTAGCTCATGGCTATCCCTTATCCCATCATGCACTAGGAGAGCTAGTGTATTTGTTCTAGGGTGTATTTTTTACTAATAACTGCTTGGTTTTACTGTTGGGTTTATGCTGCTTTGTGTTAAATTGCTGTTGGCCATTGTTTTTCCATAAAGCCAGCTTTCCCCTATTCCGGCTAAAATTAAAATTTAACAGCCTGATAAGTTGTCAATCTCGCCTTCATTCTTGCTGGATGGGTTCGGAGCCGATCCTTGACTCCGACTTGGCACCTGCTAAGCTCGAGAGTCACTTTTACCAGCTCGAGGCAGCCCCATATCCCATGATGCAAGGCGGTAATTACCCAGATCTCGTTTGCCGCTTAGCTAATGAGGTCATCCTTTTTACCAGCTCCTGGTAAGTGATATTTTTCTAGCTTTTGGTCAGGTTTTAGACTTTGAAAACCTAATTTATGCTCCTTTAGTCTTCTTTCTACAACCTCAGTGTAGTCACTTGGCTCCATACCCCTTTTTTTCTCCTAGTTCCCTTAGTTAATTTTTTTTCGGGCCTTAGGCCTTTCCCACCCTCACAGTTCCTGTCAGGATTCCCTCAGGGGTGTGTGTGTGTTGTGTATCTATAATTAATAACTAATTTTTGTTAGTTGTGTTTAATATTTTTTAGTATCTTGGTTGGACTGATTGGTGTGTGTGTGTTTTAAACACCAAGATATGTCTAAGGATACCAGGGTCTCGGGTTTCAAGAAGTGTGACTCGTGCTGTCAGAAGATGTCTCTGACAGATGGTCACTTCTTGTATTTATAGCCTGGGACCCCTATACCTGCAGGACTCCTGTGCTATATGTCATTCTTTTAGCCAGAGAGTCCTGCAGAAATGTAGGAATAAGTTGATCCTTAGGGGTCTACTTAAACCAGAGAGCTCCCTGGCTAAACTCAGCTCAGGGAAGTCCTCTAAACCTCCCAAGACCCAGCCTTCGGTGTCCAAGTCTGTGGTCTTGGTTCTGACTCCGCCGGAGTCATCGGCTCCATCTGGAGCCGATCCTTCCTTGTTGGAGGCCCCTATGTCAGCGCCGATCATCATCTGCACTGATACCTTGGCTTTGGCACCGGTGTCTGCTCCGTCCGGCTCAGACACCCCTGCGTCGAAGCAGGTCTCTGCTCCAGCTGGAGCCGAGATATCTTTGTCTCCTCTCGGAGCCGACAAGTTGTCGGCTCAGACTGGAGCCGAGCGTTCTTTGGCTCCGATGGCTCCGTCCAAAAAGAGGTCTAGATCTCCTTCTTTGGAATCTATTCACTCGGCTCCAGCCTCTCCCTTGCTTTCGGAGCGGAGCCATCGGAGCCGATCATCGAGGTCTTCCAGGCTCTCAGACCACGATTTAGAGAGAGTGGTAAGTAGGCTATTAAAGTCACAGGCACTAGCCCAGATGCTCCATAGCCCATCTCATCAGACGTCAGCTATTCTACATCCCCCTGAAATTCCTCCTTCGACTCTCCTACAGAGCTCGGAGCCGGAGATTATCAGTACTGTGACTGTTGCTGCTTCGGAGCCGATGCCACATCTTTCGGCTCCGTCGTCCTCTACTCCTATCTCCTCCTTGAGACCTTCCTTGGAGGGATCTGGACGTCGGGCTTCCCTGGTCGGTTCCGAGGGGGTGAGTGGCATCGGACCCTTGTCCGACCCCGTTCTCCCTCTCGGAGCTTCGGCCTTGGTGAGCTCGGCCCCGACATCTGCTTCGGAGCCTTCCCTTTCGGTGGGACCGGGAATCCCTGTTTCTTCGGAGCAGGATCTCTCGGCCCTCCCTGGGAGGGGAGCCTTCGAGGTGATGAGGAGTGTGCTAGCCAAAGAGCTTAGCCAGCAGTCTGTTCCTTTAGTTCCTCCCTCTACGGTGCCTGTAGATGCCTCTTCCCGTTCTCTTGGTCCCGGACCCAGAGATCCTTCGCCCCAGGTCTCCCCATTGGGAAGAACCTCCTCTTCCGAGGTTTCTCATCCTTCAGGTGAACCCCCGCGTAAGAGGACTTGCAAGAGGAAGCATTTAGACTCCCCTGAGTCTACAACCTTGGATACTGATTTAGATGAGTCTGAGGGGTCCCCAAGATCCCCCTCTGAGGATGTCTCCTTTTCAGACATCCTTGAGCTCCTGAAACAGAGGGGGAACTGGCCCTCCATTAACCCCTCAGAGGATGAATCGGTATACCTGGAGGCGTTTAGATCTCGACCCTCCACCTCCTGGGTGTCTCCGCCTTTCGACCCTCTCATGGAGGTTATAGCTCGAAAGGCGTGGGCATCTCCTGATTCGGTGGAACCAGTCCCTAGGAGACCTTCAAAATGTATTACGGCCCCCACAGAAAAGCAGTTTCTTACTAAAGGTGTCCCGGTTGATGCCATGGTGGTGGCGGCCGCCACTAAGAAGGAACTTGCAGATCCTTCCGTACCAGTCCATCCTCCTAAGAGTCCAGGACTATGGACAGGTATGGTAAGCGGATGTTTTCCTCAGCGACCTTTGCTATGCGTTCGCTGAATTATTTGTCACTTCACCAGACTTCAAAGGGACATCCTTAAAGAATTAGGTGAAGTAGTACAGGATCCTTCAGCAGCAGGGGCTCAGGAAAAGATTGCCTCAGCTGGGAATCCTTAACTCCATAACCAACTCCTCCATGCGGCTCATTTCTTATGCAGCCGATGGGGCGAGTAGAGCTGCAGGCACAGGAGTGGCTCTCAGACGCCAGTCCTGGATGCGGCTCTGTAATTTTGCAGACCCCTTTAAGGCGTTCTTCACAAACTCTCCCTTTGATGGGTCAACTTTGTTTGGCCCTCAGGTGAAGGACACGTTGACCAGGTGTGAGCAAGACGGCAAGACTCTTTCTGCCGTAGGAGTCCGTTTCTCCACTCCTTCTAGACCTTACCCCAAAGGTCAGAAGGGAGGGAAAATGTGGTTCCGGAAATCACAAGGAGTCACGTCTGACGCACGTAGTCAGTTTACCCCCAGAGGTAGAGGGGGTAATAATAACAGACACCGCCCTAGGGGCAGAGGGGGTCCGCAGAACCAGGGCTCCAGAGAGCCTCTCTGACAAGCCCTTCCAGCATCCCTGAGGTGTTGCCCGACTGCCCACCCGTGGAGGCAGTCGGGTGAAGATTGTCGTTGTACCCAGAGGCCTGGCTTTCCCTTTCTCAAGACAGATGGGTACAGTCGATCATATACGAGGGTTACAAAATTCCTTTCGAGGAGAGCCCCTTCCCTCAAAAAAGTTCCCTTCCAGACGTAAGGGAAATTGCAAGATTAGAGGTGTCAAATCTTCTAAGGAAAAGAGCTATCCAGGCAGTACCAAAAGATCAATTAGAGTCCGGAATCTACTCAAGGTTCTTTTTGGTCCCCAAAAAGACGGGAGACTGGAGACAAATATTAGACCTCAGCAGACTAAACAAGTCTGTCAAAAAGGCGAGATTTCGGATGGTCACACTTCAATCTATTTTGCCCTTTCTGGGCAAAGACAACTGGATGTGCTCTATAGACCTTCAGGATGCATACTATCACATAAAAATCCACAGATGCTCCAGAAGGTTTCTCCGCTTTCGGCTGGGGACCAGTCATTTTCAATTCAGAGCCCTGCCCTTTGGTCTCACTACAGCCCCCAGAGTGTTCACCAAATGCATGGCAGTGGTCACGGCTCACCTGAGACATCTAGGATTCCAGGTGTTTCCGTATCTCGATGACTGGCTCCTCTCAGCCACCACCAGGCATCAACTCATCCGAGCCAGAGACTACACCCTACGTCTCTGCAGTCAATTGGGAATTTCGGTAAACTTCGCAAAGTCCTCCTTATTGCCCTGCCAATCTATTACCTTTATAGGCGCAAATCTAGACACTACTCGGATGTCAGCAAACCTAACAAGTCAGAGAATCCTAGATATCCAAAACCACGTTCGGATCATTCTTGCCAGCAAAAAGGTACAAGCCAGGCTGGTTTTGAAAGTGTTGGGCCTCATGGCTGCTGCCATCACACTCCTTCCTCTGGCCCATTTTTACATGCATCCTCTACAATGGATGTTGTTCACACAATGGTCCTTCCAGCAGCTTCCCATTTGTCACAAGATCCTAGTGACACAGACCTGCAAGAACCATCTATCCTGGTGGATTTCCTCTCCTCTAGTCCATCAGGGCAGACCATTTGTTCCCCCGGCCCCGGTAGCCACGGTCACTTCGGATGCCTCCCTGATCGGGGGGGGGGGGCAATATCAGGGCAGGATGGTTCATGGCACGTGGCAACCGTTCGAATACCACCTGCACATAAATGTCCTAGAGATGAGAGCAGTGCTTTTAACGTTGCAAGCCCTCAACGACTTTCTTCCCTTAGGAACTATTGCAGTTCACACGGACAACATGTCCGTGGTGTGGTACATCAACAAGCAGGGCAGAACCAAGTCCTATCCCTTGTGTCGAGAGGCTCTCTGACTTTGGCAATGGGCGATCTCCTCTCATCGGTTTCTGGTAGCAACGCATATCCCTGGGAAAACCAACATAATAGCGGACAGATTGAGCAGAGCTATACTCATGCCTCGAGCTGGTAAAAGTGACTCTCGAGCTTAGCAATTGCCGAGTCGGAGCCGAGGATCGGCTCCGAACCCATCCAGCAAGAAAGAAGGCGAGAGAAGACAACTAACATGGAACGTTATGGTAGGTACATAACTTCTAATTTTTAGTTGGAGGGCTTTCCTTTTCCCCTTTTGTGATTTTTTTTTACAGGTTAGTTCGTTTAGCTTGGAGAACTACCCAGACCTGGTTAAGTTAGAGGGTTCCCCCCTCCCTTTTCTCTCATCATAGCATAGCCCATTTAAGTTAGAGAGCTACTCCATCCTCTCCCTTCTCTTAGAATTAGGTGTGATTTTTTTTTTGTCATTAGTTTATATTGGTGTGCTGTTTTAAAAAAAAATGTTTTTTTGGATATATCAGTAGTTTGAGTGTTGGCTCTTTCCTTCCCTTTACTAATTGTCTTTGAAGGATGCTAAGGATTCTAAACCCTCTGGATTTTAAAAGTCTGAGAAATGTGGACAAAAAAACAGTCTGTGTTTATTGTTTAGGAGCCATTCACCTCCAGAGTCCTGTATGATATGTCATTCCTTCAACCACAGGGCTGTATTGGAATGTTAAAATAAGCTGATTTTAAGAGGCCTTTTGAAAGCCCCCTTCACTGAAGCAATTCAAAAAGGTCATTCACCTTCTCCGAAGTCTGATAGGTCTATTTTTATTTATTTATTTTACATTTGTTGACCGGGCTAGTCTAGCTGGATACATGTCCATTTTCAGTAGAGGCCCGGGGAGAAAATCTCCATGTGCAATACAACAAGCAATATACAATAAAACAATATACAATAAGAACCAAAATGAAGTACAGACTTGAAAAAATATACAGAACATTTGCAAAATACAGTCAAGAAAGAAATACCAATAAGTTATATACTAAAGACAGTATAGATTAGAGCAGATTTGAATAGAATAGGGGAAAAAGTTTTTTTTTTAGAAATGTTAACTGCTATACTACCAATAAACATGGCCAGAGCAGTAATCAATGATGAGATATAGGTGTATATAAGAAGAATTTAGTCAAAGATACATAATAAGCAGATCTCGTAGGGAAGGCTAGTTGAGGCAGGTGGTAATTAGTGAGAAGAAACAGCAGTTAGTCAGGGATAGAACAGGAACATAGCCAGTGTGTCATGAGATAAAGCTTGAGCTTCTTTTTGAAATGTGAATGAGAGGGGAGAGTTGAGTTCAGTGGGTAATAGATTCCATAGCTTACCAATGGTATTACAGAAGAGGGAGTCACCTGCTAAATTGTTGGATCTACAGGTGTTAAACAGAAGTTTATTAGAAGAGCGCAAGTTTTTAGGATTGTGGTAGAGGGGTAAGTAGGCTTGAAAGTATAGGAATATTGGAGGGTTGATGGTGTTTTGTGGGCAATAGTAAGCTGTGAAAAGTGCAGATGGTGTGGAAACTCTAGCCAATCAAGTTATTTAAGATTTAGACAGTGATGGGTACGGAAAGGAGTGGCAGCAGCAAATCTGGCAATATTATTATAGGATACAGTCAATTTGTTAATGTTGGTTTTAGAAAGGTTCATACAAATGGGTGAGGCATAGAGTAGTGTAGAGATGAGATGAGTTCTGGCTATAGCAGTCCTGGCTGCTGGAGTAAGAAAGGGTTCGATTCTATAGAGGGATCCAAGCTTCTTGTTGACTGTTTTTATAGTATTGTTAATATGTGTGTCAAAGTTGAGGTTGTTGTCTATAGATATTCCGAGGAGTTTGGTAGATAGGTCTGGAGAGATAATAGTACCATTGTTAGACGCGAGTGTAAAATGTGTAGGGGTGGACTTGCGGGTTGGGGAGAATAGTAGCTGTTTAGTTTTCTTTGGATTTAGTAGGAGGCAGCAGTTTGTAAACCATAGTTCAACAGTATTAAATGCTTTCTGGGTGATGGTCTGCAGTTCAATTTGAGAAGTAGCTGAGCAGATAATAGTGGAGTCATCTGCGTACTGAATGCAGGTTGAATGTGGAATTGCTGACTGAAGATCATTAATATAGATGGAAAATAGGAGCGGCCCTAATATGGAGCCCTGAGGGACACCAAGGGTGATGGGGAGGAGATTAGAAAGATTATTGTGCCAGAGAACTGCTTGTTTTCTGTTATCAAGGTAAGATTTGAACCATTTGATGGCTAATGGGTCTAGTGATAGAGATTTCATAATATGCAAGAGCAGCTGGTGATGAACCATGTCGAAAGCTTTGGATAAATCAGTGAACACTGCAGAGGAAAGAAAGCCGTTGTTACGATTATTGTTAATACAATCTGTAAATGATAGCAGGGCTGTGGTGGTACTGTGGGTGAGGTCTGAAACCATGTTGGCAGTTTGCCAGTAGCTTATTTTGGAGAAGGTGGTTTAGAAGTTGCTTCTGTATACATTTTTCCATAATTTTTGCCAGAGGAGATAGCAAGGCTATAGGAAGAAAGTTCGAGAATTCATTAGAGCTCCCACCTTTGTGTAAAGGAATAATATTTCAGATGGATGGGATATTTCCTTCACTAATGGTTCTATTGATAAGGATAGATATAGGGTAGGCAATGGATTTGGCTCCAATTTGGAGGTATTCCCCTGGGAGTTGGTCAGCAGAAGAGGTAGAAGGTTTGTTTTAGTAGAAGAGAGCATATACTAGAAGTAGACACTGATTGCATTTGAAAGGATGGAGGAGGATTTAGAGATGAATTAAGCAGATTTGTGGTGTCAGGTGAAAGATGGCTAGCAAGAAATTGGGTGGCATTGGTAAAGAAGGAATTAAAGGAGTTGGCAGTGTGAATGGGATTATCTGGGTTGGAGCCTAGAGGGTTAGGGGTGGTTGATTGTCTTGGGTGAAGAAGTTTGTTGATACTGTTCCAAAACATTTGAGGTTTATTTTGATGGGTTTGCTGTATTTGGAGGTTAAAGTTCTTTTTATCTAGCACTATGGCTTTTTTAGTAATATTTCTTAGTTTGAAAATTAAGTGATCTAATGGATTTTTAGTAGAACACCATTTGACCCAGGCTTTGTTTCTCAGATAGATTTTATGCCTTGTAGTATTTGAGAGCCAGGGTGCTGGTTTAGCTTTGCATCTAATAGAGCGTAATAGTGCATGGTGGTTCAGGATGGTTAAGAATGTAGTATTAAAATAGGCTACAGCTTCATCAAGTGGAAGATATTTTAGTGGTGTCCAATTACATTGTTTAAGTTGTCAGGAATAGATCATGGTTAAATTGTTTTTTGCAGCGAACAGTGCTGGGAAGAGTGAGGTTGGTTTTAGATCTAATAAAGTAGGTTAGGGAATGGTCACTTAAATCATCTGGGAGGGTCCCTACTTTGTAGGTTTGTAGAGGATTATTAGTGAGTATCCAGTCCAAGGTAGTTTCTTTGTTGGGTTTGTGAGGTCTGGTAGAGGAGTTAATGGTTTGTGTAAAGCCATATAAGTTAATATGGGTGGAAGGGTGTATACTATTACAGGACTGCCAATCAATATTGATGTCTCCTAAAATTATTGTTTCTTGTGGGAGGTTGATAGTAATAAAATTCACGATATTTTCAAGGGTATTTATATTGTTTCCTGGTGGAAGGTATAAACAGATGACATTAATAACTTTACTAGGGTTGACCTGAAGTTTAGTGATGAGTATTTCGGCTTTGTCTAAAGGTGGGTTAAGGTCAATGGTGCTGATTTGTAGTTTGGTTTTGTAGAGGATTGCGACCCCTCCTCCCTTTTTAGTAGTACGGTCTTTTCTGATGATATTATAACCTGGAGGGGTTACTTCGTTATCTTTGACTGAAGGTTTAAGCCAAGTTTCAGATAGGCATAGGATATCGAATTGGTGGACATCTAGGAGGGCATGTAGGTGTGGGATTTTATTATTAATGCTCCATATATTAAGATGTGCTATAAGGAGAGTGTTAGTTGGCTTGGAAGGGGTTATGGAGCTACTGGTAATAAGAATACATTTATCAGTGGTAGAGGTATGGTTAGGACCAGGGTTTGGGTGTATGTCTCCATCTAGTAGGGAGTGAAGGCATGTGATGTGTTTATGGTAAAGTAACTTGTAAGAATAGTTAGGTAGTTTTTTATTATTGGGATTGGTATATTTAATGGGTGCTAGTCTATGATATTTGGGAAGTATGTAGTTGGGTGTAGATGTAATGTTTAGGGAATTTGGAGTAGTGGCTAGTGGTAATGTAGAAGTATGTTTAGAGGGAAAGGGGGTGGAGGAGAGAAGTGGTTGTTTATAAGAGGTTAAGAGATAGGTAGTAAAAAGAGAAGGAAGTAGTGTGATTAAGAGAAGTAGTTGAATTAGGAGTAGGATAGGAGATGTTGGCATTGTGGAGTTAATAGATGAGAGTTGAATGAGTGGTGTGGGTAGGTAAGTCAATGTAGTGGTGTCTATGGAGGTGGGAGTGAACAACAGAGTAAGTTGGAGGTGGGCGTGGCTAATGTGTTGTGAGAGGTGTGATGTGAGCAGTGGTATTGGTGCTGTGATTAGAGGGGGTGTGGTGTAGGAGGAATAAGTGTAGGAGCAGTGGGGGCGGGTGGGAATTGGGGGCAGGGTAGTGGAGCGAAGTGAGCCCGCAGGGCGAACGGAGCGGGATAAGACAAGGAGTCCAGTGTCAAGAAAGACAATCAGTGAAATAGAGGCAACAGGTGAGTATAAAGGTAGAAAGTGCAGCAGGGAGGAAGAGGCTTGGCAGTGGGAGATTTAGGATGCTTAGAGGGGTGAGTAGAGATAAGAGACACTTTAGGGCACAGTAGGATAGGAAGAGAGAGAGTTAAGCTAGTGTTAGGAATTTAGTAGGGGGTAGCTTAGTACAAGAGAAGCTTTAGTAAAGAACAGAAGGTATAGCTAGTAAGATGTAAAAGAAAAGTGTAAAGATGTATAGTAGACATTGAGTAAAGAGGCACCACCTAGTTGGGTAGTCACCGTAATTTCAGAATGTCACACCTGAGGTAATGCCAGGCTGAGGGAGATGAGATGTAGGAGAGGATTCCGTATAGATATGAGCAATTCAGGAGAAAGTATTGGGAAGTAGAGTGTGAGAGAGGCTGGAAGTGGGGATATAACAGACTGCTATGGAGGGGGGATTGGTTGCTGCCTTACCTGACTCAGGAAACTTGCCTACCTTGGCAGTGTAGTAATGTTTTATGATGGATAAGATCTTCATCTTCTAGCACTCTGGAGCCATCAAAAAAGTGCCTAAAGTATATCCCCTCTGGATCTGAAGGCTGTCTGTTCTGAGAGGCCTTTCACTTCGGCCCCATCAGTCTCAGTGCCAGTGGAATTTCAGTTCCGGTCCCCTGAATTGTTGCCGGTATCACCAACTCTGAGGTCACCATTACTTCAGCCTTCTAAATCTCCTGCCCCCTCGACTCAAGTCTTCCAGGAGCCAACCCTGAGGACTTTGGATCCGACCAAAACCTCCCCGTCTGTACTAATTCCTCCTCTGAGCCGACCCTGGAGCTGGAATGTCTGGAAATGATCTTGGAACCATCGGAACAGAGACCTATCACAGGCTCATCGGATCTGAACATTGCTCCACTCGAGTCTAGGAGCTGACATTCTCCAGTCTAGTCTGGGGAGGGTAGTCTGATCAAGACAGTTGTTGGATGCGAACCTTCCTCTCGGAGCATAGGCTGAGGTGACCTCTGCTCCTACATCAGCTTCAGAGCTGTCCCCCTTGGTTCTGGGGATTCCCTCCGGTTCCGCAGCGCCAGAGGTTTCCTCGAATCTGGGGCAGAGGGAGCTTTTGAGGTGGTGATGAGTGCCGTCTCCACAGGCAGCTCCACTCAGGTCTGGACATTCATCCCCCAAAGGCACCAGTGTCTGTCTCTCTACCCTTGCATCCACGGGGATGCAGAGATCCTAAGCCTCAGGATGCCCCACAAGGTGCCCCCTCTCTTCTGAAACCTCTCTAGAGTACCCCTCCAAAGAGGTCCCTTGGAAGAGGCTATGCAAGAGGATGCATTTAGATTCCCCTGTGGCGTCTGTGACTTTGGCATCGTTGAGGTCTATATCCAAAGGATCCCCACTGTCTCCTCCTCTCCTGATGTCTCCTTTGGAGACAGCTTGGAAATACTTAAACAGGTGGCCTGAAGTCCACCAACCCTTCAACAGAGGAGTCTGTCTACCTGAAGGCTTTTGGATCTTACCCTTCCTCTACTTGGGTGCCTCCGCATTTTGATGAACTCATGGATTTAGTTTCTCGAAAGATGTGGGAGTCTCCAGATTTTGTGGAACCGATTCCTCAGTGGCCAAATAAGTTTATTACATCTCCGTCGGACAAAACTTTACTGACTAAAGGAGTCCCAGTAGATTCTATGCTGGTGGCAGCAGCCACCAAGAAGGAACTCAGACATGATCTGTCCATCCATCGAACAAGGCGTCTCACACGATGGACAGATGTGGAACGCGCATTTTTTCTTCAGTGTCATTTGCTTTTAAGTCGCTAAATTACCTGACTCATTTAACCAGATTGCAGAGAGATCTCCTGAAAGAACTAGGAGATGCCCTCCAAGGTTTAGTAGCCGAAGGGGTGTCAGTTTTTCCTCTCGGCTCTCTGCCTTAAATTCAGTGGTCAATTCCTCCATGAGACTGATTTCTTATGCAGCAGATGGAGTGAGCAGAGCAGCGGGTTCAGGGATTTCCCTAAGGAGACATTCCTGGATGTGCTTGTGTGACTTTGCAGAGTCCTTTAAATCTTCCTTTGTGAATGCCCCATTTGATAGCTCGTCCCTGTTTGGGCCTAAAGTCAAGGACACAACAGGTATGAACAAGGAGAGAGACTCTCTGCTGTAGGAGTCCATTTTTCCCTAGCTACCAGACCTTGCCCCAAAGATAATAAAGGTAGTGGGGAAAATGTGGTTTTGAAAATCCCCCAGGGGTAGAGGGGGGAAGTAGTAATGGAAGATGCTGACCTTGCGGCAGAGGGGGCCCACAGAATCAAGGTGACTGGGAATCCTTCCTTGGTAAGCCCTTTCAGCACTCCTGAAAGAGCAGCTGAGATGGCTTAGTGGTAACTTATTGTGGCTATGTTGTGCAGGGTCCTGGGTTCAAGATTTGCAAGTGCTAGTTATTCACCTATAAATATTGTGGGAATAAATAGCTGGGGAATTATGGCTAGCCTCGTATAGGCCCTAGGGCCGATAGCCTAGTACCAACCTATGAAACCTATAAGGGAGGCCTGCCTGTCCATCTTTGGAGGCAGTCAGGGACTGCTTAGCTTTGTATCCGAAAGCCTGTCTGACAATAACAAGACAAGTGGGTACAAAGTATCCTATCCAGAGGGTTACTCCATACTCCGCAAGCATAAAAGATCCTGGACGTTCCACCCAGTCAAAGGGAACAGGCAACTCTAGAAATTCAAAAGTTGCTAGACAAAAGTCATTCAGGCAGTCCCCGCAGCCCAAATAGGATTCAGAACTCAAGGTTCTTTTTAGTTCCAAAAAATCAGGGGACCTGAGACTAATCCTGGATCTTAATCTAAACAAATCTGTAAAATATCAAGGTTCCTGATGATGACACTAGTCTATACTCTCGTTACTGGGACAAGACAATTGGATGTGCTTGCTAGACCTCCAGGATGCGTACTACCATATAAAAATCGACAGGCAATCCAGGAAATGCCTGCACTTTAGGCTGGGAGCCAGCTAGTACCAGTTTCGAGCTCTGCCCTTTGGCCTCACTACAGCCCCCAGAGTGGTTAACAAGTGTATGTCAGTAGTCACGGCTCACTTGATTCGCCTAGAATTCAGTGTCTCCCCATACCTTGACAACTGGCTCCTAACTGCCGCTAAGCATCTGCTAACACAAGCTAGAGACACCACCTTGCAGCTCTGCTCTCGCTTAGGCATCACATTAAACTATAAAAAATCTGCATTGCTGCCATCTCTGTGTACTGTTTTTATAGGAGCAGACCTAGATGCAACAAAAATGATGGCCAAACGTCCTCCAGAAAGGGTACGAGTTCTTCAGCATCAGGTCTTGAATCTCCTTCCCAAGAAAAATGTACATGCAAAAACGGTTCTAATAGTATTGGGGACCATGGCGGCAGCAGTAACCTTGATTCCCCTAGCACGTATGCTCGTGAGAATTCTCCAGTGACTCCTTTCCACTCGGTGGTTAATACAAAAACTTGCTCATGTCCTGCAAGATATTGATAATGGAATCTTGCAAAAAAGATCTTCGCTGGTAACTAGACTTCATTCAGGTGATGTTGTGTCGACCCTTTCTACTTCCCCAACCATTAGCCACAGTGACCACAGGTGCTTCCCAGATTGGGGGGGGGGTCATTATCTGGGAATTACAATCCAAGGCACTTGGCAGGATCATGAGGCCTATTTGCATATCACTGTCCTAGAGATGACAGCAGTGTGCTTTTAGCATTGCAAGCATTCCAAGACTTTCTTCCGCTAGAGAAGATTGTGATACAGACAGACAACATGCCAGTTGTATGGTATATAAACAAGGAGGAACCCAATCTTATCCCATTTGTCGAGAGGCCCTGAGAGTATGGCACTTGGCAATCTCCTCCCAACGCTTTCTGATAGCAAAGCATATCCTGGGGAAATCCAGAGTGATTGCAGACATCTCATGAGTGATCCTTGAAACAGGAAGTGGCGGAAAGGATTTTCTACAAATGGGGCCAGCCTTGCTGTGACTTGTCACAGCAGCTACTTTGCCCTGATCTCCCCTCCAGGGGAGTCACCAAGGGATGCACTTGTTCACGATTGGCCGTCGGGTCTATCCTATGCTTTTCCTCCTTTTCTGTTGATGCCCAAAGTTTTTCAGAAAGCCAGTTACTTGGGAAGGAACTTGATACTTATCGCCCCATACTGGCCTCGGCAAATCTGGTTCCCTTTCCTGTGGCCTCATCTCCAGGAGGAGCCTTGGATTCTGGACCCAGTTCCAGACCTCCTGACTCATGCATCAGGGACACTGCACCCCTCCCTTCAAACACTCAAATTGACAGCTTGGCTGCTCCAATTCCAAACCTAGCCAGGCTTCCTAACCTTTCTCCTTCAATAAAACATCCTGATTTTCTCGTAAGGCTTCAACAAGAAAGATTTATAGAAACAAATGGAAAATATTTTCTTTATGGGCTTTGAATCGCATCAACCCCTTTTCTGCCCCAATAGCTTCCATTTTTCAATTCTTAACAAAACTATTCAATAAAGACACAGCTGCAGCTACTATTCAAGTTCAGTTAGCAGCGATATCCAATTTCCATTTAGATGAATCAGGCCTCAATGTGATGTCCCACAGACTATGCTGAACTTTTCTTAAAGGTACCTTTTTATTAAAGCCTCCTATTAGAAGATCCTCCAGCACCATGGGACTTGAATCTTCTCTTATCCTGTTTAATTCTTTCCCCATTCGAGCCTGCAGCAACCTGCGATCTCAAATATCTGACTTGGAAAACAATTCTTTTGAAAGCTATTACTTTTGCTAGAAGAGTGTCAGAGCTGTAGGTGTTGTCAATAAAGCCCCCCTACGTGATTTTCCAGAGATAGAGTATCCTTATGAACAAACCTTTTCTTTTACCCAAGTATGTTCAGAATCTAATTTGAACCAATCCATAGAACTACCATTTTTCCCCCAACTGTGACAGTAAGTTAGAGTATATGTTGCACCAACTGGATGTACATAAACAATTACTCTTCTGCTTACATATGACAAAGGACTTCATAAAATCTGAACAATTTGTATCCTTTTCAGGTTCTTATAAAGGTGCTCCAGCTTCCAAAGTGACACTTTCAAAATGGCTCTCAGATTGTATAACCTTTGTTTATAAATCCCAAAACAAAGATTTGTCCCATAAAGTAAAAGGTCATTCTACAAGAGCTATTGTAACCTCTTCTGCCTTTCTGGCAAAACTACCTATTGATACCATTTGCACTGCAGTAACATGGGCAAGGCCACATAACTTATCACTCATTACAAAGTCAGTTTGGCCTCCAGACACAGGGCCTCCTTTGGTTCCACAGTTCTGAAGAATATTCTCCCTTGAGCCACCCAAGAGAGTTGGTGCTAGGGACGCTGTCCCGACCTAAGAATGAAGGCAAGATGGGACAACATCACATAAAGAAGGTGATATGTACTCACCATAATGTTCCATGTATGTTGTCCATCTCTCCTTCATTCTTACATCCCACCCTCCTTAATCCCAGCCTTTTGCTCCTGGAAGACCGAGTTGATGCAATTGGCTACTAGTGTTCTCTGACCTTCTTGATTGCTCTGTTAAGTATTAAGCTGTCTTTAGCTTTGGAATTCCTTGGTATAGCTGCAAACAAGATCTGGGGAGCTCTTCTAGTGCATAATGGGATAGGGGATAGCCACGAGCTAGTGAAAGACTTAGAGCTGGCATATAAGGCTGAATCAGATCTAAGGTTATGATCCGAACCCAGCCTGCTAAGAATGAAGGTGAGAGATGGACAACACACATGGAACATTATGGTGAGTACATAACTTCTTTTTTTAGTAGATGATTCCAGAATGATTCATTTTATGAAAAGTGAACAAATGAGGAAATTAGTTTGAAATCAGTTTTGGTTCTGTTAATATTTTCAGGCAAAAAGTGTGATAATGTATAAAATGTGCACTAAGATCCTCCTCAGAGTAGACTGTATCTAGCAGGTGATAAGGAAAGTCCAAAATGGAAGTCGCCTTGTGCACAAAACAAAAAACAAGAAGTCTGATTTACAAATGGACTTTTTGAGTACTGGCTGCAATGCAAGAAGGTTGAAAAGTCTTTAGTATCGGTGAACCCTCAAACCAACATAATTGTACGCAAGGGGAGTTATTACATTAAATTTATATCTGTTGTCTGCATGCAGTTAGGTTAAGGTAAAATACTTTCTTGGTTTATATTGTTTTAGGTCTTTACATTCCAAGTTAGTGGTGAACTTCCCATTCTCTGGAATAGACTTCCCATCCACGTGAAACCGTCTTTCCCTAACCTTATAAGTATAACTTGGACCATTGGATGGGAAATTGAAAATTCACCCCTGGTTTGGCGCCTAGGTATCTGAAGGACAGAGGCAGAGTTGGTAAGTTGTCATAACCAGCAATCACCCCCTGTCTAAACATCTACAACTTATAATTTGTAGGCACATTTTGGGTTGCACTGTTAGGCTTATTAAAGGCCCTAGTGATCATTAGCCTAGTGTATACCTATGAAAAATTCTAGCTGCACTGTTTACAGTAAACTCTCAGGTAACAGACACCCATGGGGATTGGTAGATGCTGGTTAACTGTAGTTTCTGGTTGCTTGAGAGTTGAAATTAAAATTAGGCCTGACTAATACTGTACGCTATACTATTTGTTTGGTTTGACTTCTCAGGTTGAGGAGAGAGGAAATTTGAGTGAGTGTTTTTTTCCCCCCACAAAAATAGAACTGCAGTGTTCTGGGGATTTTTCCATTTGCGTGAAATAGTGCAGGCTTGGAGTTGGGATATATACGTTTGTGTATGTATCCTTTCCATTGTATGCATTTCCCTTTTGTTTTATATACCCACATACACATCCTTGGTTGAAGATATTTATTTGTTTTATACTGGTGATTCATTGCATCTGCATTTGTCTGTCTACCTTCAGTTATAGTAAGGTTAATTGAAAGTACTTTTTTTAGTTTATATTTAGCTCCTTGAATTCCAAGTTTATGGTGATTCAGAAGTTGAGAAGCTCGGCATGTATATAACTGAGTGATGTCTGTAGATGTTGGTTTAAATGCTAGTGGATGCGAGGGAACAAAGTTACGAGGTTTAAGTACTAAATAAACATTTCTTGTAATATCCTTGCATGTGATTGTAATGATTGATGTTTTGGAATAAAGGTCTTTCGTAATTGAAGCTAGGTAGAAGTCCAGACTCGTGTCCACAGTAAGATTATGTTCAAGACACTGTAATAAGATTTTCCAGAATACCTTGCATCACATCTGATGCAGGATCTTAATATGCAAGTGAACATAAGAAAGTGGAAACGCAATTAACCTACCAAATCTAGTTGACGGTCGATTGTATATAAAGGCTCATGTTTTACTGTTTTTTCCCCTAGATTTTAATGCATTTTGTCTCAACCAGTCTTTTTGTGACTAGTATTGAGTTTCAGTATACATTCAAACTGCTAAAAGTAACAGTTGTGTGAACTGTGTGGTGTAGAAGGGACTCTGCTTTAATTCACAAAGAACCTGGCTGCATTTACTGACCTTGTTACTAAAGGAGCTGACAGATGGGAGTGAATAGGTGATGTTGGGAAGTTAGTAGAAAGGGAAACTGTCGTTTGCTACAACAGTGACTGCTTGGGAATGCAAAAGTGCAGTGTGTGCCCTGGCTTTATCAAGCTACAGAATAAGCAGTAGCTTTCTGGGGGGGGGGGGGTACAAGTATAAGAGTGTAATATCCCTGTGTAGGGGAGGGCAAATCAAGCCCTCATGCAAGCAGCTGCACGTTAGCTGTTTGGGATCACTGCAAGATTGCATGGTTGATGGTCTGAGCAGATTTTAAATGCCCAGTCACAGGGGGGACTGATTGTCAGCTAGTGGAGGTAAAACCTAAGTGCCATTTCTGAGCAAACTGCTGTACATAAGCAAGTGTTCTTGGGTTTTAAGACTGGTTCAAATGTCTGTCTGTTATAGTTACTATATTTAGTGTTTCACTTGTTACATGATTTGATAAAAATGCATATTTGACTTGTTCAGTATATTTGTGTATATCAGATGCTATACCTAGTAGAGTAACAATGTTTTCAATTTTGTATGGATTGTGTGCAGCACACAGTTTTAAAGCAAGAGGGATGATGTCACACCTTGAGTACATGCGTAGTAGTGAAATGCATGTTTTTAAGGAAAATACTGCTACTAGGGTTGGTTGGTTGTGATTTCACATTAAGTTAGTTTGAAGTAAATTTTAATAATAAATACTTGTTCCTTACTCATTTTATTTTAATTTTTCCAATTTTTTGAGTTTCTAATACCATAACAAGACTTGGACCTCATTCCTGAGCCATGGTAGGACTCGTGTTCATGAAGTTAGTATTTCAGTCTTTGATGTTTGCCAAGAGTGGTCTTCTCAGCACCTACAGTGTGCATGCGTTCATGTGGGTGTATACTGCAGTATGGGGGGAAAAAACATGCGCAGACTTCTAGATGGTTAAAAATGATAGAAAGGTGGTCTTTATTTAAAATGTCACTTAAATATGTTCAAAATTATTTTGAAGTAATTTGGCCTTTAATTTTTTTTAATGTAGAGATGTTAATTTAAAATTATCGGTGTTGTATGAAGCATTTCGCTTAACAGAACTTTTATAATTGAAAAACGAGATGTAGAATTTGGGCTGTAAGTGCAAATTAGTTGTAAGAAGCATGTCATGTGCTGCACTTTCTGGGGGTGTTCAGTGTATGTAAAGACCTAGAGTTTAGACACTTCCCCAATATCTTTCTTTTTAATCACTGCATACTTCCTTACACCCAAGCAGTGCCTGCCAAGACACAGGAGGAGACTGCAGTCATGAATAACCAGGGGTCGTGTAGCTAACAGTTAAAGGACTGATTAACTTTACCTTTGGTATTATGAGTTTCTGTAGTATTGATGAAGCATATATTGATATAACTAGTGTACTCCCAAGCTGTTCTTTATGTCCAGTAAGGAATGTAATGTTTCTGATTATTTTTATTTTTGTCATGTAGTTTTTCTCCGTGTAATCACTTTGTAATGTAAATAAACTTTGCTAAGTAGGAATAGCCCAGTTAATGAAAATGTGAGTAAATGTACAATTAAAGGTACATTTTACTTTGTATTTACAGGGTACTACAAAAATAAATACATTCAGCTGGGCTAAGATTCGAAAGCTAAGCTTTAAGAGAAAACGGTTCCTTATAAAGCTCTACCCAGAGCCACAGGTAAGCACTAATGTCGAGTGACATTTTTCCTTGTTCAGTGATTTGATTTTGAAGAGTAAATTTGCATAAGTAGTCTTTGACTTCATTATTTACAGTAGGTTCTAAGATGGAGGCAGTCATGCTGCATTAGATTCTCTTATTTATATGGGCTGCAGGATTTGCCTAATGGCTCCCCTTCCTGTACCCAGTTGACCAATGCATTTCTCCATTAGGGTGAGAGTCCTCCATCCCATTCATCCTCTGGTGGAGACAAGTCTCAAAATCTGGCAGAGATGCATCCCTAACTACTGCATCATTGGATCATAATTGCAGTAGCCCAAAATGTTCTTTGTGTTTCACTGTTGCAGTCATCACACTTGGGTTTATCTGCCTGCAGGTCGGCCTGAATACCAGAGTCTTGGGATTTCTGTGTTGGATGCTGTCACCTCTTCTATGAGGTTAGGTCATCAGGGGTATAAAACATGCAGCCAATGCCATTACATCAGCTTTTCTTGCCGAGTGGGAGCCTGAAGCAGAAGCAGTTCGCAAGGGCCAGTCGGCCGCTACCTGAAATTTTCGCTATTCGAGTTTCAAACCTGAAATTTTCTAAAGCTAAGTACCCCATTGACTATCCTTTTTTTCTTGCTCTAACCAGTGTCAGAAAAAGTTAACAATTGTCTTGCCTGTGGAAAACAAATAACTCTGAGATTTTCATTCTTAAAGCATCACCTGTCTAAGCCCAGACCACAACATTCCTCGCTGTCAGTTTTGTGCTTTGTTCAACACCCAAATTATTAGTCATTGGGCTAGCTTTGTCGCTAAATTATTTTGCTCTTGTTCTCTGTATTCCAAAATGGCTTTGATAAGCCATCCCGACTACCAGTCTTCCAAAAAAAGTTAGGATAAAGACAGAGAAGACCGGCATAGGTCCAGAATTGCCAAAGACGCTTCCGTTAAGCTAGTCGGCAGTCTGCTGGTACTCAGTGAGATGCTTTTGCAGTCCCTGATACCCACTTCTGCAGATTCGCAGGCCTCTACTGATACCCATTCGGAGTCCGGTATGCCGCAAGATGCTTTTTAGACTATGGAGCCTGCAAATGTCTCTACCTTGGATGGGTCCAGAGCCGCTGTGCAGGCACCAGCTTCTGAGGGTGTATTCAGACCTTCCGATGTTCGTATTAAACAGACTACTTTGTTTCTGACTAAAACTACCGAATTTCTCAGGCCCAGAGTTCGCACTTCACTTAGGAAACCAACCAAAGTGCACTCTTAAGCTCCCATGCCACAGAAACAAATGCTTAGAATGGCTGAAGACTTTATTACTTTAATTAGGGGAAGCCAGCCTTCCCCGTCTAAAAGACAAAGAATTGATTTTCCTTCTGATTCTATAGACCATGAGTCCGAAGACTCTGAGCCCTCTGATTACCAGGACATAACCCTGATCTACCTATGAGTATTAAGATGCAGAGGATTTCATTCCCTCTGCCTCCCCCCCCAGAGGATTTTTCTTTCGGTTCGATGAAACCTTGCATACCTTGAGAGCATTTCCGCTGGGAATGCTACAACTACCCACAGTCCGAAAAGAGACACTGGGAATTTTTAGACTTGCCTTAGCACAGACCTCTAGCTATACCCCGTTTTGGAAATTGTAGATGTCTTCATGGAATCCAGTCTTACCACTGATACTTTGCCATCAGCTCCTAGAAAGCCTGACCGGTAATAGAGTACCTGACTCGCACACATTTCTATTTAAAAATCCCACTATAGATCCAGAGACCATTTCCCAGGAGCCTAAAGGTATTGAAGCTGCTACAGCCAAAAACCCTACCCCTTTGGACAGGGATTCTAGGGCTTTAGACAGATGGGGAAAGAAGGTATATACCTCTGCAACCCTGGCCATCGGGGCTTGAAACTGCCAGTTTCACACGAAGTACCAGCAACATATTATGGAACTAATTAAACAAAAAATGTTGATTCCTGATTGTGCAGAAAATAGATTTACAAGAGTTAATGCATTCTGCAAACCAAGTTGGTAAACATACTTTGCAGTGTGGTTTTGATGCCTTAGAGGCATCTTGCAGGGCTGCTGTAACTGGGTTTGTTCCGAGAAGGAATGCTTGGCTGAAGGAACAAATCTTGCTAGGCCATGTCAAAGCAAAATTACTAGATGCTCCATTAAAACAAGAATGTTTGGCACAAAAGCAGAAGTTGTTCTTAACGATGGAGGAAAAAGCTAAATCTATGCAAACTGTTAGATTTCCTACAGGTACAGCCGCCTAGATTCAGTAGGCATTGGCCTTCAAAAACACTAGTTCTTTCCAGTCCCTCCCAGATATCCTCAGTCCAAACCCAGGGGCAACAGACCACAAAGACTGCAGTCTCAGGGTATGCACAAGTCTAAACAATGGAGTGCTCCCACCTCTAAAATAGGGAGTGGTAAGCCACCCCCTTATGGAAAAAGTTCACAATGACTAAATCTTCATCCTGCCCAGCCATGCCCAAATACTTGCACCCCTAGGAAGAAAACTCGCCCTGCATTCAAACAAATTGGGAACTTATCCAGGATCAATGGGTCTTAAACATTGTATCCCAGGGATACACATTCTACTTCCACTCACTGCCAACCCTAAACGGGTTGTCAGACCTTCCTCCAAACCAGTGGGCAGAGGCCCAAAAGCAAGTACTTTCGCTTCTCGGTATCGGGGCTATTCACCCTTTTCCAGCAGAGCAAAGGGGACAGGGTTTCTACTCCAGACTATTCCTGGTGGCCAGGAAAGAGAATTCTTGGCACCCTATTCTGGATCTGTCAAGTCTCAACACCTTCCTGGTGGTACCAAAGTTCAAAATGCTTACACTCTAGCACCTGCTTCGTATGCTAGACAAGGACTCCTGGCTGGTCAGCCTAGACTTAGGCTTATTTGCACATCCCCATAAGGGAGTCTTGCAGGAAATATCTACGTTTCAGGGCAGGCTCTATGCACTTTCAGTTCTATGCACTTCCCTTTGGCTTATATGCTGCACCCAGAGTATTCACAAAGTGCCTGGCTCCAGCCATTACATACTGGAAACCTCTCGGAACCAATTCTACCCTGTTGGGTCCGGGGTGCTGCAGTCTACTCTGAAAGTTTTGGAGCCATCTCTGCATCTCAGAGCCTTGGCGATGGTCAGTTTGGGTCTTACTTCAGCCTCGGGGTGGCTTTTCTCAGGGCAGGGCTTCAGCTTATCCTCTTGGTTCCAGGTCCTTATCCCTGTCTAGGATGGTCTGCCTTTAGGGTTTTGGAGAGAGCTCTGTCTGCATCTCAGACCCAGGCGATGCCTCCCCCGTCAGACCCTATGTCTACTTCTGTTTCACCTCTGCACCTTGAGTCTCAACTATCCTCTCTCTAGGAACAGCAGGTACCAAAACCCTAGACTTCCCACCAGGGTATTCCCTCCTCTTCTGATACCTCCCTGGAGTATCCCACCTAGGAGGTCCCTAAGAAGAGGACATGCAAGAGGAAGCATGTAGATTCCCCTGAATCTATCAGAGGACACAGATTTTGATGAGGGTAAGGGGTCCCCACAGTCACCTTCTGGTGATGTCATTTGGAGACATCCTTGGTCCTGAAACAGAGAGGTGGCTGGAAGTCCAGCAACCTTTCTGAGGAATCTGTGCTACTGGAGGCTTTTGGTGATGGCCCATCTACTTGTGAGGTCCTGCCCACTAATGCGCTCCTGGAGTTTGTCTCGCAGTAGATATGGAAGGAACTCGACATGATTGAGCCTACTCCCAGACAGCCAGATAAGATTATGACCCCCACCCCTGAGACTGAACAGTTTTGGTCAAAAGGTCCCCCTGTTGCCATTGTCATGATGGTGGCCACCAGAAAGGAAGTGCTGACAAAAGTACCTCTGTTAATCCCCTGACAAGGAGTCTTGGGTGGTGGACAGAATCGGGAATCATGTCTGTGCTTCAGAGACTTTAAGGCAAAGGTCGCTGAACTATTTGACATATTTTACTAGACTTCAGAGGGATCTGATTAAAGAACTTTCAAGTACCCTTGCAGAAACTGTGTCTGAAGAGGTGAATGAAGGAACATCAAGATCAGTCGATTCAGGCATCTCCATTAGGAGACATGCCTGGATGCATTTGTGTGATTTTTGTGGAGCCTTTTAACTCTACGTTCATCAATGCTCCCTGTGATGGCACCTCATTTTTTTGGCCCCAGAGTAAGAGATGTGTTGTTGAGGTGGGAAAAGGATGGAAAGATGCTTTCTGCCATGGACGTGCATTTTTCCACCCATTCCAAAGATGTGATTCCAGAAGTCGCAACAATCTTTCTAAGACACACATGGAGGATTTTACTCCAGAGGCAGAGGGGGAAATTCAAATGATGGACACCAGACTCATGGCAGAGAAATTCTGCAACATCAAGGGTCTAGAGAATCAATCTTTGGCGAACCCTTCCAGTGCTCCTGAAAGGAAGCCCGATTTGTCCCCCTCTGGAGGCAGTCTGTGGTTGATATTCGTGTTTCACTGTTGTAGTCATCACACTTGGGTTATCTGCCTGCAGATAGCTATCAGTCGGCCCGAATGCCAGAGACTTAGTATTTCTGTATTGGTTACTGTCGCTCCAGGACTGACGTCAGGTCTTCAGGGGTATAAAAACAGGCAGCCGACACCATTACAGTCTTTCTTGCCGAGGAGCCCGAAGCAGAAGTAGTTTGCACGAGTACCGGTCAGCCGCTACCTGAGTTTTCATTTCCGAATTCAATTATCCTGAAGTCTTCTAAAGCAAAGTACCCCATTGGGAATCTTTTTTTCCTTGCTCTAACCGATGTCAGAAAAAAGTTAATTGTCTTGCCTGTAGAAAGTAAATACCATACGAGATTTCCATTCTTACTGCATCACCTGTTTAGGCCCAGACCACGACGTCAGTCAGTGTCAGTTTTGTGCATTATTCAATGCCCGAACTATTCATCGTTGGGCCCTTATTGTCGCTAAATACTTTCATTCTTGATTTCCGTATTCCAAAATGGCTTTGGTAAGCCCATCCGACTACTGATCTTCTGAAAAAACGTAAGGATAAAGACAGAGATAGGCCGCACAGGTCCAAAACTGCCGACGATGCTTCCATTAAGCTAGTCGCCAGTTCACCGGTAATCAGTGAGGTGCTTTTGCAGCTGCTGATGCCTGCTTCAGTGGATTCGCAGGCCTCTACCAAGACCCATTTGGAGTCTGGTATGCCTCGAGACTCTTCGACTACAGAACCTGCAGATGTCTCTACCTTGGATGGGTCCGGTGCCACTGAGCAGGCACTAGCTTCTGAGGAAGTACTTTGCACTACCGATATTAGACACAAACTGACTTCTTTTGCATATTCAGTTCTGTCTAAAACTACCGAGTTTCTAAGGCCAAGAGTACGCACTACGCCTAAAAAACAGATGAGACAAACTCAAGCACCTGCTTCCTTGCCACAACATTAAATGCTTAAAATGGCAGAAGACCTTATGCTGATTAGGGGAAGTCAGCCTTCCCCTGATAAGAGAAGGAGACCTGTCCCCAGCAGCTTTAATAAACCAAGAGTCCGACTCTGAGGTATCTGGTTATGAAGAGATGCTTTATCTTCTTATGAGGACTCAGATGCAGAGGAATCCATTCCCTCTGCTTCTCCTCCAGAGGATTTTTCTTATGGTGAAACCTTACATACTTTGAGAGCATTTCCACTAGGAATGTCGAGACTATTCTCAGTCCAAAAAGAGACTCGGAGAATTTCTAGATTTGCCACAACATAGGCCTTTAGCAATACCCGCAGTCCTGGATGTTGTAAATGATGTATATATGGAATCCAGTTTAACTCCTGATACTGTACCCCCCTGCTCCTAGGAAATCAGACAGGTACTACAGAGTTCCTGACTCCCACAAATTCCTTTTCAAAAATCCTACTGCTGACCCAGAGGTCATATCCCAGGGGCCTAAACGTATCAAAGCAACTACAGCTAAGAATCCCACCCCTTCGGACAGGGATTCCAGAGCTTTAGACAGATGGGGTAAGCAAGTATACACCTCTGCAACTCTTGCTATTAGGGGCTTTGAATTGTGAGCTTCACATGCTGAAGTACCAACAACATATCATGGAACTTATTAAGCAAAAAATAGCTACCTTTACAGACTGTGCAGAAAGTAAAGAATTACAAGAGCTTATGCATTCTGCAAGCCAAGTCAGCAAGCATACTTTGCAGTGTGGCTTTGACGCCCTAGAAGCATCTTGCAGGGCAGCAGTCACTGGTTCTGTACTGAGAAGGCATGCTTGGCTTAAGGAACAGACTTGCCAGACCATGTCAAATCAAAATTACTAGACGCTCCTTTGAACAAGGACGATCTGTTTGGCACAAAAGCAGAAGAGATTCTTAAGATGGAAGAAAAAGCTAAATCTATGCAGATTTCTTGCAAGTACAACCTCCTAGATTCAGTAGGCATTGCCCCTCGAAACATAGGTCCTTTCCAGCCCCCTCAAGGCCATCTCAAACTAGACCAGGAGAAACGGACCCCCCCCCCCCAAGACTACAGTCTCTGGGTATGCAGAGATCTAAGCAGTGGAGTGCCTCCACTTCAAAAACAGGGAGTACTAAACCACCCCCTTACAGAAAAAATTCACAATGACTTCTCAACTCCACTCCCCTCCTCTACCCTGCTGCTCGTGCTCCTAGGAGGAAAACTTGCCCATCATGCAAAAAACTGGACTTCAATCACCAAAGACCGATGGGTCTTCAACATTGTATCCCAGGGGTACAAATTTTACTTCCACTCACTGCCAATTGCAAAAGGGTTCCCAGACCTTCCTCCAAACCAGTGGACAGAGGCACAAAGCCAAGTTCAATCCCTGTTCTCCATAAGAGCAATTCAACCTGTTCCTGCGGAACAGGTCAAGGGTTCTATTCTAGACTTTTACTGGTACCCAGAAAAGAGGGCACTTGGAACCCAATCCTAGATCTTTCCATTCTAAACACCTTCCTGGTGGCACCAAAATTCAAAATGCTCACCCTGCAGCAGCTTCTTCCTGTGCTTGCCAAAGATGCCCGGTTAGCCACCGTAGACTTAAAAGAAGCTTATCTGCATTTCCCCATCAGGGACTCGTGCAGGAAATATCTACGCTTCAGGGCAGGATCTATGCATTATCAGTTCTCTGCACTTCCCTTTGGCTTATCCACTGCTCCCAGAGTATTCACAAAATGCTTGGCTCCAGCCATTGCCTACTGCAGACAGAGAACAATTCAAATTTACCTGTACTTGGACTGACCTGATTCAGGCAGACAGGAAATGCTGTTGCAGCACCTGACATTTGTAAAAAACCTTGCAACCTCCCTGGGGGTACACCATCAACGAAAAGAAATCAAAACTAGTCCCCAGTCAAAAGATTGTATTCCTGGGAGCAAGCTTGGACACAGCATCCCACATGGAATTCCTTACTCCAGGAAAACAAGCCTATCTGACAGATTACTTCACTCAAATGGCCACCAGAACCCAGCTATCTGTAAGAAAAATCCTGCAGGCCCTCTGGTTCATGGCCTCATACTTCCTACTAATTCCATATGCCAGACTGCATATGAGGAAACTTCAGTGGCACTTAAAAAGTCTTTGGTGCCAACATTCTCTGGACCTAGAAACTGTCATACATATCCTACCTTGTACAAGGACAGAGTTTCTTTGGGCAGCAGCATGCAACCACAACAAGGGACTACCCTTTACTCAACCCCACGCTGCCCAGACCCTAACCACAGATGCATCAGACTATGCCTGGGGGGGCACACCTGGATGACAAGTGCATTTAGGGCCACTGGAGTCCAAATCAAATTCATCTGCACATAAACCAAACAGAGAATGCTAGCTGTTCAGCATGCTCTAACAGCTTACAGGTCCGTACTCTTACCAGGATCCCTGCTAATAAAAACAGACAACACCACAGTTATGTGGTACATAAAGTGGGGGGGAACGCACTCTTATCCACTCTGCAGGCTAGCTATGGCCCTGTGGAATACAGCCTTGGACATGCAGGTCCATCTGCAAGCTCAATTCCTGCCAGGCAAACAAAACTCACTGGCAGACGACTTAAGCAGAAATCTTCTAGACCCACATGAGTGGCAATTAGAGCCAAGCACCTTCAGCCTTCTGATTCAGAAATGGGGGAACCCAGAGGTGGATCTCTCTGCCTCACCCTGCAATCACCAGCTCAGCAAATTCTGCACCAGGACACCTCACAGCAGGGCCCGGAAAGTCGGTGCCCTATCCTTCCAGTGAGTAAACCTCTCATTCTGTGCATCTTCCCCTCAGCCCCTTCTCTCAAGAATATTACTCAAGATAAGACAGGACAGTCCATTGACAATCCTGATTGCCCCAGACTGGCCATGCCAGCAATGGTACCCCCTACTGCGCAGCCTGTCACTGGTGCCACCCTGGCACCTATCTCAGAGACCGACCTTGCTCACTCAGCAGGGGGGACAGATCTTGCAGCCTGGCTTATTCCTTGAATTTTCCCCAGTGACCAGCCTAAGCAAGCAGGTGCTGGACATCATTATTGAAGCCAGAAGACCCAGTACAAGGAAATCCTATGCTCATAAGTGGAAAAGGTATTGCTCCTGGATTCAATCTAAAGGAGAGGACATAACTCTGCCCTCCCTGCCTCTAATCTGGATTACTTGGCAGATCTAATCCACAGAGGCCTGTCTTTCTCTTCCATTAAGATCCATGCCTCTGCCATCTCGGCTTATTTACAACTCTGATCCAACGTATTCTGTCACCCTCTCATCAAGCAGTTCCTGAGAGGGGCAAACAACTTGAAAGCCACCAAGGAGGGCACCCACCCCTGCTTGGGACCTTAACTTTATACTGGAAAAGCTCACACTACCCCATTTTGAGCCTGCGGAATCAAGAGAGTTAAAATTCCTCTCTTGGAAAACAGCATTATGTCTGGCCATCACTTCAGCTAGAAGTGTCTGAGCTACAAGCACTTGTGGCTCTGGAACCCTTCATTATTTTTCATGCTGACAGGGTCTCCCTCAGGCTTAATCATTCCTTTATGCCTAAAGTGGTATCCAGTGGGGCTCTCAACCAATCTATTCATTTGCCAACCTTCTTCCCTAATCCTGAAGGGGGAAAGGATCCTGCACTCCTTAGATGTGCACAGTCAACTCCGATTCTACCTGGATAGGACTAAGCCCTTCAGGAAGTCTGACCAGTTATTACTCAGTTTTGCAACAAGGGCAGAGGGCAAGGCCGTTTCAAAGCATCCAATTTCCAAATGGATAGCACACTTCATCCATTTCTGCTACAAGCACCATGGGAAACCAACCCCTCAGGGGGTCAGAATGCATTCCACTGGGGCAACGTCTGCCTCTACAGCATTCCTCAGGGGAGTCCCTACCAGGGACATTCTGGAGGCCTGCTACATTCACCAAGCATTACCACCTGCCTATATTTTCCAAATCCAGGGCGAGTTTTGAAACTGCAGTCCTGCAGGGCATACTAACCAGCCCAAACTCTTCTTGACTGCCTTCACCCTTTCTTCAGCTTTGGGAATCAACCCAAGTGTTATGACTGCAACAGTGAAAGATGAAGAACATAGTACAGTTGTGTACACTTACATTAATGTAAATGTTCGAGTGTATTCACTGTTGCAGTCCTGGTTTCCCTCACTCCAGCCCCCTTCTCTCTCCCCTCTATGTGTATATTACTCACCCCTTGCAGGGGTATTGGTATTTAATTTTTACTGGTGGTGATTTTCTCACCGTAGCTTAGCTCCCTATTAGGGGGGCTCCTGACATTTGGGGCAAGTAAAAGTGATGTAATGGCGTCGGCTGCCTGTTTTTATACCCCTGATGACCTGACGGCAGTCCTTGAGCGACAGCAACCAAAGCAGAAATGGTAAGTCCCTGGTAATCGGGGCCGACTGAGGGCTTACCTGCAAGCAGGTAACCCAAGTGTGATAACTGCAACAGTGAATAACACTCTAACATCTACATTTATGGTAAGTGTACACAACTGTACTTTTGTCCTTGAACCAGAGAGTTTGGCTAGAAATAAGATACTTTTGTACAGAGGATATAGAATTACATTTTCCCTTCTAAATTCCAGTAAAATCCCAGCTGTTCCACCCAGTCAGAGGGAATGAGCAGCCATTCAAATGCAAAAGCTGCTAAACAAGAGTTATCCAAAAGTTCTCCCATACCAGAAAACATCTGGAACTTACTAAAGATTCTTTGTAGTGGCAAAGAAAATGGGACTGGATACCAATTCTAGATTTCAGCAATTTGAACAGCTTTGTTTGGAAGACAACACTCGAGATAGTCACAGTTCAGTCTATTCAGTTTTTGGAAAAGGATGACTGGATCTGCTGTGAATATTTATCCAGGATGTGTACTGTCATATAAAAGTAAACACACGATCCAGGAAATTCTTATGCTTCCAGGTGGGAGCTAGTCATTACCACAGCCCCCAGAGTGTTCAAATGCATGACAGTGATAACAGTTCACTTGAGACTGCACATATTCCAGGTGATTCCTTGCTTAAACAATTGGCTTCTCCCTGCCCTTTACCAGGTATTAGTTCATTATAGTTGAAGTAGTAATCCATACTTGTGTATGGTTAGGCGCATAACCATAAATTTTCACCAACTAATTCAGACTAGAGAGTTCATAGGACCACTGCTTGACACAAGATCAACAGTAGCCTCCCTTCCTCTCTCCAGAATTTGAACTTTAAGATCACAAGTCAGCAGGATACTTTGCAGTACCACAGTCCCAGCTCTCCTGGTCCTACCAAGACGCTATGTTTGATAGTGGCAGCAATAACCCTTGTTCACTGCCCAGATCCTACATGAGGATTCAATGGATGGTGGTATCTCAATGGTCTATCTTCAGCCACCCTTATCCACTCAAATATAAATCACGAACTCGTGCAAGAAAGATCTAAGGCTGTGGACCCAATTAAAAGAACTGCTAGAGCTGTTTTTGTCCCTTCTCAATCCAAGGCCATAATGACTATGGATGCTTCCTAGCTGAGGTGTGGGTGTGGGGGGGGGGGGCGGCATTAACCTTGGAAAGACTGTCCCAAGTCATGTGGGCCCCAAAGAAGCACATTTGCATATAAACGTTCTGGAGTTGAGAGCAGTGCTTTTAGCATTGCAAACCATTCAGGAAGCTCTCCCATTGGGAATGATTGCAGTACAAACAGACAATATATCAGTGGTTTGGTACATCAACTAACAAGGGGGAGCCAAATCATAACCCTATGTCAAGAAGCACTAAGGGTGTGGCAGCGGGCATTCTCTTCCAACCATTTTCTCTTAGCGATGCACATTCCGGGGATGTCCATCTTGCTAGCGGACAGACTGTGCAGGTACATTCTTTTACTTCAATAATGTCCCCCTCAACCAGAAAATAGCAGAAATTATTTTCCGCAAGTAGGGCCAACCTTGCTGCGATCTGTTTGCATCTCCCCTAAGCAACAAGTGCAGCAGTTAATTTGCCATCATCCCCCCCACAGGGGGTAGTCACAGAAGGCTCCTCTTCTCTATGATTTGTCCCCCGGGTTACTGTATGCATATATCCCCCAATACTTCTAGTACCAAAATTCCTTCAGAAAGCTGCCAGATTGAAGAGCAGTGTCATTCTCATTGCACCCTTTTGACCTCAGCAAATTTGTTTCCCTTTCTTTTGGCCTCATTTGATCCAACTCCAGACCTGCTGTCTCACCCGACAAACATGACTCATCCGGACCTTCCAAATCTCAAGCTGACTGCTTGGTTTCCCCATTTTCAGTAATAGCCAGGCAACCTGTGCTCTGTTCTCCTGTTCTTCAGATTCTGTTATATTCACTCAGACCATCTACAGAGAAAGTTTATGCTAACAAATGGGAAAGAATTTGTACACTGGGTACTACAAAATAATGTGGAACCCTTTTCTGTTCCAAGTCACATGATCCTAGAATTATTGTCATTGCTTTTTAATCAAGGGACCAGTTCTTCCGCAGTAAAAGTCCAATTAGCGATTTCCAATTTCCATGTTGGTCTCAATGGCTCTTCCTTTGCTTCCCATAAACTTTGTAAGGCCTTTCTATGAGGAACCCTTCTGCTGAGGCCCCCATTACGATCCTACTCCTCTGTGGGACTTAACATTGGTACTACAAGCTTTGGTCCTTCTGCCCTTCGAACCGGCACATACTTGTGATCTAAAATTTCTATCTTGGAAGACTTTTTCTGGTGGCCATTACTTCTGCTTGACGGATTTCAGAAATTCAGGGCATATCGGTAAAACCTCCATACCTAATTTTTCATAAGGATAAAGACGTTCTTCGTGTTTCACTGTTGCAGTCATTACATTTGGGTAATCCTGAATTCCAAAGTCTTGGGTCCTGCATCAGCTGCTGTCGCCCCTTCCCTGACGTCAGGTCGTCAGGGGTGTAAAGAAGCAGCCGACGCCATTTTCTTCGGTCTTTCTTGCTGTGCAGTGCCCGAAGCAGAAGCAGTTCGCAAGTGCCGGTTGGCAGACTCCTGAGATTTTCGTGTTCGAGTTTCAGACATGAAGTCTTCAATAAAGCTAAGTACCTCACTGGGGAAACTTTTTTTCTTGCTCCAGACCGATGTCAGAAAAAGTTAATTGTATTTCTTGTGGAAAGCAAATACCTCATAAGGATTTTCATTCTTACTGTATTCCTTGCCTAGGCCCTGATCACATTATTTCTGGTTGTCGGTTTTGTGCTAGATTTAACCAACGCACTATTAAGCATCTTTATGATTTTGCTTTAAACTATTTTAGATGCCGGTTTAATTATCCAGAAATGTCGTCGGATAGCCATTTGATTGCCTGAGTTCACAAAAAACGCAAAGAAAAGGAGAGAGAGAAGCAACAGAGGTCCAAAACCAATGACTAAGCTTCTCCTAAGCCAGTCGCTGGTTCTCAGTGAGGCGCTTTCGCAGCCCCTGCCGCCCACTACTTTAGAGTTGCAGGCCGCTACAGACTCCCACATGGAGTCAGCTATGCCACTGGAAACCCAAGGTATTGGAGCCTCGGTCACTATTCCCTCAGATGGGTCTGGAGCCGCTGAGCAGGCACCGGCTTCTGAGGGTGTATTCAGACCTAAACATCTTTACATTAAACTGACTTCAGCTTCAAAGGCAAAGACTACAGCACCTTCTAAAGCAAAGAAACAAACTCAAAGAGCCATGTGGACAGGCCTCTATGCCCAGAAAAACAGATGCTCAAAATGGCCGAAGACTTTATTACCTTAATCAGGGGTTCCCATCCCCCTCCTGATAAGCGGCCTAGGCAAGAGACTGACTTTGAATCTTCAGATCAGGTTTCTATTTCTTCTGATTCCTCTTCTGATCAGGAATATTCTCTTCCCCCCCATGAGGATTCTGATGCTGAAGAATCTATCCCTTCAGCTTCTCCTCCAGAGGGACTACTCTTTTGGGGAAAGCTTGCATGCCATGAGGGAGCATTTCCACTGGGAGAGCCAAGATTTTTCAGAATCTAAGAGGCTCAGGGATTTCCTTTTATTACCTCAACACAGGCCTCTAGCCATTCCACCTGTGTTAGACATTGTAGATTGTGTTTTCGGAGTCTAGTCTGACCCCTGACTCCTTAACCCCAGCTCCTGCTAAGCTTGACAGATATTACAGGGTTCCTGACTCTCATAAATTCCTTTTTTAAAAACCCTGCTGCAGACCCAGAAACTGTTTCACAGGGTCCAAAGGAGTTAAGGGTTCCACTGCAAAAAACCCTACCCCCTCTGACAGGGATTCTAGGGCACTGGATAGATGGGGGAAAAAGGTTTACACATTTGCTACCTTGGCTATAAGGGCCTTAAACTGTTAGTTTCATATGCTCAAATATCAGCAACATGTCATGGCATTGCTTAAACAGAAAATGTTGTTAAACTCTGAATGTGCAGAAAACAAGGAAATGCAGGATTTATTGCATGCAGCTGAACAAGTTGGAAAGCATACTTTGCAATGTGGTTTTGATTCTTTGGAGGCCTCCTGCAGTGCCGCAGTTACAGGTTCTGTAATTAGAAGGCATGCTTGATTAAAGGAACAAAATCTGCCTGATCATGTTAAAGTTAAATTATTAGATGCATCTTTACAGCATGATACTTTGGTGTCAAGGCAGAAGAGGCGTTAAAGAAAATGGAGGACAAAGCTAAATCTATGCAAACTGTCAAAGATTTTTTTTACAAGTACAGCCACCTAGGTTTAGTAGATACTGGCCTACAAAGAATTGGTCCTTTCCTGTGTCAGACAAACCTCAAAGGGGCAGATCCAGATGGCCTAGAGACAGATCCCAGGTGCAAGGTTCATACAGGTCAAAGCAATGGGGAGTTTCTATCTCCAAAGTTGGAGAAGACAAATCACAGTCATACAGGAAACAGTCCCAATGACTTCCCCCTGCTGCCACCAAGCACTTATGTCCTGACAGCACCCTTAGGGGGAAAATTAGCACTTTTTTTCACAAAATTGGCACATTATAACCCAGGACAAGGGGGTTGTCCTTCAAGGATGCATCTGCAGTCCTTACAAATGGGTTGTCCTGTCGTCAGGCAGCCCTTCGGTCGGCCGGATTCCAAAGTCTGGGTCTGGTCTCGGCTGGTGTCGCACTTCACCCGACGTCATAGCGGCAGTTCTTCGGGTATAAAGGCAAACGGCTGGCCAGATCCCCCAAAAAATCAGTGGGCAGAGGCACAAAAACAAGTCTCATCCCTCATGGACATGGGGGCCATTCAACAAGTACCAGAGCAAGAGCAGGAACAAGGATTTTACTCAAAACTGTTCTTGACACCCAGAAAGGACAAGACCTGGAGACCAGTACTGGATCTATCTATTCTGAACACATTCCTGGATATACCAAAATTCAAAATGTTGACTTTGCAGCAGCTTCTGCCCATGTTGGGCAAGAATGCTTGGCTTGTGACTTTAGACCTAAAAGAGGCATACCTGCATGTCCCAGTCAATCATGCAAAAGATACCTCAGATTCAAGGCTGCTCAATGCATTACCAATTCTTTGCACTGCCCTTTGGCTTATCTACTGCGCCCAGGGACTTTACAAAGTGCCTGGCACCAGTAATTGCATTCTGCAGGCAGAGGAATACAAATATATCCTTACTTGGATGACTGTCTAATTCAAGCAGAGAACAAGGACATTCTACAGCATCTGGCATTTGTGAAAAGACTTCTAACATGCCTAGGGTACACAGTCAACGGAAAGAAATCAAAACTAGTACCCTCTCAAGAGATAATATTCCTGGGTTCAAGCTTAAATACAACTGCCCAGATGGCTTATCTCACGCCAGACAAACAAAGGCAACTGACTACTTATTTCAAAATGTTGGCAAAGGCCCAGTTATCTGCAAGAAAAATTCTGCAGGCTTTGAACTTCATGGCATCCTGCATCCTACTAATTCCATATGCAAGACTGCATATGAGGAAATTTCAGTGGTACCTAAAAAGTGTTTGGACTCAACATTGCCACAGCCTGGAAACGATGATTACTCTCCTTCCCTGCCTGCAACAGGAGTTTCGATGGTGGGTGAAGGCTTGTCACCAGAACAAGGGACAACCATTCACATTACCCCCAGCCAGGCAGACACTAACAATGGATACTTCAGATTATGCCTTGGGGGCCCACATGGCAGGAAGATTCATTCAGGGCACATGGTCCTCAAACCAAATGCATCTACATATCAATCAAAAGGAGATGCTAGCTGTTCAAATTGCCCTGACAGCCTTCAAGGACTTACTTCATCCGGGACAACTACCGATAGAGACAGCACCACGGTCATGTGGTATATAAACAAGCACAGGGGCACACATTTATCCCCTTTGCAGACTAACCATGACTTTGTGGGACACAGCATTGACTTGCCAAGTAGATCTGCAGACACAATTCCTGCCAGGAAAAGAATACACTCTGGCAGATGAACTAAGCAGAAACCTCATGGATCCCCACGAGTGGCAGCTGGGCCCACAAGTCTTCAGCATAACAAGGAAATGGGGATGCCCGTACATAGATCTATTTCCCTCCTCTCACAATTACCAACTAAAAAGATTCTGCACAGGGACTTGCTACAAACAAGCATTGAAAGTGGACGCCCTATCTTTCAACTGGAAAAACCTATCCATGTGCCTTTCCTCCACTGCCTCTCCTTCCCAAAGTACTCCTAAAGGTCATACAGGAGAAGCCAAAGATGATACTGATTGCCCCAGACTGGCCCCGCCAGTACTGGTTTCCAATCCTAAGGAACTTGTCTCAATGCCCAGCTTGGACCTTGCCTCAAATAACTCATGTACTGTCCCAGCAAAACAATCTGATCCTGCACAGCCAACTCAGTACTTTAAACCTGGCAGCATGGCGGATAATGTAGTCATACAAAACACACCTCTCAGTAAAGCTGTGATGGATGTCATTTTGGAAAGCCAGAAGGCCTAGTACTAGAAAATCTTATGCTGGAAAATGGAAGAGATTCTGTGCTTGGAACCAGGCACAAGGAACTGATACAGCTGTTCCAAATATTCCTCAGATTTTGCAATACGTAACTGAGATGCTGGACACAGGCCTATCTTTTTTCATCACAATTCATGCCTCTGCCATTTCGGCTCATTACAGTACAGAGCCACCAATCTTTTCTCATCCGTTATTAAAGCGGTACCTCAGAGGAGCCAAAAACTTAAGGCCTCCAAGGAGATCACCAATGCCTGCATGGGACCTCACTATGTCTTGGAAAAGCTTACCCTGTCTCCTTTTGAGCCAGCTGCTACTGCTGACATAAAGTTTTTATCTTGGAAAACAGCTCTGCTCCTAGCAATAACTTCTGCAAGACTGGTTTCAGAGCTGCAGGCACTCATGGCTGTGGAACCTTTTATGTGTTTTCCAGACAGGGTCTCTGAGGACAAACCCAACATTTATGCCTAAGGTGTTGTCCAGTGTGGCTCTTAACCAAACTATTCATCTGCCAACATTTTATCCAAATCCACAGAACAAGGGGGAGAGAATTCTGCATTCTTTGGATGTACACAGACAACTTAGATTCTACTTGGACAGAACCAGAGTTTTCAGGAAGACAGAGCAATTACTAGTGGCATATGCTGCAGGATCATAAGGAAAGGCCATCTCAAAGCAGACTATTTCAAAGTGGATAGGGCACTGCATTTGTTTCTGCTATTTACACCATGGCAAGCTAGTGCCTAAGGGCATTAGGCCACATTCAACCAGAGCTGCAGCCACTTCAGCAGCCTTTCTCAGGGGAGTACCAACCAAAGACATATTAGAGGCTGCTACTTGGAGTTCAGTGCACACCTTTACAAAGCACCATCAACTGCCACTGTACTCTAAATCCAGGGCAGGCTTTGCCACTCCAATTCTGCAGGGCCTCATAGCTGCTCCTAATGCTGTTTAACTCCAGCCTCCCAACCATAGCTTTGGGACTCTACCCAAATGTAATGACTGCAACATTGAAACACGAAGAACATAGTACAGTTGTGTACAATTACCATAAATGTAGATTTTGGAGTGTATTCACTGTTGCAGTCCAGGTTACCCACCCGCCATCCCCCTTTTTTCTGCTGGAATTTTTCTTTCCTTCTCTGATTTATGCAACCTGTGTGGTGTATTTGCAGATGAAGGTAAAGTTTATGTTGGTGTATGTATTTATATATATATATATATATATATATATATATATATGTATTTATATATATATATATATATATATATATATATATATATATATGTATATGTGTATATATATATATATATATATATGTATATGTATATATATATATGTATATATATATAATGTATATATAATAAATTTTGGCTACCCTTTTAGGGGGCACCTGACATCTGGGGCAAGAAACTGAAGAAAATGGCATTGGCTGCTTCTTTTGTAGCCCCTAAACGACCTGACGTCGGGGAAGGGGTGACAACAGCCGTCGCAGGACCCAAGACTTTGGAATTCAGGTCGGCTGATGGCAACCTGCCAGCAGGATTACCCAAATGTAATGACTGCAACAGTGAATACACTCTAACATCTACATTTATGGTAAGTGTACACAACTGTACTTTACTTTGTGAACAAATGCATCCTTTTTGCCAATAGTAATGTCATATTCCAACATTAATCAATCAATTTACTAGTTGTCTTCCCAAATTATACAAACAAAGGCGAATATTTGTCTCTGCGTTTTCTGTGTGTTTCTATCTAAAAACAAAAAAAAAAAAAAATAATCCTTATGTTCTTCATCTCACATTGCTGCAGTCCTTACACTTGGGTAGTCCGCTGTCCTCTGTCGGCCCGAATATCAAAGTATAAGGCTGACGTCGGTCAAGGCGCATTTGACTGACATCAGGACGTCAGGGTACAAATGCGCATGACCGACGTCATATCCTCAGTCTTTTTTGCCGCATGGTCCGATGCAGAAGCAGCATTGCAAGTGCCGGTTGGCGTTCTGAGATTTTTCAAGTTTGAAGTTTCAGACCGAGTTCAAAGTTGGCTAAGTACCCCGTTGGGGAATATTTTAGTTTTTTCTTGCCTCAGTGATTTACCGGATGTCAGAAAAAGTCAATAATTGTATTTCTTGTGGGAAACAGATACCGCATAGAGATTATCATACTTTGTGTATTCCTTGCTTAGGGCCTGAGCACGACGTTGTTGGCTGTCGCTCTTGTGCTAGATTTAATAAACGCACTATAAAGAGAAGGTTGGATTGTGCAAGGTTAGTCTTTGGGAAGCGGTGTAATTATAAAATGCCGTCGGATGCTCCGCCCGCTTCTTCGAAGAAGCGCAAGGACAAGGCAGTTAAGCCTAGGCTAGAAGAACCGTCGGTACCAGGCGCGGTTCTTTGAGGTGTCGGTGGAGCCGGTGGCTCTTACGGAGGTTTCTTTGTGTTCCCAGGGTGAGACCTTATTATTGCAGGATGTGGCCTCTCAGGAGGCTAGTCAGGCTGAGGGGGCTTCTCAGGTTACTATACTCCCCTCCCTTCCTAGGGTGGCTAGGCCCTCTCCTTCTGTTTCAAAGGCTTCTCCCAGGGGCAGGCCAGGTTTGGCTTCAGTTGGTGTTACCCCTAGCTCTTCAGGTACTGTGCCCAAGAAGCATATGCTTAAAATAGCAGAAGATTTGATTACTTTAATTAGGGGTTCCATGCCCCCTCCTGATAAGAGACCTAGGTTGGAGCCTGAGCTGGGGGGTTTGAGCAGGCTTGGATGTTTCAGAGTCTTGGCTGAAGACTTGCAGGAGTATTCTCCTTATTCTGATTCTGATCTGGATGATTCTACTCCTTCTGCTTCTCCTCCTGAGGATTTTTCTTTTTCAGAAACTCTTCATTCCATGAGGGAGCATTTTAAGTGGGAAGGTCAGGACTTCTCTGATTCCAGGAAAAGGCTTAGGGAATTTTTGTCTTTACCCCAGCATAGGCCTTTGGCTATACCTCCTGTTTTGGATGTAGTAGAAGATGTTTTTGCAGAGGCTTCTCTTAATCCTGATTCTTTGCCTCCTGCTCCTGTTAAGCGGATAGGTATTACAGGGTGCCTGAAGCTCATAAGTATCTTTTAAGAGTCCTAGGGCTGACCCAGAAACTGTTAGTCAGGGGCCTAAAGGTGTTAAGGCTTCTGTTGTTAAGAATCCGGTTCCTGCAGACAAAGAGGCTAGGGCCTTGGATAGATGGGGAAAGAAAGTTTATACTTCTTCCACTCTTGCTATGAGGGCTCTGAATTGCCAGTTCCACATGTTGAAATACCAGAACTATCTCCTTTCACAATTAAAGTCTAAGGTTGATGCTCTGGCAGTAGGTATTGATTGTAAAGAGTTGCAAGATTTAGTGCATGTTTCTGAACAGGTGGGTAAGCATTCTTTGCAATGTGGTTTTGATGCTGTACAGGCCTCGTCTAGGGTGGCTGCCACTGGGTCAGTTCTTCAGGCACGCCTGGCTAAGGGATCAAAATTTGTCTGAACATGTTAAAACAAGGATTTTAGATGCTCCTTTACAATCTGATGTGTTGTTTGGTCCTCCTGTTAAGGCAGTTTTAAAGAAAATGGAAGACAAGGCTAAGTCTATGCAGACTGTTAAAGATTTTTTGCAGGTCCAGCCTCCAAAGTTTAGTAGAAATTGGCCTACTAAGGGGTGGACGTATCCTTCTTATGAGTCCCAGTCTAGGGGTAGATCTAGACGTGGTAGGGGCAGAGCTCAGGGCTCTTTCAGGCCTAGAACAGGGAGTTCTCCTGCACAGTCTTCGGGTGAGGGCAGGGGTCAGTCCTTTCGTAAACAGACCCAATGACCTACCTTTTCAGCTGCCAGAGCCTTCTCGTCTGGCAGCACCTTTGGGAGGAAGGTTGGCACTTTTCAAAGAAAATTGGAGTTTAATTACCCAAGACAGATGGGTATTGGATATCATACACCACGGGTACAGGTTTTATTTCCATACCTTGCCTCCGTTCAAAGGCATGCCGGACATTCCTCCTCAACAAAGAATAGAGGCTCACAAGCAAGTTTCTCTGTTACTCCAAATAGGGGCCATACAGCCGGTCCATATGCCAGAAGCTATGCTAGGATTTTACTCTCGCCTGTTCCTAGTACCAAAGAAGGGGAACACGTGGAGACCAATTTTGGATTTATCTACCCTCAACATTTATCTGGACATTCCCAAGTTCAAAATGTTGACGTTACAGCAGCTTTTACCTCTGCTGGGCAAAGATCATTGGATGGTAACTTTGGATCTCAAGGAGGCTTACCTTCATGTTCCTATCAGACTAAGTTGCAGGAAGTATCTGCGTTTTCGAGCTGGGACTTCTCACTATCAGTTCTCTGCATTGCCCTTTGGCTTATCTACTGCCCAGAGTGTTCACGAAAGTTCTGGCTCCAGTGATAGCTTTCTTCAGGTTAAAAGGAATACAGATCTATCCTTATTTGGACGACTGCCTGATTTTGGCCCAAGGAAGGAAGAGCTTCTTCATCATTTGGAATATGTGATAGCAGTGCTAAGATGCCTGGGGTATTCTGTGAACGAAATAAAGTCCAGTCTAGTACCCTCTCAGGACATGTGCTTTCTGGGTGTGAGACTGAATACAGCATCCCAGATGGCCTTTCTGACCCCGGACAAACAAAAGAGTCTATCCCTTTACTTCCGTCAACTATCTCATCAGTCTGTGCTGACTGCAAGGACAGTCCTTCAAGCATTAGGGTTCATGGCATCTTGTATTCTGGTGCTTCCCAATGCCAAACTGCATATGAGGAAGCTACAATGGTATCTCAAAAACGTATGGACACAGCACTGCCAGGATCTGGACACTGTCATTCAAATAATACCTTGCATTCAAAAGGAATTTTTATGGTGGGCTCAGGAATGTCACCTAAACAAGGGACTCTCTGTGACCCGGCCAGAGGCGAGTCAGATTTTAACGACAGATGCCTCAGACAAAGCTTGGGGAGCTCATCTAAATGGAAAGTGGATACAAAACAAGTGGCCTGCCAGACTACAACATCTACATATCAACATGAAGGAGATGTTAGCAGTTCAGTTTGCATTAATAGCTTTCAAGGAATTACTTCTTCCAGGGCAGGTGTTGATTCTAACAGACAACACGACTGTCATGTGGTACATCAACAAGCAAGGGGAACATTCTTATCCTCTATGCAGGCAAGCAATGATTTTGTGGGAGACTGCTCTCAGTTTACAGCTCAATCTTCAGGCAAGGTTTCTGCCAGGAGCACAGAACTCCTTAGCAGATGTGTTGAGCAGGCAATTATGGATCCCCACGAGTGGAAATTGGATTCTCAAGTATTTCAGAAATTGACAGTGTCATGGGGAACTCCAGACATAGATCTGTTCGCTTCTCCACTAAACCATCAGCTGCCAAAGTTTTGCACAAAAAGGTTTCATCCCACAGCTTGGAAAGTGGGTGCTCTTTCTTTCAATTGGAGCAATCTTCATGTGTATGCCTTTCCTCCTCTGCCTCTCCTCCCAAAGGTACTGCTAAAGGTCAGGCAGGACAAGCCAAGGATGATTTTAATAGCTCCAGATTGGCCTCTACAGCACTGGTACCCATTACTGAGAAGCCTGGTACGGAAGCCTCCATGGCCTTTGCCTTCAATTCCACACCTGTTGTCACAGGAGGACAGCCATTTGCTGAATGTCAAACTTCACTCTCTGCACCTGACAGCCTGGCATATTCTGTTTTGAACCATAGAGGGTCGCAACTTCCACAACAAGTTTTGAATGTGATTTTGGAAGCTAGAAGGCCTAGTACAAGGAAAGTGTACGCAGATAAATGGAAGAGATTTTTGTTTTGGAGTGCAGCAAAGATTTTGATGTTTCTGAGCCTAATTTGAGTGTGGCTCTTCAATATCTTACTGAGTTACTGGACAAGGGTTTGTCTTTCTCTTCTATTAAGGTTCATGCTGCAGCAATTTCGGCTCACTATGATTGTGTCCCACCATTGTTTTCTCATCCTTTATTCAAGCAATTTCTTAGAGGGGCAAAGAATATAAGACCCCCACGAAGAGCTCCTACTCCTGCTTGGGATCTCAATTTTGTGTTGGAGAAACTCACTCTACAACCTTTTGAGCCTGCAGCTACTTCGGAGTTGAAATTTTTATCATGGAAGACTGCTTTTTTGTTGGCAATTACCTCTGCAAGAAGGGTTTCTGAATTACAGGCCCTTATGGCAATTGAGCCTTTCTTGATTTTCCATAAGGATAGGGTATCATTACGTACTAATCCTTCCTTTATGCCTAAGGTGGTTTCTAGTGTGGCTTTAAACCAAACCATTCATTTGCCTACTTTTTATGCAAATCCCCAAAATAAAGGGGAAAAGATTTTGCACACTTTAGATGTACACAGGCAGTTGCGTTATTATTTGGACAGAACTAAAGGGTTCAGGCAGTCTCAGCAGTTGTTTGTTTCTTTTGCTTTGAGTTCTCAGGGCAAGCCTGTGTCTAAACAAACTATTTCTAAGTGGATTGGGTTTTGCATTGCTTTCTGTTATTCCCATCATGGCAAGGAGGTTCCAGCTGGGATTAGGCCTCATTCCACTAGGGCTACTGCCACTTCAACAGCTTTTTGAGGGGAGTGGCAACCAAGGATATTTTGGAGGCAGCTACTTGGAGTTCAGTGCATACTTTCTCTAGGCATTATCACCTGCCACTTTACTCTAAATCCAGGGCTGGTTTTGCCACTGCTGTTTTGCAGGGCATGTTGGCAGCTCCTGCTTCCTTGTAGTTAGCCATCCTCCCTTACCTCTGCTTTGGGATTCTACCCAAGTGTAAGGACTGCAGCAATGTGAGATGAAGAACATAGTACAGTTTTGTACCTACCATAAATGTAGATGTTCAAGATCCACATTGCTGCAGTCAATTACCTCCCTCCTTCCCTCTGTAGTTAGAGGTGGTTGTGTGGGTTGGGTTGTACATATTGTGTATATTGTATATTTTGTACATATAGTTAGTGCAAGGGTGGTTGGTTGGGTGTTTGCTGTCTTTTGGTTTTGACCTTTATTTTAGGGTCTTCTGACATCTGGGGCAAGAAAAGACTGAGGATATGACGTCGGTCATGCGCATTTGTACCCTGACGTCCTGATGTCAGTCAAATGCGCCTTGACCGACGTCAGCCTTATACTTTGATATTCGAGCCGACCGAGGACAGCGGACTACCCAAGTGTAAGGACTGCAGCAATGTGGATCTTCGAACATCTACATTTATGGTAGGTACAAAACTGTACTTTTTCCCACCTCTCCTCGACTAGTTTAGACCAGTTTACAGGCATTGCTGTATTCTGGGCTGTGGTGTAGTTCCTGTCTTGTCCATACCTTACTTGGATAGAGGGAAGTTTCTTTGCTCACCAGTGGGAGTGGGGAGCCTTGAGCAGCCTTCCTGTCCCTGTAGGAATTGACCTCAGCACAAGAGCTGTAGTAATTGGTTGTTTTGGACCATTTCTAGCTCTTTTGAAGTTACCTGTTTAAAATCCGCCTCTGGGCGTTTTTTTCTGGCTATACTACTCGGACAAGCTTCTCATGGTCCTGCAGAGTGGTCCTAGCTACAGAGAACTCAGAAAAGCGACTACTTTCTGGATTTAAATATCTTTGCTGTTTTTTTACTTGGAATAGCTTCTCTAGCTTACCCTAAACGAGCTTAAACTGTTGTTTTAGCTGTTTGCTGCATTATTTTAATATCTGCACTTAGTTACATTTTAGTTGAATTTGATCGAAAGTTTGTTTGTTTAATTTAACTGTTGAGGCTGCCCACTAAAGTGTGCTAGCCTGTGTAACTGATTTATTACTGTCTGCATTTTTTCTGTGTGTTTCTATCTAAAAACAAAACAAAAAAAATAATCCTTGTTTTCCCACCTCTCCTAGACTAGTTTAGACCAGTTTACAGGCATTGCTGTATTCTGGACTGTGGTGTAGTTCCTGTGTTGTCCATTACCTTACTTGGATAGAAGGAAGTTTCTTTGCTTACCAGTGGGAGTGGGGAGCCTTGAGCAGCCTACCTGTCCCTGTAGGAAGTGACCTCAGCACAAGAACTGTAGTAATTGGTTGTTTTGGACCATTTCTAGCTCTTTTGAAGTTCCCTGTTTAAAATCCGCATTTGCACGGCTTTGCGCGGTTGTGCGCATAGCGCAGCGCCGGTTAAACTTCTTCTGGCTCTGCGAAGTCTGCTCTTCAAATTTTCCCTTAAGGAGGCTCTACTCTTAGTATAATAAGACTACTCGCTATATTATAAGCCTAGCACTTGTTCTCAACTTCTCTACTAAGTAAGCACTACATCCACCTACCACCCCTGTGTATATCCACTTCCCTTAAAGGCACAGCACCATACGGTTCTAGCATATCGAGTGGTAGATTTCTGGCGCCCACTCCAGTTCAGCTGGTAAATCTGGGTATCTTGAGACAATGCTAGAATTGTCTCATGTACACAGACAACCCTCTCCTCCTCCCAACAAACACAAATACATGTGAGAGATGCAACTATATAGCCAAACTGGAGGCTGAACTCTCTCAACTCAGGGCTGGCACGACCAGACAGGAGGAAATGGTAACCACACACACAACAAACCCAGTCCCACATAGACCTACCACAACTGCAAACCAAACACATAAAAACACAGACATACTCGGAGGCTCTAATAAAAAACTTACCAAAACAACAGAGGCTTCCAAAGCAGACATCCAAAAACCCACCACCTCAAAACAAAACACATGCAACACATACTTCTATAAATCAGTGTGTCAGTCAGTCACAGCCCTTAAGGCCAAACACCAAGCCTGATACACTAGTAATAGGTGACTCTATAGTCAGACACACTTATGTCCCGCTTACCAGGCTGAACAAGGAGAAGGGTGACTGAGCTGCCTATCAGGAGCTAGGATCCGCCACATAACCACATAACACACGCACTCAGGTCACTCCAAAGCAAGTACAAATATGACTCTGTCATTGTCCATGCTGGCGTGAATGACCTGAGACATACCTCCCTGTACTACATGAAGAGACATAGAGGAGCTCTCTGATTATGTAGCCCAGGCTGGTATGACTCTGACCCTGAGCAGCATCTTGCCCTCACCAAGAATGATGCCACAATACAAAGACAAGATGATCAGCTTTAATTGGCTCAAGTACTGGTATCATTCTAAGGGGATCCAATGTCTGTCTGGGATGACATGTTGGACAAGCCACGCTGCTTCGCAAGGGACGGCTTGCACCTGTCACCACTGGGCTTCCGGATATTGGCTAAGGCTCTTGCCACCCCCATAGTGCCTTTTTTAGGCAAGGCTCAAAAGACAAACCCACCTCCTTAGAAAACAAAAATGGAAAAAAACTAAGGGTAATGCTGCTCAATGCCAGAAGTCTAAATCTCAAGATGCAGGCTCTCGATGCACTCCTCAGTATGGAGAACATCGACGTCTGTGCAGTAATTGAAACCTGGTTCAAGGCTCCTGAGAGCACCCCACCACTACCAGGCTATACCTCGTATCATGCTTTTCGGTCCCAAAACCCGGGCCGAACCACAAAGGGAGGGGGGAGTGTCCATATTCATCCAGGACACCCACATCTCCAGGTTAGTAGCAACACATGAAGCATCGGAGACCATACAGGTGCAACTAACCATAGGCAAAACTGCTATACAACTGGTAGCATGTTACAGACCACCCTCCCAATCTCAGGAACCCCACTCAGCCTTCCTGAAGACATTGGAGGATATGAATGCATCACAAAATACCATCATACTGGGAGACTTCAACTACCCAAACATAGATTGGATGCATTATTCTAGCCCTAACACCCTAGCCCAAAGGTTCCTGGAATTCATAAATTCATATGCACTGGAACAACTAGTCACCTCTCCCACTAGGGGAGATAATATACTAGACCTGATCATCACAAACATGGGGACAAAATGCTCCACACCGGAGGTATACCCCTCACTAGTGAGATCTGACCACAAACTAATCACCATGGATATACATATCCCACCTCCACCCCCAGCACAAAAGACCACAGTGAAAAACTTCTCAAAAGCAGGCTTCACTCTTCTTAAGACTGAGATGGTATCCTTTAAGCCCATTGGGCCAGTGGATACCACATCCCACAATGCCAAATCCTTCACAAATGCTTTCTATGGACATCTCCAAGAATGCATGGATCATGCTATCCCAAATAAATCCAAGTCCCTCTCCACCAAAGGCAAGCGTCCTGTCTGGTGGACCTCAGCCATTAACAAACTGTATAACAAAAGAAGGAAGCTACTGCACGACAGAGCAAAATCCCATAAAGGGAAGACATCTCTGATCAACACTAGCAGAAAACTACGTTCTCTCATACAAACTTCCAAGGCCAACTTTGAGAGAAAAATCGCTAAGGACACTAAAGATAACCACAAAGCCTTCTTCAGCTATGTTAGAAACCTGGGCGGAAACCCTCAGATATGCTCAGAGTTAGTTCACAACAACAAAAAATACACTGAACCCACAGATATTGCCAACATTCTGGCTGACAGGTTCAGTGCAAAATTCTCCCCTCCCTCACCCCCAAATGAAGAAATACTTATCCCAGCTGAATGTAATTTCCCTGTTATCTCAGATGTCCAAGTGAGAGCCGCCCTCAACAAAGCTACAAACACAGCATCAATGGGACCTGACGGTATCCCGGGTTGCGTGCTACGTGAACTCCAAGAGGAGCTAAACCCACACATAAAAATGCTATTTAACCTTAGCCTTACTACAGGTTATGTACCTGAACACTGGCGTACAGCAACAGTGGTCCCACTCCACAAAGGGGGTACCTCTACAGACCCTGGGAACTGCTGCCCCATAAGCTTAACCAGCCTGGTCTGCAAAGCTATGGAAAGAATAATTATGGAACTCATAAACAGAGACATTGGGGACCTACAGACACTTGACCCCACCCAGTTCGGCTTTGTAAAGGGCAGATCCTGCCTTTTGAACCTGGTTGACTTTTTCAAAACAGTCACTAGAGCCATTGATGAGGGGCAAAGCAGTCCATACAGCCTACCTGGACTTGGCTAAGGCCTTCGACACAATACCCCACTCAGGCATCATAGATAAGCTCAACAGCTTAAACGTAAATCCTTATGTCACTAGATGGGTTGCAAACTGGCTAAAGGACAGAACCCATAAAATTAAAATCGCTGGAGCAATGTCAGACTCAAAGCCAGTCACAAGTGGTGTCCCACAGGGATCTGTCCTGGGACCCCTCTTGTTCGGCATGTATTTCTCAGTTGTTAAAGCAAACATGGGAGGGTTGTGGCTGACATAGTTCGCATATGACTGCAAACTAGGCGCCATAGTCAATACACCAGCGGACACATACATCCTACAAAAAGGCCTCACAGAAACGGACAACTGGTGCCGGAGTCATGGCCTTAAATGCCAAAAAATGTATAGTCATCCCCTTTGGGAAAAACAAAGTACCCACAAATTATCACATAGACAGCAACCCACTGAGTATGGAAAAAGTAATCCGAGACCTAGGGACCCAAGTCGACAGCGACCTCTCATTTGACACCCACGTTGCCAAAGTGGTTAGAAAAACATTCTACCTTGCACACCTTATCATGAAGGGATTCACATCCAGATCCAAGGATGTCATTGTATCCCTATACTCCTCCCTCATCAGACCCATGATAGAGTACAATGCCTCATTTGGTATGTACCTCACCTGGCATTTGCAACAGCTGGAGAGACCACAAAAGTACCTCACCAAGAGGATCAAGGGTCTCCAACATATGTCTTATTCTGCCAGACTAAAGAAACTCCAGCTCTATTCAGTAGCATTACCGCCTGCTCAGAGGTGATCTCTGCCTGACGTACAAGGCCATGTCCAATCAGGAACTGATGGACATGCTCCACCTCAAAAAATCCAAATCCATCAGAACCACGAGAGCTAAAGACTTAAACCTCGGCACAAGTATGAATAGGACATGCTGGAGGGATAGATTCATAACCCAGAGGCTTCCCATGCTCTGGAACAAGATCCCAGTTCATTAGGCAGAGCCCCTCACTGACTCTCTTCAAGAGAAATCTTGATGAGTGGATGGGAGATCGTAAGTTTACCCCAGGGGTCACAGCTGTCACTACTAGACAGGGGCACAGTAAACTAATTTTATTATATAAGGGGACCTTCACTGTGCCACGAATAGTCAGAGGCACAGCATTCTAAATCTATTCTGTGCATTTTGTGTACCATTTCATGGGGTGGCGAAAGCCACATCACTGTGGCTAGGCTTACAAATGCCCCAGGGCAGATAGCCTAGTACTAAACTATGAAACTATGGATGTGCATAGGGAATTTTTATTTACACAGCACAAAAGACTTAAGAAATTCAGATCAGTTATTTGTTTCCTTTGCTGAAAGGAACTTGGCAAGCCAGTGTCTAGAGTTTCTCTAGCTAAATGGCTTACTAATTGCATTTCCTTAATTTATAGTAAATTGAACTTGTTTTTAACTAAACAGTTGCATGTTCACTCTATAAGAGCCATAGCAACTTCCTCAGCCTTTCATTCAAGAGCCTCTATGAATGATACTTGTGCAGCTGCAACTTGGGCTTCACATCACACATTCTCTCATTACAAACTGGTTTAGTTCCTATAAGTAAGGCATCATTTGGCTCAATGGTGCATAGGAATATCCTTTTGAGGCCACCCTGGGATTCCAGTAGCTGGGGACTCTTTCCCATCAGTTGAGGACAGAATGAAAACGGACAACTTCAGATAAAGAAGTTATGTACTTACCATAATGTTCCATCTGTATTGTCCATTTTTATTCTTCAACTCCCCACCCACCAACCCCCAACCGATGTTGAGTGGATAGAACAAGTTTTTGGGGTCTTCCCCTTGCTTGCATTCTATGGGCTCCAGATATAGCTTTGTCTTGACCTTTTCTGCTATAGTACTTGAGGTCTTTTTTAAAAGAGAGAAGTGTCTAGTATTTTCCTATAGTCTGCAGACAAAATCTGAGGTAGTATAGGTTGGTGTATTCTAGGTAAAGAAGCTCGAGAGATCAAGGTTGCCATGAGCTTTTACAATGGCAGAGTCACATCCGAGGGCTCTAATTTGAACCCTGTCAGTCGAGGAAGAATGAAAATGGGCAACACAGATGGAACGTTATGAAAAGTACACAACTTATTTTTTGGAGGCTGCCATTTAAAATTTTTATCTCAAAACTCTTCAGATCTCCTCTAGCCACTTGTCAGACATCTTTTGCAGCAAGGACATAAACCTGGCTCCTGGTAACTGTCATTTCTTCCTTGACTCAAGATGAGAAATGTTATCTGGGAGGCTTTGATCTTTACTCTGGCTTGATTTTCACCTCAGACACTGGTGGGTGACTTTGCTGTTGCAATCTGTTGCTCCTCAGACTACTCATCAGTTTTTGATGGTCTTTCTAGTACTGCTCCTTGGGAAACCACTAAGGACTAGGAGGCAGGTATGTCCTCTGTGGCTGTTCAGCTGCCCTTGTGTAAAGGAGAACAACTTTCTAAACTAAGTACCCCATTGGGGATCCTTTTTTCTTGCTCTAACCTATGTCAGAAAAAGTTAACAATTGTCTTGCCTGTGGAAAACCAATACCTCACAGAGATTTTCATTCTTACTGCGTCACCTGTTTAGGCCCAGACCACAATGTCCCTTGCTGTCAGTTTTGTGCCTTGTTTAATGCCTGAACCATTCATCATCGGGCTCTTTTTGTAGCTAAATTCTTTCGCTCTCGATCTCCATATTCTGAAATGGCTTTGGTAAGCCATCTGACTACCGATATTACGAAAAACGTAATGATAAAGACAGAGACGGCCCACATAGGTCCAAAATTGCCAACAATGCTTCTGTTAAGGTAGTAACCAGTCCGCCGGTACTCTGTGAGGTGCCTTTGCAGCCCCTGATGCCCATTTCACTGGATTCTCTGGCCTCTACTGAGACCCATTCAGAGTCCGTTATGCCGTGAGATGCTTCTTCGACTATGGAACCTGCGAATGTTTCTACCCTGGATGGGTTCGGAGCCGCTGTGCAGACACCAACTTCTGAGGCAGATGTTCTTCTTGTTTCACTGTTGCAGTCATCACATTTGGGTTATCTGCTTGCAGTAGCCCTCAGTCCGCCTGATTATCAACGTCTTGGGTCCTGCGTCTGTTGCTGTCTCCTCTTCCGTGACGTCAGGTAGTCAGGGGTAAAAAGCATGCAGCCGATGCCATTACATCAGTCTTTCTTGCCTTGCGGTGCCCGAAGCAGAAGCAGTAAGCAAGTGCCGCTCGGCCAACTCCTGAAATTTTTGTTTTCGAGTTTCAGAACCGAAGTCTTCGACTAAAGCTAAGTACCCCGTTGGGTGAACTTTTTTTGCTCTAAACCGATGTCAGTAAAAGTAAATGATTGTATTTCTTGTGGAAAGCAAATACTTCATAAAGAATTTCACTTGTATTGTATTCCTTATCTAGGCCCTGACCACAACATACCTCGCTTTCGGTTTTGTTCATCTGTATATTTATGCTTGTAATATTTTGGTATTCAGTTCAATTATCCAGATATGACTTTTGTAAGCCATCCGACTACCGACATTCTGAAAAAACGCAAAGATAAAGACAGAGACAGGCTGCCTAGGTCCAAAGCTGATGACTATGCTCCTAAGCCAGTCGCCAGTACTCAGTGAGGTGCTTTCACAGCCCCTGATGCCCGGTATTTCAGATTCGCAGGCCTCTACTGAGACCCATTCTTTGTCCGGTATGCCGCGAGATGCTTCAGCTGTGGAAGCTGCAGATGTCTCTAGCTTGGATGGGTCCGGAGCTGCTGTGCAGGCACTGGCTTCTGAGGGTGTATTCAGACCTACTGACTTGCATATTAAACCGACGCCATCTTTTTCAAAGCCTAAAACTTGAACCATGCCCAGACCGCTTAGTCGGGCCTCTATGCCTAAAAAATAAGAAATGGCTGAAGACCTTATTACTTTAATCAGGGGAAGCCGACCTGACCAGGATTTACCCTCATCGACTTATGAGGATTCTGATGCAGAGGACTCTATTCCTTCTGCCCCCCCAGAGGATTTCTTTTTTGGTGAAACCTTGCATACTCTTGGGGAGCATTTTCATTGGGAAAGTCAGGATACCTCTGATTCTAAAAAGAGGCTTACGGATTTCTTTCTTCTGCCTCCAGCACAGGCCTTTAGCTATCCCTCCTGTACTAGACATTGTTGATACCTTTTCGGAATTTAGCTTGGCCCCTGACTCTCTACATCCTGCTCCCAGAAAAGCTGATGGATATTAGTGTGCCTGACTCTCACAAGTTCCTTTTTAAAAATCCTACTGCGGATCCTGAGACCATTTCACAGGGACCCAAGAGCATTAAGGCTACTACAGCCAAAAATCCTACCCCCTCTGATAGATACTCCAGGGCGCTGGATAGATGGGGTAAGAAGATATACACTTCTGCAGCCTTGGCCATTAAGGCCTTAAATTGCCAGTTTCATATGTTAAAGTATCAGCAGCATATTACTGGATTGCTTAAACAGAAAATTATTCCTGATTGTGCTGAAAATAAGGATTTGCAGGATTTAATGCATTCTGCTGAACAGGTTGGAAAACGTACATTGCAATGTGGTTTTGATTCACTAGAGGCATCTTGCAGGGTTGCTGTCACTGGGTCTGTACTTATAGATTCATAGGCAGGTACTAGGCTATTGGCCCTAGGGCCTATATAAGCCTAGCCAGAAAGGTACCCTGGCTTTTGCCACCCAAGAAAATTATTTTCCTGTGCCCCTGTCGAGCAGAGTCACAGAAGTGATCCCTGGGGTGAATTTCCTATTTCCCATACAGTCATCAAGATTTTTCTTTGAGTGCTAATGAGGAGCTCTGTTTGACATAGGTGGTCTGTTCCAGTCTCTGCAAAGTCTCTGGGACAGGAATCTATCCCTCCAGCATGTTCTGTTTATTGTGGTGAGAAGGTTTAGGTCCCTAGAAGCATGTAGCTCGGAGGGATTGGGATTTCTTTAAGTGGAGCATGTCCACCAGCTCTGGGTTTGACATAGCTTTGTATGTTAGGCAGAGGTTGCCTCTGAGTAGGCGATATGCGACGGAGTAAAGCTGGAGTTTTTTGAGATGGTCTGTGTAGGGCATCTGAGGCCAGTAATCCTCTTTGTTAGGTATTTCTGTGGCCTTTCCAGCTGATCTCTTGTGAGGTACATAGCAAAAGGGACGCTGTACTCTCTAATGGGTCTCATGAGTGCTGAGTAGAAGGGAACAATGACCTCTTTTTTTCTGGAAGAGAAACCTTTTGTGATAAGGTGTGCCACGTAGAAGGATTTCCTGACCACTGTGGCAATGTGATTGTCAAAGGAGAGACTACTGTCCACCTGTGTCCCAAGGTCTCAACACACTTGAGGTGTTAAGTAGACTACCAGCTATGTGGTATTTCATGGGTACAGAGTTTTTACCAAAGGGGATAACAATACTCTCTTTGGCATTGAGCTTCAGGCCATGGCTTTGACACCAGGCATCTGTCTCAGTGAGGCCCTTTTGTAGTATGTCCACATCATTAGGAGTTTCGATTATGGCTCCTAGTTTGCAGTCATCTGCAGACTTCATTAGCCAAAGATCTTTTGTGTTAGCCTGTACTTTAGAGAAGTAGGTACCAAACAGGAGAGGACCCAGGACTCTGAACCCTGTGGTACTCCACTTGTCACTGGTCTAAAGTCAGATTTGGAGTCTGCGACTTTCACAGTGGGATTCTGACCATGAGTTAGTTGGCAACCCATCTTGTGGCATAGGGATTTATACCTAGCTTAGTAAACTTATCTATAATTCGAGTGGGGGATGGTGTCAAAAGCCTTGGTGAGATCCTGATAGGCTGTGTGAACCACCTTACCCTCATCTATGGTTTTGGTGACTGCTTCAAAGAAGTCAGTCAGGTTTTGGAGACATGATCTGCCTTTTACAAACCTGAACTGAGTGGGGTCCAGAGTTTGGAGATCTCCAATATCGTTTGAGTTCCATGTTGATGCATTCCATGGCCTTGCAAACCAGGCTCATCAGGCTAATGGGGCGGTAGTTCTCGGGGTCAGTGGTGACTCCCCTTTGTGGAGTGGGATAACCATTGCGGTGCGCCATTCAGTGGGCACAAAGCCTGAGGTGAGGCTATGATTAAACATGGTACTTTGGTGGGGTGCCATTTCGTTCTGTAGTTCGTGTAGAATGCAGCCTGGGATATTGTCATGTCCCATGGATGCTGTGTTCTTGGCTTTGGAGAGTGTTTTTTTTACATGTGCAGCCATAATTACAGAAACTTTGCATTCTTCCGGTATAGAGATGGTCTCTTTAGGGGGTGAGGGGGGTAAACTTAGCACTGAACCTATCTGCCAGGATGTTGGCATTCAGTTGGTTCTGTATATTTGGTGCCATTGTGCTGCAACTCAGAGCAGATCTTAGTGTTGCCATTGAGATTTTTGATATAGCTATAGAATGCTTTGTGATTGTTTTTAGAGTCAGTGGCAATTTTGTTTTCGTAACTAGCTTTGGAGGATTTTATGAGGTATCTCAGCTTCTTACTGAGGTTGACCAGGGGGTCCTCCAGTCATGTTATTTTACTCTCTTTTTGCAACAGTTTCTTTTTTCTGTTGTATAGTTTGGCAGAGGACCACTAGATTGGCTTCCTTTTTTTTGGAGGATAGCATCTTGGATGTTCTTCGTGTTTCACTGTTTAAGTCATTACATTAGAGTAATCTGCTGGCAGGTTGCCCTCAGTCGGCCTGATTAACAGTCTTGGGTCTTGCGTCAGTTTCCGTCCCATCTTCCATGACGTCAGGTCGTCAGGGGTATAAAACATGCAGCTGACGCCATTACATCAGTCTTTCTTGCTGTGCGGTGCCCAAAGTAGAAGCAGTTTGCAAGTGCCAGTCAGCCGACTCCTGAAATTGTCGTTTTCGAGTTTCAAAATCAAAGTCTTCAACTTAAAGCTAAGTTACCCCGTTGGGGAAACTTTTTCTTGCTCTTTACCGATGTCAGTAAAAGTTAATAATTGCATTACTTGTGGAAAGCAAATACCTCATAAAGATTTTAATTCATACTGTATTCCTTGCCTAGGCCCTGACCACGACATACCTTGCTGTCGGTTTTGTGCTTTATTTAATCAGTGCACTTCCATCATCGGTACATTTTTGCCTGTAAATATTTTGGTTCTCAGTTTAATTATCCAAAAATGTCGTCTGTTAGCCATCCGACTACCAGGATTCCAAAAAAACGCAAAGATAAAGACAGAGGCTGCTCTGTTCCAAAACTGCCGAGGACGCTTCTAAGCCAGTCGCCAGTTCGCAGGTACTCAGGTGAGGTGCTTTCACAGCCCCTGATACCAGCTACTTCTGATTCGCAGGCCTCTACTGAGACCCATTCGGTGTCCGGTGTGCCGCGAGATACTTCACCTATGGAACCCGCAGATGTCTCTACGTTGGATGGGTCCAGAGCCGCTGTGCAGGCACTGGCTTCTGAGGGTGTATTCAGGCCTACAGACTTACATATTAAATCGACACCACCTTCATTACTAGTGCCTAAATCTCGATCCATATATAAAAAACCGATGTCAGGCCACATGTTCAAGCCCCTATGCCTAAACAAATGATAAAAATGGCTGAAGATCTAATTACTCTAATCAGGGGGAGTCAAACCCCCCCCCCCCAAGAGGCCTAGGCCTGAGCTTGTTTACAAATCTTCTGATCAGGATTCTGTTTCTTCTGACTCTTATATTGACCTGAATTTGTCCATACCTACTTATGAGGATTCTGATGCAGAGGATTCCATTCCCTCTGCTTCTCCTCCTGAGGATTTTTTCTTCTGGGGAAACCTTACATTAAGGGAGCATTTCCACTGGGAAAGCTAGGAATTTTCTGATTCAAGAGTAGGCTTAAGAATTTCCTTGTTCTACCTCCGCATAGGCCTTTGGCTATACCTCCTGTACTAGACATTGTTGATGATGTGTTCTCGGAATCCAGTTTGGCCCCGGATTCCCTGCCTCCTCTGCAGATCCAGAAACCATTTCTCAGGGGCCCAAGGGGCATTAAGGCTTCTACTGCTAAAAATCCTACCCCTTTTGATAGAGATTCCAGGGTGCTGGATAGATGGGGTAAAAAGGTTTATACTTCTGCAACCTTGGCAATCAGAGCTTTAAACTGCCAATTTAATTTGTTAAAATATGAACAGCATATTATTGGGCTGCTTAAACAGAAAATTATGTTGATTCCTGACTGTGGAAAGTAAAGATTTACATGATTTAATGCATTCTGCTGAATAAGTTAGAAAACATACTTTGCAGTGTGGTTTTGATTCTTTAGAGGCCTCTTGCAGGGCTACTGTTACTGCATCTGTGCTTAGAAGGCATGCTTGGCTTAAGGAGCAATCTTTGCCTGATCATGTTAAAGCTAAATTGTTGGATGCTCCTTTAAATCAGGGCCGCCTGTTTGGCAATAAGGCTGAAGAAGTTCTTAAAAAGATGGAAGATCAAGCTAAATCTATGCAAACTGTTAAAGATTATTTTTACAAATGCAACCGCCAAGATTTAGCAGGCACTGGCCTACTAAAAATTGGTCCTTTCCAGCCCCTTCCAGATCCTCTCGAGCCAAGCCCAGACCCAGCAAAAATCCCAGGTTTCAGTCCCAGGGGGCTCTCAGAACTAAGCAGTGAGGGGGGGGGGGGCTCCACTTCCAAATCTTGAAATAGCAAGACATCCCTTATGGTAAAAATTCTCAATGACTTCCTTTTAAAATTCCCAAGCACTTATCTTTTAACCGCCCCTTTGGGGGGAAAGATTGCTCTTCATGCAAAGAACTGGGAACTCATAACCCAGGACAAATGGGCTTTCAATAGTGTCCCAGGGATGCAGATTTCATTTCCACACGTTGCCATCGCCAAACGGGTGGCCAGACATGCCCCCAAATCAGTGGGCAGAGGCTTAAAAACAAGTACTTTCCCTGTTAAGCATGGGGGCTATTCAACTGGCTGATAATGCTGAGTTTCCACCCTTAATTTCGGAAAATTGTACTGCAGTTAATGCTACCTCTGGCGGAGGTAGTGGCATGGTTCAGCCAAGGAGTAAACAGCAGAATTCCCTTCCTGGTACCTTGGATTATTGGTTGCGTAGGAATGTGCCACCTTTGGAGGAAAGGGGGGGATCCGATTTTAATGGCTGTGCAATTGACTTCTTTTAAGGAGAAATGGTTGGAGTTTAAAAAGATCCAACAGGAAAACCTGTATTTTTGAGAATGTTTAAGGGTTTATCAAGTGCCGAAGAGCCTTCAAATGTGGAGATTTCCTATGGGTCTTACACCATACTCCCTCTATCATCAGGAACTTTTGGCTGTTTTTGATAGTCATGGCTGTGAGCTTTTGGAGCTCATGCTCAAGCATAATATTAAGAAGCTTGATAAATTACAGGAGGATATTTTTGTGGTCTTGATAAGGGTATTCACCAGTCGGGTTTATGCCAAAGGTGTCACCCTCAATATGATTTTATTTTTAAACAGGTGGATAATATTGTTTCGGTCATTTCCAACCGTAAGGCGAAAAAATTAGAACGTGATCAAAAGGCTTACAAGGCTAGGAAAGCCTAACATCCACCTCTGGTAGCCCCAGGGATTCACTCTGTGCACTTTAATTCAGTGTCCGAGGACACTGTTCAGGACCAAATGGGGGGGCTAGTGCCCCTTTAGATACACCGGCCAAGACAGTTGGATAGGTTAAGGAATCGCAGGCCTCAACAGTGGAGCCCTTACCCGCAGGGGAGCAATTGGTGGCAATAGGGGCAGAGGAATGGCCCTTGTATGAATTCGAGGAGATAGTGGAGGGTACTGTATCCAACGTGCCTAGTATTATTGTTCGAATGATTTTAAAATATTTAATTATACTGATGTGCGTTTTTCTATGTTGCATGCTGATTTATAAGTAAAGATCATAATTTTGTGCCTAGTAGAAAAAGTAATGTAGCAAAGTTAATTTGTGATTTTGAATTGTATGTTTGCAATTTGAATTTGAAATATTTACATAGGGAGGATATTGATGTGTTTAATGTAGATAGTAGTACAGTTAGAATGCCTAGTACTTATAATCCTGACTTACATGGTACTTTAAAATGCTTTGAAAATGTATGTGAAATGGATTTTTGTCATTTTTTAGGTAAAAAAGGCGATGATAGTAGTAATTTAACTACTACTGAGACTGAACTGTTGGCCGAATTAAGGGGGAGAAGTGATCTTTGATTTATGCAGCCAGATAAGGGTGGCGGTTTAGTAGTGATGCAGAAGGATGTATATATTCAAAGTATGTTTAATTTGTTGTATAGTGAGGTTTATTGTGAAGCATCCCTTGAGGTAAATAATACTTATAAAATTAATTGTGAGTTGTTTGATATGCTTACACAGGATTCAAATAAGTATAGATGAATTTAATTATGTCTGTGGATTCTACTAAGATAACTGTGATTTTTGGGGTGCCCAAAATTCATGAGAATCTTGTCAGTCCCCCTTTTCGGCCAATAGTGGACTCAGGTTGGTCCAAAACTAGTTATACTGCCAAATTTTTGGACAACTAACTTAAGAGCAGGGTTCAGGAGATTACTCATTTATGTTGTGATTCTTGGCATTTTTTGAAAAGTGTAATGAATTGGTCTCTCTAGGGGAATTGTATAATTTCCTGACTATTGATGTCAAGGATTTATATAGCTGTATCCCACATGAGCCTGGATTAACTTGGTTTTCAGATTTTTTTTATTTTATGAATTTGGTTTGGAGCAGAATTGTGTTAATGTTTATTCGCAATTAATGGAGATTGTGCTGAGCAATAATTGTATTTATTATGAAGGGCATTATTTTAAACAACTACTTGGAGTTGCCATGGGCTCAGCATGCGGTCCTTATTTGCGAATGTGGTTATGGCATGGCGGGAGAGATGTTATTTGTTTACTTCCCCTTTTACTTCATTTCCTTATAGTTACATTATTTGGACAACCTGTTTATTGCTTGAAAGGGTCCATCTGATGATATTTTGAGGTTTATGGATTATATTAATTTTAGTACTGATTTTCTTATGTTGCAAAAGCTGGATGATGGGAAGTTTTAAAGCTACACTAGTTAGGAAGTCTATTTTTTCTAATAGTATACTGCATTATTAAAGTAGTCATCCATTTCATATTAAAAGAGGTATAGTTAAGGGCCAGTTGTTTAGGGCGGCCCGAATGGTCTCATTATATGATGATGTTTGCGGGGATATAAAGGGGCCTTGGAAATTATTCCTTGAGGAAAAGGACACCTAATGGCAAGTTTTATTTAGTGTTTGTCAGTTTCCTGGGTTAAATGATCTTATTTCTATAGCCAGTAAACTGAAATTGAAAGTCCTTGATAGATTAAATGTTTATATATTTTATATTATTTTACAGGAATGTGATTTTATGTATCAAATGTTTTTGGACCGGGGTTACCCTCATGATTTAATTTTTAATATTAAACAAGAAGTGATTAATAAGCGTTTGAGGGGCTTTTATAGGCCCATCTTGAGTCATGATGGGGGGGGCCTAGTTAATAATGTTGCGCCTGTTATTGGTCATAATATGGGGGGGCTGCAATGCTTCTGTGTTTCAAGGTAATGTTTTGGATGATGATGTTGTTCCTAAGACTGGTAGTATGTGCCCGTTTGTTTTGACCTTTTCTATTGAAAGTCAGTTGGTACAGGATATTGTCAATAAAAACTGGCATATTCTTGTGAGTGAACAAAGTATGGCTAGAGTGTTTGGTGAGCATCCAAAATGTGTGTTTAGAAAGGGCAGGGACTTTTGAAGCATATTCCAAATTTGAATTTGGATGTAGATGGAAGGATGGCACCCTGTGTATGTGTAACCAATGTAAATATGTTATGTCTACCTCCAGTTTGGAATTAAATGGTATGAAGATTGATATTAAAGATAAATTTAGTTGCCATTCCCATGCTGTAGTGTATGCTGCTGTGCGTAATCAATGTCCTGCTTTTTATGTGGGCAAGACTGCGTAAGTTGTCACAGCGCATGTACGAGCATATGTATGACATACGTAAGGGGGATATCAATAAAGCTCTATTTAGACATATTCAGAATTTTTCTAACCATTCTTTTAAATTTGTAGTGCTACAGCAGGTTAAATGTGGGGATAGAAAGGGGCCTTAGAAATTATTCCTTGAGGAAAAGGACACTTAGTGGCAAGTTTTCTTTAGTGTTTGTCAGTTTCTTGGGTTAAATGATCTTATTTCTATAGCCAGTAAACTGAAATTGAAAGTCCTTGATTAATTGTTTATATATTTTATAATTATATATATATATATATATATATATATATATATATGTATGTTTTGTATATACAAGTTTTATTATTTTTAACATTTTTAGGTAATGTTTTATGGTTTTTATACATGTATATAAAACTTCTAATTACATCATTTAAATATATGTGTATGAAAGATTTTTGCACTATTTTGGTATTTTATTTGTATTTATATGTATAATTCAGGGTATATGTCTTTTTTAAAACTTGGTATGATTTTTAATTGATTTTAATTGATTAATGAGGTAGGGTGTGTTCTTGTAGTGTAATTTGGATTGTATTTGCTCTATTACTTTGTCTAAAGAAGTTTGGTGATAGCTACCAAACGAAAGCGCTGATCTCTGATTATTAGTCTTAATAAATTCTGGACCTATTTGGATTCTAGTCTATGTGGCATTTGTGAGCTATTCAACTGGTACCAGAAGAGGAAATGGGACAAGGATTCTGTTCCAGGCTTTTTCTGGTACCCAGAAAAGACACATCATGGCCTCCAGTCCTGGACCTGTCTACTCTAAATGCCTTTCTGGACATTCCAAAGTTCAAGATGCTTACTCTTCACCAGTTACTTCCTATGCTAGGCAAAGATGCCTGATTGGCAACTCTAAATTTAAGACGCATACTTGCACATCCCAATCGGGGAATCTTGCAGAAGATACCTTTGCTTCAAAGCAGGCTACTTACATTATCAGTTCTCTGCACTGCCCCTTGGCTTGTCTACTGCACCCGGGACATTCACAAAGTGCCTAGCTCCAGTGATTGCATTTTGCAGGCAAATAAATGTTCAGATATATCCATACCTGGACGATTGTCTAATTCAGGCAGAAAACCAGGGCATACTTTTAAATCATCTGGCATTTGTAAAAAGGGTTCTAACTTGTCTGGGGTACACCATAAATGAAAAATCACAACTGGTACCCTGTCAACAGATTACATTCCTGGGTGCAAACTTGAATACAACTGCCCAGATGGCTTTCCTCACACCGGAGAAGCAAATTCATTTGGCAACTTACTTCAACCAAGTGGCCACAAAACCCTGCTATCTGCAAGAAAACTTCTGCAAGCCTTGGGGTTCATGGCCTCTTGCATTCTTCTAATTCCATATGCAAGACTGCATACGAGGAAACTACAGTGGTATCTAAAACGTCTATGGAGTCAACATTGTCACAGCCTGGAAACTATGATTCCTATCATACCTTGCCTACATCTGGAGTTCCTATGGTGGGCAGAGGCCTGCCACCAAAACAAGGGACTACCATTCATACTACCCCCTGCCGCCCAAACCCTAACTACAGATGCATCAGACTATGCATGGGGGGCTTATCTGGCAGGGAAGTGCATTCAGGGCAAATGGAACCCAAATCAAATGCACCCCCATATCTATCAAAAAGAAATGTTAGCTGTACAGAATGCTCTGACAGCCGTCAAGGACTACATTCTTCCAGGACAACTAATGGTAAGGACAGACAACACCCCGGTTATGCGGTACATAAACAAGCATTCCTATCCCCTCGGCAGTCTAGGCATGGTATTGTGGAACACAGCCTTGAGCTACTAATTGCACCTACAAGCTCAATTCCTGCCTAGAAAATTGAATACACTGGCAGATGGGCTAAGAAACCTTATGGACCCACACGAGTTGATACTGGAACCACAGATTTTCACCTTGTTGCCAAGCGAATGGGGGAACCCAGACCTAGATCTATTTGCCTCTCCCCAAAACTACCAGTTGGACAAGTTTTGCACAAGGACTCCCCACAAATAAGCCTGGAAAAGTGGATGCTCTGTCCTTCAGCTGGAAAACCCTATCAGTCTATGCCTTTCTCCTTCTACCTCTGCTCTCCAAAGTTCTACTAAAAGTCAAACAGGACAAACCAAGGATGATTTTAATTGCTCCGGACTGGCTGCGCCAACACTGGTACCCCCTCCTGAGCAGTGTCGCAAATATCTCCATGGTACCTGCCTCAGACCCCTTTCCTGCTATCTCAGCAGAAGAACCAAATTCTGCACCCTCCAACATTGAACATTGCAGCCTGGTTAATCACTTAAATTCATCCCTATCATCCCTCAGCAAACCTGTGATGGATGTCATCTTGGAAGCAAGGAGACCTGGTACTAGAAAATCTTATGGTGACAAATGGAAAAGATTCTGTGCCTGGAACCAGTCTTTAGGGATGAGTGCAGCAGCACCCAATTTACCTCAGATTTTGCAATACTTAACTGAGATGCTTCACAAGGGGTTGTCTTTCTCCTCCATTAAAATCCACGCCTCCGCTATTTCAGCTCACTATAACACAGAACCCACCCCTGTTCTCTCATCCTCTGCTCAAGCAGTATCTCAGAGGGGCAAAAAACTTGAGACCACCCAGGAGAGCTCCTAACACTGCCTGAGACCTTAACTTTGTTTTGGAGAAACTCACTCTACCTCCTTTCAAGCCAGCTGCTAATACAGACGTAAAATTTATTTCTTGGAAAACAGCCTTCCTTTTAGCAATCACTTTAGCTAGAAGTATATCTGAATTACAGGTCCTTATGGCAGTGGAGCCTTTCATCATTTTTCATGCAGACAGGGTATCTCTCAGGACCAATACATCCTTTTATGCCCAAGGTGGTTTCCAGTGTAGCTCTTAATCAGTCCATTCATTTGCCAGCCTTCTTTCCCATTCCACAGAACAAAGGGGAACAGATTCTGCATTCCTTGGATGTGCACAGACAACTTGGATTCTACTTAGGATTAAATCTCGAAGAAAATCTGAACAATTGCTAATAGCATTTGCTGCAGGGGCAGAGGGGAAGGCTATTTCAAAACAAACCATTTCTAAATGTATAAGCTATTGTATTAATTTCTGCTATAAGCACCATGGAAAACCTATCCCCCAGGGGATCAGATCTCACTCCCACCAGGGCTGCATCTACTTCTGCAGCCTTCTACCAGGAATATCCTAGAAGCTGCTACCTGGAGTTCTGTACATACTTTCACCAAGCATTATCATTTACCAATTTTCTCTAAATCCCTAAATCTAGAGCTGGCTTTGCCACTGCTGTCTTGCAGGGCCTTATAGCTGGCCCTAATGCTGTATAAACTTTTCCCCCCAACCATAGCTTTAGGAATCTACCCAAAATGTAATGACTGCAACAGTAAAACACTAAGAACATAGTACAGTTGTGTACACTTACCATAAATGTAGATGTTCAAGTGTATTCACTGTTGCAGTCCTGGTTACCCTCCCTCCAGCCCCCCATTTTTTTCTGGCTATACCTCTACTTTCCTTTACTGTGTATAAAAGCCTTATTGGTGTATTTGCTTTGGGTTGGAGGTATACTTTTGTGTTTTTGTGTTTATTTGCTCCCCATTCAGGGGGCACCTGACATCTGGGGCAAAAAAACTGATGTAATCTCGTCAGCTGCATGTTTTATACCCCTGACGACCTGACGTCATGGAAGAAGAGACAGCAACCGACGCAGGACCCAAGACTTTGTTAATCAGGCTGACTGAGGGCAACCTGCCAGCAGATTACCCAAATGTAATGACTGCAACAGTGAATACACTCTAACATCTACATGTATGGTAAGTGTACATAGCTGTACTTTGTTAGGGATAGCACGATCCATGCACTCGTGTAAGTGCTTATAAAGTGCATTTTTGTAGGATTCAGCAGTCATACCTCTATTGTCCGTCTGCATGGGTGTCATGAAGTTTGCCACTTTTGTCTTAAGTGTGAAGTTGGCTTTGGAGAAGTTTTTTACTGTGGTTTCCTTAATAGGGGGGTGGGGAGGAATGTGGATGTCTAGGGTGATTAGCTTGTGGTCAGATCTGACCAACGAGGAATTGACCTCTGGTGTGAAACACTGGTCGCCCATGTTGGTAATGACAGGTCTAGGATATTGATGCCCCTGGTGGGGGTGTGAATAAGTTGATCCAAGGTGTTAGAATTTATGAATTCCAGAAAACGTTGAGCAAGAGTTGGTACACGAGTAGTTTTCCCAGTTAATGGTGCAGTAGTTGAAATTGCCCATTATTAGGGTGTTTGGTTGTACCCTAATATTTTCTAGTGCATCAAGAAATGAGGAGTGGGAATCCTGGGGCATATTTGGTGGGGTCTGTTGCAAGCTACAATTTGGATTGCGGTCTTTCCCAGAGTTAGTTGCACTTCAATAATTTCAGATGCATTATGCTGTGCAATTAGCCTGGAGGTGTGGATATCCTTAATGAGCATGGACACACCTCCGCCTTTAGTGCTTGGTTCTGGGTTAGGTGGCTGAAAGGTGTGGTATGACTTATAGCCTGGTAATGCAGGGGGAGCTCTCTGGAGCTTTGAACCAGGTCTCTGTCACTGCACAGATGTCTGTTCTCCATTTTAAGGAGTGCCTCGAGTGAGTGCATTTTGAGGTTTAGACTTCTAACATTGTGCAACATTACCCTCAGATTTTGCTTGCTTGTACCTGTTACGGTGGTGAATTTATCATTTGAACCTTGCCTAAAAAAAGGCACTATAGGGGTGGCAAGAGCCTTAGCCAGTATCCCAGGGGTGACGGGTGCAGGCCATCTCTGGCAAAGCATCGTGGTCTGTCAATCATGTCATCCCAGGCAGACAAATACAGGATCCCCTTAGAATGACACCAGACGCTTGGCCAATTGTTGAAGTCAATCATTTTGTCGTTCTGTGGAATCATTCTGGGTGATGGCAGGATGCTGCTCCGGGCTAGGGACATACCTGCCTGGGCTACAAGATCGGAGAGCTCCTCCATGTCTCTCCATGTAGTCCAGGGTGGTACATCTCAGGTCATTCACACCAACATGGACAATGACAGAGTCATATTTTTACTTGTGGAATGACCTGAGTGCGTGCGATATGTGGCGGATCCTGGCACCAGACAGGCAGCTTGACAGTAACTTCCTCCTTGTTTAGCCTGGTGAGTGGATCATTAGTGTGCCTGACTATAGTCACCTATGACTAGAGAGTTGTGTATGTTATGCCTTATGGGCTGTGGTTGAGTGGCACACTGAGTTTGTGGTCTGTCATTTGGGTTGTGTTGGTGGGTGGAGTTTGCTTGCGTTTCTGCTTTGGAGGTCCCTGATACTTGGGCAGGTTTTTATTGAGAGCCTCCGCGAATGTAGGGGTGTGTGTGTTGTGTTTCTCTGTGTGTTTTGGTGGTGTAGGTTTTGAGGGAGTATGTGATGTGTGGTGTGGTGCAAGTGTTTACCTTCTCTTGACTGTCTAGTCCAGTTTTGGATGAAGAGAGCTTTGCTTTCCAGTTTGGTTATATGCAAGTGCATCTCTCACAGGTTGTAGTATTTGGTGGTATGAGGAGAGGGTTGTCTGTGTACATGAGGCAATTGCTGCATTGCTCCAAGATGCCTAGATTCATCAGGTAGTCAGGAGAGAACACCGGGAGCTGACCCTAGTCAGGAGAGAACACCGGGAGCTGACCCTTAGACATGCCTAGATAGGTGCTTATTTATTAAGTACTAAAAAACTGATTTCCTCTAGACTAGTGAGGAAAGTTGAGTGCTGTAGTAATTTGCAGCTTATTTAGTGCTTACAGTGAGTTCTGAACAAGTGCCGAGTTCAAAGAAGCAGATTTGAGTGCTGAAACTAAAAAACTGGCTAGTTCTAAGAAACAAAATTAAGCTATAGAAGGCTTCCCTCCAATACAGAAAGGCTTGGGGGCTCAGAATCCTGCAAACAGTCTAGACCAGTTACAGGAAAAGAGTTATGACAATGTATTCAATGAAGTGGACCAGTACTGTTTAAAAATTTTAAATAGGAAAATCCACAAGTTAGAAAGGGATTTAAATGAATATAAGGAAGGGTTAGCATACCCTGTGGTAATGAGAAACAAACAAAATGAAGACTATAATAGGAATCGAGCCCAAGCCAATATATACAGAAATGACCATGTAGAACTTCCCACTGAACCATTGAGGAGGAGTGAAAGAATAGCAGAAAAAAGTAGAAAAAATATGCATCAGGATTTTCACTTTCCCCAGGACAGGTTCATGGGGGGGGGAATTACCAGCAACAGAAATGGCGAAAGACTTAGATTCAGGGATGGATAATAGTTTTTTGGATTACATTGGTCATGATGGGATAAGCCTATATGAAAGTGAAGAAGGTAAAAAGTACAAATGAGTTAAGGACAAGAATTTCATGATATATAATTTTACAGAAATAGAGATTAAAAAATAATTTTTTGATTTATTTACAAAAGGTCCTCCACTTCATTCCAGCCTATCCCACTGAATTATCAGAAGCCTTAATAGACTTGAAACTGTTTGTAAGGCAGATAAATTTGATTTTGAATTTCAATGGACAGCCCCACAATAAAACTACATTAACTAGGTCTAGTACCTTTAACCCCCCAACTAACCCATGTTTAAAAGTATTTGAAGAGATGGTCAGTAAGGAAATAAGAAAGATCACTTGTAAAAAATCGGAAAGAATACAGCTTCTAAGAAAAGAAAAATGCAGAACCATGAAGCCAGATAAAGGAGGGGGTTTAGTTCTGATGTACATGCAAGATTATGAAATGTATTTGATTTATTACAAGATTCTGAAAAATATGAGTTGGTATCCAGAAATGAAGTGAATTTGGCTTATTCCAAAATTAAATGCACCTTAATGGATTATCTACTACAAGGTTTCATAAATGAAGAGGTCTACAATTATCTGAATGTTAACAAATCCAAAATCCCAATAATTTTCAGAATTCCGAAGACACATAAAGGTCTTGAACCATTAAAGTTTAGGCCGATAGTGTCAGGTAAAGGAGGGATCTTAGAACCTATAGGTAAGTTTGTTGACTTCAGGCTAAAAAGTTTTGCTTCAACATTGCAATATATATGTAAAGATTCTTGGGATTTTTTAAGAAGTATACAAAGAGAATTTTTCCAAGTAGATTTATTACTAATAACCATCGATGTTGTGGACTTGTTCCCAGGTATACCCCATGAGCAGGGACTAGAGTGGTTTAACGAAACACTAGTTAAAGAATCAGTTCTGTCAACTAATACTATAAATTTATTAGTAGAATTCATGGAAATTATATTAAAAAATAATTTCATGTTTTTTAATGGAGAAACGTTTAGACAAAAGAAGGGGGTGGCAATGGGTGCACCATGTGCCTCTATGTATGCTAATATAATATTACATAGATGGGAACAGGATTTTATTTTTTCCACTCAATGGAAGGAATATATTAAGCATTACATGAGGTTTTTAGATGACATAAGCATATTGTGGACCGGTACCAAGGAACAATTTTTGGAATTTTTTGATTATATCAACTCTACGACCAATTTTTTGTCATTCACATATGCTATGAGTGATGAAAAAATGAATTATTTAGATGTCACAATCTCCAAGGATTGTGTCAATAATAGGTTTACTTCTAAATTGTATAGAAAATCTACTTTTTCTAATACCTACTTGCACTACACAAGTGGTCACCCTTACTACCAAAAGAAAGGCATAGTTAAAGGGCAAATGGTAAGGGCATCAAGAATGTCAAGCACCCTAGAACATTTTATGGAAGAATTGTTGGTAATAAAAAACATGTTTTTAGAAAGGGGATACCCTGAGGGTTTGATAGATGTGATAAGTAAAGAAGTTGCAGAACATAGAGAGAGCAAGTACCCCCCTTTATTAGGCTTGGGCCAGACTGTAGAAGCAAAATCTAGTGAAACTAACAATGCTGCCTTTTCTAACAACTATATACATACTTATTCAAGTGATTCACAACAAATTGAAGAGGTTATTAGTAAATTTTGGCCGGTTTTAACAGGGCACGAAGAACTAAGTAAACACATTCCAAGGTATCCCAAGTTCACTAGACGTAGGGACACTAACATAAAGGAACTATTTGAGAAATTTCAACCACAAGAAAGAATTAGTAATAAGAATTGGAAAAAAGGCACCTATAAATGTGGAAGTTGTAAGCAATGCACATAGATTTTGAATAGAGATTCCTTATATATTCCTTCTAGGAATTTTTGTTTCAAAGCCAACATTCATGCGAATTGTGCAACGCAAGGAATAGTTTACTTGGGACATTGTACCAAGTGTTTTAGTTTTTATGTTGGCAAAACAGAAAGGTCCCTGAGAAAGAGAATTTATGAGCATATGTATGAGGTTTCCAGAAAAAAAAAGATACAAATGCCTTTTATAAACACTCAATTTCATGTCCTGAGATGTTTATAAAGTTCATTGTGTTGGAGCAGGTGCAAATGGATAGTAGAGGGGGAGACTGGGAAATGCGTTTAGAATACAAGGAACTTTTGTGGCAGCTCAAACTGGATGCTGCCGCAAGTCCCTGTCTAAATGATGGTATAAATATAAAAAGTGTCCTTAAACTAAGAATGGCCAGATTGTGATTTATAAGTAAAGTAATGTCATTATACATGAATGTTTAATCATTTGAATATGATATGTTTTTAGTGCAGTAGATTAATAAATTAATATATTCACAAATTTGATAACAATACATAGATTTCAAGTAATTTTCATAGGTACTAAATTTAGTAAATGACAGTTTAGAAAACATGTATCAAGTCAATTGAAAAAATATATATTTACAATATTTTTCAGCATTTATACAAGTATTCATTTATTCAATGTACATTATATATATTTATAAGAAATGTATGGTTTTATGTTTGCAACAAGTTTTTATATATGTATCTATAAAATTTGGTACATTTTTAGATATTTTATGAATTAATTTAATGGTCACATACAGATAATTTGATTTAATGAATTTTAGTATAACGTTTTACATTTTATGTATGTCAATATTATTGAATTGTACAATAGTGGTATGTGGATGAAAAACAGGCTAGAAACCAAATGTATAGCTTTAAAGCTTAATTAGTATAGCTATCATGACGGTTAATGAATCTTATATATATAGCTTTATTTTTACTGACATTTCATCTTGATAAAGCTTGGCAATGGGACCAAGCGAAAGCGCTTGATTCAAACTGTTGTTGTTTTTTCATTAATTGGTCGAAGTATTGTGCTGAATAGCAAGTTTTAAAAGGTTTTAAGACGAGCAATAAAATTCTTTACAATGTTCCTCCATTGACTGGTTCTTTTAGCAGCGGAAGGGTTGCTTTGGTGTTTTTGCTGCTAGTTTTTCGTTTTACAGGACATTTAGAAGGCATGCTTAGCTTAAGGAGCAATCCTTGCCAGATCATGTTAAAGCTAAATTGCTGGATGCTCCCTCAAATCAGGACCGCTTGTTTGGCAACAAAGCAGAAGTTTTTAAAAAGATGGAGGAAAATGGTAAATCTATGCAAACTGTGAAAGGTTTCCTACAAGTACATCCTCGGCCCTCTAAAAATTGGTCCTTTCCTGCCTCTTCCAGGCCTTCTCAGTCCAAACCCAGAACCAGCAGAACCGCCCAGGCTGTAGTCCCAGGGTATGCACAGGACTAAGCATTGGGGGGCTCCCGCTTCCAAATCAGGTAGTAGTAAGACTCCTCCCCCCCCTTTGGTAAACTGTCTCAGTGACTTAATTTTAAAACTTCTAAGCACTTCTCAACTGATTGCTCCTTTAGGGGGAAAGATTTCTCTGCAGGCAAAAAACTGGGAACTCATTACCCAGGACAAATGGGTTTTAAGTATAGTTTCCCAAGGATACAGATTTCACTTCCCCACATTACCAACCCCAAACGGTTGGCCAAATCTACCCCCAAATCAGTGGGCAGAGGCTCAAAAGCAAGTACTCTCTCTTTTAAGCATAAAGGCTATTCAGACTGTACCAAAAGAGGAAAAGGGACAAGGTTTCTCTTCAAGACTCTTCCTGGTATCCAGAAAAGACAACTCATGGCTTCCTATCCTGGACCTTTCTATCTTGAACATCTTTTTGGTGATTCCAAAATTCAGGATGCTAACTCTTCACCAGTTGCTTCCAATGCTAGGCAAAGATGCCTGGTTGGCAACACTGGATTTAAAGGAAGCCTACCTGCACATCCGAATCAGGAAATCATGCAGAAGATACCTATGCTTCAAAGCAGGCTACACGCACTATCAGTTCTCTGCACTGACCTTTGGCTTATCTACTGTGCCCAGGGTGTTCATAAAGTGCCTAGCTCCAGTCATTGCATTTTGCAAGCAAAGATATATTCAAATATACCCATGCCTGGACGATTGTCTAATTCAGGCAGAAAGCCAGGACTTACTTTTGAATCGTCTAGCATTTGTACAAAAGGTGCTAACTTGTCTGGGGTACACCATAAACGAAAGTAAATCGCATCTGGTACGCCGTCAACAAATTATATTCCTGGGAGCAAGCTTGAACACAACTTCCCAGATGGCTTTCCTCACGCCAGAGAAACATTCATTTGACAACTTACTTCAAACTAGTGGCCACAAAAACCCTTTTATCTGCAAGGCAAATTTTGCAAGCCTTTGGGGTTCATGGCCTCGTGCATTCTACTAATTCCATATGCAAGACTACATATGGGGAAACTCCAGTGTTATCCAAAAAGCCTATGGTGTCAACATTCTCAGGATCTAGAAGCAATGATACCTATCATACCTTGCCTACGGTTGGAATTCCTTTGGTGGGCAATGGCCTGCCACCAAAACAAGGGACTACCTTTCACTCTACCCCCTGATGCCCAAACCTCAGCAGAAGCATCAGACTATGCATGGGGGCTCACCTGGCAGGGAAGTGCATTCAGGGCAAATGGAACCCAAGTCAAATGCACCTGCATATCAATCAAAAAGAAATGTTAGCTGTACAGAATGCTCTGACAGCCTTCAAGGACCACATTCTTCCAAGACAATTAATGGTAAAGATGGACAACACCACTTTTGTGTGGTACATAAACAAGCAGGGGGTACCCATTCTTACCCCCTCTACAGACTAGCCATGTCTCTGTGGAAACACAGCCTTGAGCTACCAAGTTCATCTACAGGCTCAATTCCTGCCAGGAAAACTAAATACACTGGCAGATGAACTAAGGACAAATCTTCTGGACCCACACGAGTGGACACGGGAACCAAAGACTTTCAACATGTTGATAAACAAATGGGGAACCCAGGTATAGACCTATTTGCCTCCCCCCCCCCCCCCCAGAACTACCAGTTGGACAAATTCTGCACAAGGACTCCCCACAAACAAGCTTGGAAAGTGGATGCTCTGTCCTTCATCCGGAAAAAAAACGTCAATTTACACTATGTCCTTCAAGGATGCAACTGCAGTCCTGACATATGGGTTGTCCTGCCTCAGGCAGCCCTTCGGTCGGCCGGATTCCAAAGTCTGGGTCCGGCGTCGGCTGATGTCGCCCTTTCCCCGACGTCAGAGCGCCTGGGGTATAAAAACGTCAGCAGACGCCATCTTCAGTCTTTCTTGCCGCGTGGCGCCCGAAGCAGAAGCAGTTCGCAAGTGCCGGTCGACCAGCTCCTGTGTTTTCAGCTACTGAAGTCTTCAAAAAAGATAAGTACCCCGTTGGGGACCTTTTCTTGCCTCAGCCGATGTCAGATAAAAGTGAAAAAGTTAATTGTTTAACTTGTGGGAAACAAATACCTCATAAGGATTTCCACTCTTACTGCTTACCCTGCCTAGGCCCAGAACACACCGTATCGGCCTGTGCAGCTTGTGCCTCTTTCAATAAACGCACTCTTAGGTGTCGGTCAGAGTTTGCACAGGATTATTTTGGGGAAGATTTCTGTTATATTATGCCGTCGGAGCTTCCGACAGCACATTTACCTAAAAAACGGAAGGATAAGGACAGACACCCGCGGTCTCTGCCTACACCACGCTTAGGCCTACCGCGAGTGTCTCTGTCTCTTCTGAGCCGGTTTTGCAACCGCTACAGACCGACGACACCATTCCACTGGTTACTTCGGTACCAAAGGCCAGCTTGGTGCCGGTTCCTGTTCTCCCCTCTGAGACCATAGCCCAGGATATTTCTGACACCATTTCAGTGGATGACTACTCCAGCACGTGGGGCTGCCAGGCCTCCAGTATCTATGTCCATTAAGGCCTACACACGTGCTAAGGCTGCCAAACAGGCTAAGTCTCTCCCTCCAAGATCTGTTTCTCTGGGAGCCACTTCTGGTTCTCAAATTTTAAGTTTAGCTGAGTACCTTATTTCTTTAATTAGGGGTTCACAGCCTCATCCAGATAGAGGCTCTCAGCTGCCTTCTGACAAGAGGCCTAGGGTTGAGCAGGTAGACTCCCAGTCCTCCGATGAGGCCTCAGGTGATTCTGCACATTCAGACTACCAGGAGGAGGCCTTCCCGGCCTACGAGGATTCTGATGCGGAGGAATCTATTCCCTCTGCTTCTCCTGAGGAATTTTTCTTTGGGGAAACGCTTCATTCCATGAGGGAATACTTCAAATGGCAAGGCCAAGAATACTCAGATTCTAGGAAAAGGTTAAGGGAATTTTTAAGCTACCTCAGCATAGACCCTTAGCTATTCCTCCAGTTTTAAATGTTTTAGATGATGTGTACTTAGAATCTAGTGTTTCCCCTGACTCTCTCCCCCCTGCTCCTGTCAAGCCAGACAGGTACTACAGGGTCCCAGACACACATCAATTTCTGTACAAGGGCCATACTGCTGACCCTGAAACTATTTCTCAGGGGCCTAAAGGGGTTTCCTCCAGTACTGCTAAGAACCCACTCCCTTCGGAAAGAGATTCTAGGGCTTTAGAAAGGTGGGGCAAGAAAGTATATACATCTTCCACCCTTTCTATGCGAGCATTAAATTGTCAATTCATATGATTCAGTATCAGGAATACATGTTGGATGACTTGCAAAAGAAACTGGCTTCCCCTGAACCATTAGATAGAAAGGGGTTACAGGAATTGGTTCATAATACTAAGCAGGTTAGCAGCCATTTCCTTCAGTGTGGATATGATGCATTGGAAGCTTCATGTAGAGCAGCAATGACAGGTGCGGTCATATGCAGACATGCTTGGTTAAAGGAACAAACATTGTCAGACCATGTGAAAATTAAGCTTTTGGACGCACCACTAGAGAAACATAAGCTATTTGGTGCTACTGCACAAGAGGTTTTAAAGAAAATAGAGGAAAAGGCAAAATCAGTGCAAACAGTCAAAGATTTCCTCCAGGTACAGCCTCCAATATTCAGCAGGAATTGGCCTTCTAAGCATTGGTCTTTTCCTGACCCAGACAAATTCCAAAGAGGCAAAAACAGACGTGGTAGAGGGCAAACTCGAGGCTCCTACAGAGGATGTCAATGGCAGCCTCCGAACCAGAGAGGTGGGGCAGGACCTTCCACTGCTCTGCCAGGACAATCTCAATGACTTGACTTTGACTCCGCCATCCAGGGCTCAATTAGAAGCACCTTTGGGCGGAAAATTATCTTTATTCTCACAAAATTGGCACAATATTACAAAGGACAAATGGATACTGGAGATAATAGACAAAGGATACAGATTCCATTTTCATACACTGCCAACAAGACATGGCAGGCCAAACCTGCCACCAAATCAAAGGGCAGAGGCACTCAAATAACAAACCTACTTTAAATAAGAGCAATAGAAAAGGTTCCTTCTGCAGAACAAGGCCAAGGATTTTATTCAAGACTGTTCCTTGTTCCAAGAAAAGAAAACCAATGGAGACCCATTCTGGACTTGTCCGCACTGAATACTTACCTTATTGTGCCAAAATCAAAATGCTGACTTTACAGCAACTCCTTCCCATGCTGGGCAAGGGGTCTTGGCTGGTAACTCTGGACCTCATGGAGGCATACCTGCATGTCCCAATCAGACAAAGTTGCAGAAGATACCTCAGATTTCTTGCAGGCTCAGAGCATTATCAATTCTCAGCATTGCCCTTTGGCTTATCTACTGCGCCCAGAGTGTTCACAAAATGCCTGGCATCAGTAATTGCACATTGCAGACTTCAGGGGATACAAATATACCCTTACCTGGACGACTGCCTTATACAAGCGGACAGCCAACAAGCCTTGTTAAAAACTTGGACTATGTCATTCACCTACTGCAGGCCTTGGGATACACAGTCAATATTCAGAAATCAAGTCTCGTACCATCCCAACAAATACCTTTCCTGGGTGCCACACTGGACACAAACACCCAGATGGCATTTCTGACAAAAGAAAAACAAAAACAATTACCAGAATACTTCAGAATATTGGCAACACACACCCAGATGACTGCAAGGAAAATCCTGCAGGCCCTGGGTTTCATGGCATCTTGCATTCTTCTGATTCCACATGCAAGGCTGCATATGAGGAAACTACAATGGTATCTAAAAAGTCTATGGTCTCAGCACAGCCACAGCCTGGAAACATTGATCCTACTCATTCCATGCCTTCAAAAGGAATTTCTGTGGTGGGCTCAAGCAAGCCAGATAAACAAAGGTCTGCCTTTCAGCAAGCCTCATAAGTCAAACCATAAAAGACGCCTCAGACCATGGATGGGGGGCGCACATGGAGGGCAGATGCATTCAAGGACAATGGACACAAAAAGAAAAGCACCTGCCTATCAACCAAAAAGAAATGCTGGCAGTGATGCATGCAATCAAGGCCTTCGAAAAGTTCATGCATCAGGGCCATCTACTAATAAAGACAGACAATACTACAGTTATGTGGTACATAAGCAAGGAGGTACCCATTCCTACCCTCTTTGCAGACTGGCAATGAATCTCTGGGATATTTCCCTACAATTGAAAATAGAGCTACAATCCCAGTTTGTACCAGGGAAGGACAATGTTCTGGCGGACAGCCTAAGCAGAAACATCATGGATCCACATGAATGGATGTTGCATCCAGACATTTTCTTACAAATAGCTCAAGCATGGGGAAGGCCGGATATAGATCTTTTTGCCTCCCACTTCAATCACCATCTGAAAAAGTTTTGCACAAGGACATACCATCCTCAAGCATGGAAGGTGGACGCTCTTTCCTTCAGTTGGAACTCTCTAACACTATATGCCTTCCCACCTCTTCCTTTGATGACCAAGGTGTTACTAAAGATCAAGACAGAGCAACCGAAAGTCATACTGATAGCTCCAGACTGGCCAAGACAACACTGGTACCCACTGCTACGGAGCTTGACACACACCAATCCGTGGCTCCTTCCTCAATGGCCACTTCTGACGCAGCACAATTACAGGACACTACACCCCCGCTTGAAAACATTGAAGCGGACAGCTTGGAAGATTCCATGACTATTACTCAGGATACACTTTCCAAAAGGGTAAAAGATATCCTGGAGGCGCGCAGACCTTCCACTAGAAAAGCATACTCAGCAAAATGGAAGAGATTTCTTATCTGGAACAGCAAAAAGGGTCAAGACCCATCAGTGATGAGCATTCCACAGATCCTGGAATACTTGGCTGAAATGCTCCACAATGGCCTTTCATATTCTTCCATAAAAATACATGCTTCAGCAATATCTGCCAAGTATAACACTGATCCGCCTGTATTTTCTCACCCATTGCTAAGACAGTTTCTAAGAGGTATAAAGAACATCAACCCTCCAAGGAAACCACCAGTGCCTGCATGGGACCTCAACTTCATGCTGGAAAAATTAACTCTTCCTCCCTTTGAACCAGCAGCATCTTCAGAGTTGCAATTTCTGTCTTGGAAGACATCCTTCCTTCTGGCAGTAACCTCAGCAAGAAGAGTCTGAGCTACAGGCCCTTATGGCAATACAACCATTTCTCATTTTTCACCAGGACAGAGTTTCTTTGAGAACCAATCCGTCATTCATGCCAAAGGTGGTATCCAGGGTGTCCCTGAATCAAGCTATTCACCTGCCTACCTTCTTTCCCAATCCTCAAAATAAAGGAGAGAGACTTCTGCACACCTTGGACATACACAGACAGTTGCGCTACTGCTTGAACAGAACAAAGTCTTTCAGAAAATCTGACCAGCTTTTTGTAGCTTTCGCTGCTGAATTGCAGGGAAAAGCAATTTCCAAACGGACAATTGCTAAATGGATTGGAAATTGCATTCGATTCTGCTACTCTCTTCATGGAAAAATTGTGCCAGCTGACATCAGGCCACATTCCACCAGAGCTACAGCCACCTCCACAGCCTTTTTAAGAGGAGTGGCAACAAAGGACATTTTAGAAGCTGCTACATGGAGCTCCGTGCATACATTTTCCAAACATTACAACCTGCCTTTATACTCCAGGTCCAGAGCAGGATTTGCCTCTGCAGTCCTGCAGGGCATTTTAGCTACACCATCTTTGTCTTAGTGCCTACCACCCCCAGGTTGGCTATGGTATTCAACCCATATGTCAGGACTGCAGTTGCATCCGTGAAGGACATAGTACAGTTTTGTACCTACCATAAATGTAGATGTCCGATAGGTATGCAACTGCAGTCAGATTTTCCCTCCCACCTACCCCTCTGTGGTATACTTTTGGGTTTCTACCCCTCATTTTAGCTACCTGGGGTAATCTTTTATGGTGTATTTGTTTTTATGCTGTTGTACTTGTCTGGAATTTTTTCTCTTTTTCAGAATTTAGCCTTCCTTAGATGGCACCTGGCATGTGGGGCAAGAAACACTGAAGAAGATGGTGTCGGCTGCCGTTTTTATACCCCAGGCGCTCTGACGTCGGGGAAAGGGCGACATCAGCCGATGCCGGGCGCAGACATTGGAATCCGGCCGACCGAAGGGCTGCCTGAGGAAGGACAACCCATATGTCAGGACTGCAGTTGCATACCTATCGGACATCTACATTTATGGTAGGTACAAAACTGTACTTTTTCTCCTCTGCCTCTACTCTCCAAAGTACTACTAAAGATCAAACAGGACAAACCAAGGATGATACTGATTGCACCAGACTGGCCACGCCAACACTGGTGTACCCCCTCTTGTGTAGTGTGTCGCAGCTAGCCCCATGGCACCTGCCTCAGACCCCTACCCTGCTGTCTCAGCAGGCGAGCCAGATTCCGCACCCCCAGCTTCAAACCCTGAGCCTGGCTAATTACCAAATCTCTGTTACCATCCCTCAGTAAACAAGGATTAGATGTCATTTTGGAGGCAAGGAGGCCTAGTACTAGAAAATCTTATGCTGAAAAATGGAAAAGATTCTGTGCCTGGAACCAAACTCAAGAGATGGCGACAGCAGTGCCCAATTTACCTCAGATTCTTCAGTACTTAACTGAGATGCTTCACAAGGGCCTTTCTTTTTCCTGCATCACAATTCATGCTTCAGCCATTTCAGCTCATTACAACACAGAACCACCCCTCTTTTCTCACTCACTGCTCAAGCAGTTCCCAGAGGAGCCAAAAACCTAAGACCACCCAGGCGAACCCCAACTCCAGCCTGGGACCTTGACTTTGTATTGGAAAAACTCCCTCTTCTTTCTTTTGAGCCAGGTGCAAGTGCAAAGTTGAAATTCCTTTCTTGGAAAACAGCTTTCCTTTTAGCAATCACTTCAGCAGGAAGGGTATCTGAATTACAGGCCCTTATGGCAATGGACCCTTTCATCATCTTTTATGCGGACAGGGTGTCCCTCAGGACCGATCCCGCCTTCATGCCCAAGGTAGTATCCAGTGTGACTCTTAATCAATCCATTCATTTGCCAACCTTCTTTTATATTCCACAGAACAAAGGGGAATGGGTACTGCAATCCTTAGATGTGGATAGACAACTTAGATTTTACTTGGACAGGACTAAACCTCAAAGGAAATCTGAACTGCTGGTGGCATTTGCTGCAGGGGCAGAGGGGAAGGCCATTCCAAAGCAAACCATGTCTAAGTAGATAGGCCATTGCATTCATTTCTGCTATAAGCACCATGGAAAACCTATCCCACAGGCAATTAGACCCCATTCAACCAGGGCTGCATCTACCTCTACAGCTTTTCTCCGAGGTGTCCCTACCAGAGCCATCCTAGAAGCTGCTACCTGGAGTTCCGTACATAATTTTACCAAGCATTACCATCTGCCAATTTTCTCTAAATCCAGAGCTAGCTTTGCCACTGTAGTCTTGCAGGGCTTTATAGCTGGTCTTAATGCTATCTAAATTCCTCCTCCCAACCTAAGCTTTGGGAATCTACCCAAATGTGATGACTGCAACAGTGAAACACGAAGAACATAGTACAGTTGTGTACACTTACCGTAAATGTAGATGTTTGAGTGTATTCACTGTTGCAGTCCTGGTTACCCTCCTTCCAGCCCCCTGACTTTTTTTGGCTATACCTCTACTCTCCTTAAAAGCTTTTTGGTGTATTTGCTTTTTTGTTGGATGTATAACCTTGTGTGTATGTGTGTATGTATGTATGTATATATGTATATATATATATATATATATATATATATATATATATATATATAATATAGAGAGAGAGATAGATATATATGTATATATGTATATATGTATATATATGTATATATAGATATATAGATATTTAATTGCTTCCCATTAGGGTGGCACCTGACATCTGGGGAAAGAAAAACTGATGTAATGACGTCGGCTGCATGCTTTATACCTTTGACTATCTGACGTCACAGAAGATGAGACGGCAATCTACGCAGGACCCAAGACTTTGATAATCAGGTTGACTGAGGGCTACCTGCAGGCAGATAACCCAAATGTGATGACTGCAACAGTGCATACACTCTACCATCTACATTGATGGTAAGTGTATACAACTGTACTTTCTTCGCTCTACCAATGTTTGATTCAGACTACTTCTTTTCTAACCAAAACTACCAAGTTTCTTAGGCCCAGAGTATGCACTATGCCTAGAAAACTGACAACCAAAGCGCATGCTCATGCTCCCATGCCACAGTAACAAATGCTTAGAATGGCTGAAGACCTTTTTAATCTGATTAGGGGAAGCCAACCTTCCCCTGCAGAGACAGAACCCAGTCCCCTTCAGCTTCTACAGACCAGGAGTCCGATGACTGAGATTTCTGACTATGAAGACATGCCCTTATCTACCTGTGAGGATTCAGATGCAGAGGAATCCATTCCCTCTGCCTCACCCACCAGAGGATTTTTCTTTTGATTAAACCTTGCATATTTTAAGAGAGCATTTCCATTGGGAATACCAAGACTGTCCTCAGTCCAAAAAGAGACGCTGAGAATTTTTAGAGTTGCCTCAGCACAGGCCTTTAGCTTCCCCCCTGTCCCCCCATCCTGGAAGTTGTGTTTTTATGGAATCCAGTGTTACTCCTGACACTTTACCTCCTGCCCCTAGGAAACCAGACAGGTACTACAGAGTACCTGACACAGACAAATTTCTTTTCAAACATCCTACTGCTGACCCAGAAATAATTTCCCAGGGGCCTATAGGAATCAAGGCTACTACAGCCAAGAATCCCACCCCTTCGGACAGGGATTCTAGACATCTAGACAGATGGGGGTAAGAAGGTATACACCTATGCAACTCTTGCTATTAGGGCATTGAAGTACCAGCAACATATGGAACTCATTAAACAAAAAGTGGATCCTTTTCAGACTGTGCAGAAAATATAGAATTGCAAGAGCTTATGCACTCTGCAAGCCAAGTCAGTAAGCATACTTTACAGTGTGGCTTTGACGCCCTAGAAGCATGCTTGGTTGAAGGAGCAGACCTTGCCAGACCATGTCAAATCAAAGTTACTAGATGCTCCTTTGAATAAGGACTGTTTGGTACCAAAGCAGAAGAGGTTCTTAAAAAGATGGAAGAAAAAGCTAAATCTTTGCAGACTGTTAAATAATTCTTATAAGTGCAACCTCCTAGATTCAGTAGGCATTACCCTTCAAAACACTGGTCTTTTCCATCCCCCTCCAGGCCTTCTCAAAACAGACCCCCCCCCCCAGACTTCAGTTTCAGGGTATGCAGAGATCTAAGCAATGGAGTACCCTCACCCCTAAAGCAGGGAGTGGTAAGCCACCTCCTTACAGAAAAAAGCTCACAATTACTTCTTTATCCCACTCCACAGCCCTGCCCAATTGCTTGTGCCCCTAGGAGGAAAACTTGCCCTTCATGCAAAAAACTGGATGTCCATCACTCGGGACTGGTGGGTCCACAACATTGTATCCCAGGGGTACAGATTTTATTTCCATTCACTGCCAACCCCAAGTGGGTTTCCAGACCTTCCTCCAAATCAGTGGGCAGAGCTCAAAACCAAGTGCTTTCCCTGCTCAACATCAGAGCTATTCAGACTGTTCCAGTAGAGCAGAGGGGTCAAGGATTCTACTCCATACTTTTCCTGGTACCTAGGAAAGAGGGCTCTTGGCACCCAATCCTGGGTCTTTCAATTCTCAACACCTTCCTGGTGGTACCAAAATTCAAAATGCATACCCTGCAACAGCTTCTACCTATGCTAGCCAAGGATGCCTGGTTAGTCACCCTAGACTTAAAACAAGCCTATTTGCACATCCCCATAAGGGAGTGATGCAGGAAGTATCTGCATTTTAGGGCAGGATCTATGCATTATCAGTTCTCTGCACTTGCCTTTGGCTTATCAACTGCGCCCAGGGTATTCACAAAATTCCTGGCTCCAGCAATTGAATACTGCAGAGAGAGAGAGCCAAATTTACCCATACTTGGACTGCCTGATTCAGGCGGACAGTCAAGAATTCTTGCTGCAGTACCGGACATTTGTTAAAAAAAAAAAAAAAAAAAAAAACCTTCTCACTTCCTTGGGGTTACGCCATCAATGTAAAGAAATCAAAACTAGTACCCAGTCAAAAGATTGTATTCCTGGGAGCAAGCTTGGAAACAACTTCCCAGATGGCATTCCTAACTGCAAAAAAAAAAAAAGTCTGTCTGACAAACTACTTCAAACAAATGGCCACCAGAATTCTGCTATCTGCAAGAAAAATACTGCAAGCCCTAAGGTTCATGGCCTCATGCATACTGCTAATTCCATGTGCAAGACTGCATATGAGAAACTTCAATGGTACTTAAAAATCCTTTGGTGCCAACATTCTCAGGACCTGGAAACATTCATTCCTATCATACTTTGTCTAAAGACAGAGTTCCTTTGGTGGGCAGAAGCATGCAACCACAACAAGGGACTGCCATTTTATCAACCCCACGCCACCCAGATCCTTACCACAGATGCATCAGACTATGCCTGGGGTCTTACATGGATGGCAAATGTATTCATGGCCACTGGAGCCAAATTCAAATTCATCTGCACATCAACCAGAAAAATGCTAGCTGTACAGAATGCCCTGACAGCTTTCAGATCTTTACTCTTTCCAGGACAACTGCTAATAAAAACAGACACCACCACAGTTATGTGGTACATCAACAAGCAGGGTGGGAGGGGCACATTCCTACCCACTCTGCAGGTTAACCATGGCCATGTGGAACACGGCCTTGGACATTCAAGTCAATCTAAAAGCTCAATTCCTGCCAGGCAAAAAAAAAAACCTCTCTGGCAGACAACTTAAGCAGAAACCTCCTAGACCAACATGAGTAGAAAATGGAGCCCAGCATCTTCAACCTTCTGATTCAGAAATGGGGGACCCCAGAGGTGGGTCTTTTTGCCTCACCCTACAACCACCAGCTCAGCAAATTCTGCACCAGGAGTCCTCACAGCAGGGCTTGGAAAGTGGATGCCCTATCCTTTCCATGGGAAAAGCTCACAATCTATGCTTTTCCTCCTCTGCCCCTTCTCTCAAGAATATAACTCAAGATAAAGCAGGACAGTCCAAGGACAATTTTGATTGCCCTAGACTGGCCATGCCATCATTGGTATACACTGCTGTGAAGCCTGACTCTGGTGCCTAAGGTGGTGTCCAGTGTGGCTCTCAACCAATCCATCCATTTACCATCCTTCTTCCCCATTCCTCAAAATAAAAGGGAAAGGATCCTGCACTCCTTGGACGTGGACATATAGCTCAGATTCTACCTTGATAGGACTAAACCCTTCAGAAAATCTGACCAGTTATTAGTCAGCTTCGCAACAGGGGCAGAGGGCAAGGCCATTTCAAAACGAGCTATTTCCAAATGGATAGCACACTGCATCCATATCTGCTACAAGCACCATGGGAAACCAACCCCTCAGGGGGACAGAACACATTCCACTAGTGCAACGTCTACCTCTACAGAATTTCTCAGGGGAGTCCCTGCCAGGGACATCCTGGAAGCTGCTACCTGGAATTCTGTGCACAACTTCAAGCATTACTACCTGCCCATCTTTTCCAAATCCAGGGCAGGTTTTGTTACAGCAGTCCTGCAAGGCATACTAGCCAGCCCTAGCTCTTCTTGACTGCCTCCACCCTTATTCAGCTTTGGGAATCCACCTAAGTGTGATGACTGCAACAATGAAACATGAAGAACATAGTACAGTTATGTACATTTACCATAAATGTAGATGTTAGTGTATTCACTAATGCAATCCTGGTTTCCCTCCTTCTAGCCCCATGGCTTTCTGTCTCTCCTCTCTATGCCTATTACTCGCCCCTTCTGGGGTTTTGGTATTGGTATTTACTTTTTAGTGGTGGTGGCTTCCCCCACCATAATCTAGCTCCTGACATTTGGGACAAGAAAAACTGACGTAATGGCGTCTGCTGCCTGTTTTTATAACCCTGACGACCTAGCATCAGTCCTGGAGCGGCAGCATCCGAAGCAGAAATACTAATTCTCTGGTATTTGGGCTGACAGAGGGCTACCTGCAGGCAGGATAACCCAAGTGTGATGACTGCAACAGTGAATATATGCAAACATCTACATTTATGGTTAAGTGTATACAACTGTACTTTCTTCAGGCTGCTGTTTTTTGGGAGGTATCCAAGAAAAAAAGGATACAAAGTTGAACATTTCTCTTCACATGAGGAGGATTACTTGGGACTTGCTTAAAGGTTTATTTAAAGCCTTTCAGTCTGTACATTTTGAGGTCTTCCCTTCATTTAAAATGAAAAGATTTTCCTCTCATATTCTGATTCCCTGTTTGAGGGGCAAGATTTGGGCTTAAGACTGTGCTTCTCACGTTGCCTCTTCACATAATGGTGTATCTGACTCTGAGGAAAGTTTTTCTTTAGATTTCCCTTCTAATGAGTTGTCTTTTTCTGATACTTTTGCCAGAATGTAAGACTTGTTTCCATGGGAGATGGGGAATACAAGAATCCTGGCAAAAGGTTTTGTTACAGGTCAATTTTCCTCCACCTGCAGTTAAGTTCCTCCTGTGTTGTATGCCATAGAGGATGCTTTCTTTGAAACTAGATATTCATCGAGTTACACTGCTGCAGTTATTACACTTGGGTTATCCTGCCGTCAGGCGGTTCCCCAGTCGGCCTGAGTTCCAAAGTCTTGGTCCGGCGTCGGTTGCTGTCGCTTCTTCCCTGATGTCAGTGTGACAGGGGTATACAAGATGCAGCCAACGCCATTTTCTTCAGTCTTTCTTGCAGGGTGCCCGAAGCAAAAGCAGTTCGGCCGACTCCTGAAATTTTCATTCCAAATCCAGAACCAAAGTCTTCTACAAAGCTAAGTACCCTGTTGGGGAAACTTTTTCTTGCCTCAAACCGATGTCAGTAAAAGTTAACTGTATTTCTTGTGGGAAGCAAATACCTCATAAGGATTTCCATTCCTGTTGTATCCCTTTTCCTAGGCCCAGACAACGATGTTACTGGTTGTCGGTTTTGTGCTAGGTTTAACAAGCGCACTATTAAACGTCTGTTTGATTTTGCCCATTATTTTGGCAGAAAATTCAATTACACCATGCCATCTGAACTTCCGATGACCGGACTACATAAAAAACACAAAGACAAGGATAGGCATCCGAGGCCCAAAACTGACGAAGCCTCTTCTAGGCCAGTCGCTGGTTTTCAGCGTGGCACCTTCGCAGCCCCTGACTACCGCTTCTTTAGAACCACAGGCCGCCTCTGACTCCCACGTGGAGGTGGCTGGGCATTCGGATGCACAAGATTTTCAGCCTACCGAGATTAACCCTTCAGAGGGATCCGGAGTAGCTGAACAACCCATAGTTTCAGAGGGTGTTTTCAGACCTACTCAGTTAATCATTAAATCTTCTGCCAAGTCTAAACCTCCTTTAAAAACAAAGAAACAAATTCAACATTCACCAGGACAGGCCTCCATGCCTAAGAAACAAATGCTCAAAATGGCCGAAGACCTAATCACTCTGATCAGGGGTTCCCATCCCCCTCCTGATAAAAGGCCTAGACAGGATGCAGACTGACTCATCCGACCAGGTATCCATCTCTTCAGATTCATCCTCAGACCTAGGATACTCTTTACCCTCTTATGAGGATTCTGAGGCTGAGGAATCAATTCCATCAGCCTCTCCGCCTGAGGACTACTCCTTTTGGGAAACCTTGCATACCATGAGGGAGCATTTCCATTGGGAGGGCCAGGATTACTCAGAATCCAAGAAAAGGCATAGAGACTTCCTTTTATTACCTCAACACAAACCCCTTGCTATTCCACCAGTGTTAGATATTGTGGGTGATGTGTATACTGAATCCAGCTTAAATCCTGATTCTTTACCTCCAGCCCCAGTTAAGCCAGACATATACTACAGAGTCCCTGTCTCTCACAAAATTCTTTATTAAAGCCCTGTTGCTGACCCTGAAACTATTTATTAGGGCCCCAAAGGGGATATAAGGCCTCTTCAGCAAAGAATCCAGTCCCCTCTGACAGAAATTCCAGAGCATTAGACAGATGGGGGAAGAAAGTATATACATCTGCAACTTTAGCAATGAGGGCCTTAAATTGCCAGTTTCACATGCTAAAATGTCAGCAATATTTGATGTCTCAGTTGAAACAAAAAATGCTTACAAACACAGATCCTCCTAATTTTAAGGAAATGCAGGATTTATTGCATGCAGCTGAACAAGTGGGAAAACATACTTTGCAATGTGGTTTTGATTCTTTAGAGGCCTCCTGTAGAGCAGCAGTTACAGGTTCTGTCATTAGAAGACATGCTTGGTTAAAAGAACATACGTTACCAGATCATGTTAAAGCAAAATTATTGGATGCACCTTTGCAGCAGGATGTGTTTGGAGTTAAGGTAGAAGAGGTATTAAAATGGAGGATTTCTTACAGGTTCAGCCTCCTCGATTTAGCAGAAATTAGCCAGCAAAGAATTGGTCCTTTCCAGTTAGACAGACTTCAAAGGGGCAGATACAGATGTCCAAGAGGTAGAGGTCAACCACAAAGTCCTTTCAGGCCTCGACAATGGGGTGCATCAACCCAGAAAGAAGGGGAAGACAGGCACCAACCATATAAAAAACAGCTCCGATGACTTCCCACTACAGCTGCCAAACAGTTCTCTCTTGGCAGCCTCCTTGGGAGGAAAACTGGCACTTTTCTATCACAATTTTCATATGATCACCAAAGACAAATGGGTTCTCAACATTGTATCTCAAGGTTACAGGTTCCACTTTCACACTCTGCCAAGGTTAAAAGGCATGCCAAATCTGCCACCAAATCAATAGGCAGAGGCTCAAAAACAAATTACAGCACTCATGGACATGAGAGCTATTCAGAATGTACCACCTCAGGAGCAAGGACAAGGATTTTACTCAACACTCTTTCTGGTTCCCAGAAAGGACAAAGCCTGGAAGCCCATTCTGGATCTTTCTTCTCTAAACACTTACCTGGATGTTCCAAAATTCGGAATGTTGACACTACAGCAGCTTCTTCCCATGATGGGCAAGAAAGCTTGGCTCGTAACTTTGGACCTCAAGGAGGCATACCTGCATGTCCCTATCAGACAAAACTGCAGAAGATACCTCAGATTCATAGCTAGCTCAATGCACTACCAATTCTCTGCACTGCCCTTTGGCTTATCTACTGTGCCCAGGGTCTTCACAAAGTGCCTGGCACCAGTAATTGCATTTTGCAGACAGAAAGGAATTAAAATTTATCCATACCTGGACGACTGCCTGATTCAAGCAGAGAGCAAGGACATTCTTAAGCGTCTGGCGTTTGTAAAAAAGTTAAGTTGCCTAGGGTACACAGTAATCGAAAAGAAATCAAAACTAGTGCCCTCACAAGATATAATATTCCTGGGTGCCAGCTTGAATACAACGGCCCAGATGGCTTATCTCACGCCAGACAAGCAAGGACAACTGACTCAATATTTTCAATTGATGGCAACAAGGACCCAACTCCCTGCAAGAAAAATTCTGCAGGCCTTGGGTTACATGGCATCTTGCATGCTACTAATTCCATATGCCAGACTGCATATGATGAAACTACAGTGGTACCTAAAGTGTCTGGTCTCAACACTGTCAAAGTTTGGAAATAGTAATACCACTAATTCCTTGCCGTCAACAGGAGTTTCGATGTTGGGCTCAAGCTTGTCACCTCAACAAGGGACAGCCTTTCACTCAACCCACAGCCAGGCAAACACTGACAACAGATGCATCGGATTACGCCTGGGGAGCACACATGGCAGGAAAATGTATTAAGGGCAAGTTGCCTGCAGAACAAAGGCATCTTCGCATCAAAAAGAGATGCTAGCTGTACAAAATGCTCTTATAGCTTTCAAGGACCTTCTGCATCCAGGACAACTACTACTAAAGACAGACAACACCATAGCTATGTGGTACATAAACAAGCAAGGGGGCACTCTTATCCCCTCTGCAGACAAGCCATGACCTTGTGGAACACAGCTCTAACCTATCAAGTTCATCTGCAAGCACAATTCCTGCCAGTTGAGAAAAACACACTGGCAGGTGACTTAAGCGAAACATCATGGATCCCCACGAATGGGAATTGAATCAACAAATATTCAGAACCACACAAAAATGGTGGAGCCCGGACATAGATCTGTTTGCATCCCCAATGAATTGCCAGCTACAGAAATTCTGCACAAGGACTTACCACCCACAAGCATGGAAAGTGGATGCCCTCTCATTCAGCTGGAAAAACCTACAAGTATATGCTTTCCCACCACTACCTCTCCTTCCAAAGGTACTCATAAAAGCCAGGCAAGAAGATGATCCTGATTGCCCCAGACTGGCCACGCCAGCACTGGTACCCAATCTTAAAGAACTTGGCACGAGGACCACCCTGGATTTTGCCTCAAATCCCACATCTTCTGACTCAGCACAACAATCAGATACTTCACAGCCAGCTAAAGACTTTAAACTTGGCTGCATGGAAGATTCCTTAGTCAAGCAAGCAAATGCCTCTCTCCAAAGCTGTTATGGATGTCATTCTGGAGGCCAGAAGGCCTAGCACCAGGAATGTCTATTCAGATAAATGGAAGAGATTCTGTGCCTGGAACCAGGCTCACAGCCTTGACCCTCTTGTCCCAAATATTCCTCAGATACTACAATATTTAACTGAGATGCTGGACAAAGGCCTCTCTTTTTCATCCATCAAGATCCACGCCTCTGCCATCTCTGCTCATTACAACACGGATCCACCAATTTTCTCTAATCCCTTACTAAAACAGTACCTCAGAGGGGCTAAAAACATAAGACTGCCCCGTAGAGCACCTACTCCAACTTGGGACCTCAATTTTGTGTTGGAAAAATTAACTTTACCTTCTTTTGAGCCAGCTAATGCAGCAGATTTAAAATATCTCTCTTGGAAAACCGCTCTGTTCCTGGCAATAACAGCACAAAGAATTTCAGAATTACAGGCACTAATGGCAGTGGAACCTTTCATCATTTTCCACCAAGACAGGGTGTCTTTTATGAACAAACCCTACCTTTATGCCAAAGGTGGTATCAAGTGTGGCTCTAAACCAAACTATTCACTTACCAATTTTTTATCCAAATCCACAGAATAAAGGGGAGAGACTTCTGCATTCTTTGGACATACACAGGCAGTTATGCTTCTACTTGGACAAAACCAAAGTTTTCAGAAAAACTGAGCAATTATTGGTAGCATATGCTGCAGGAGCACAGGGAAAAGCCATTTCAAAACAGACTATGTCAAAATGGATAGGACACTGCATATGTTTTTGCTATATACACCATGGGAAACCTGTACCTAACAGCATTAGGTCTCATTCCACCAGGCAACAGATACCTCAACTTCCTACCTCAGAGGAATACCTAACAAGGACGTTTTGGAAGCAGCAACTTGGAGTTCTGTACATAACTTCACCAAGCATCTGCCTCTATACTCTTAAGTCCAGAGCTGGCTTTGCCACTGCAGTGTTGCAGGGCCTTATAGCCACCCCTAATGCCTTATAGAACCAGCCACCCTACGTCAGCTTTGGGATTCTACCCAAGTGTAATGACTGCAGCAGTGTAACACAATGAACATAGTACAGATGTTCGTGTTACACTGCTGCTGTCATTGCACTTGGGTTATCCTGCCGTCAGGCGATCCCGCAGTCGGTCAGAGTTCCAAAGTCTTGGTCCGGCGTCAGTTGCTGTCGCCTCCTCCCTGACTCCAGTGCGTCAGGGGTATATAAGATGCAGCCGACGCCATTTTCTCCAGTTTTTCCTGTCGCGCGGTGCCCGAAGTAGTTCGCTAGTGTCGGTCGGCCGACTCCAGAGATTTTCATTCCGAATCCAGAACCGAAGTCTTCTAAAAAAAGCTAAGTTACCCCATTGGGGAAACTTTTTCTTGCCTCAGACCGATGTCAGTAAAAGTTAATTGTATTTCTTGTGGGAAGCAAATACATCATAAGGATTTCCACTCCTATTGTATTCCATGCCTAGGCCCTGACCATGTCACTGGTTGTCGGTTTTGCGCTAGGTTTAACAAGCGCACTATTAAACGTCGGTTTGATTTTGCCCAACATTATTTTGGTAGAAAATTCAATTACACCATGCCATCGGAAATTCTGATGACCACAATGCACAAAAAGCGCAAGAACAGGCATCCTAGGCCCAAAACTGACTAGGCCTCTTCTAGGCCGGTCGCCGGTTCTCCGCGAGGCACCTACGCAGCCCCTGATGACCGGTTCCACAGAACCACAGACTGCCTCCGACTCCCACGTGGAGCTGGCTGGGCCTTCCGATCCTAAACCTACAGAGGGAACCGAAGTAGCTGAGCAATCCACAGTTCCAGAGGGTGTTTTCAGACCTACCCAGTTAACCATTAAGCCCTCTGCTAAGTTTAAGCCCCCCTTAAAAGCAAAGAAACAGAGAACTCTCTCCAGGACAGGCCATAAATGTAGATGTTCGAGTGTATACACTGCTGCAGTCTAGGTTACCCTCCCTCCTTCCCCTCTTACTTGCTGGTACGCACCTATGCCCTCTACCCTTTACTACCTATGGGGAGTATTTGCTGGTAACCGAAAGTTGTTTATTGCTTTTCTTATGTATGTTTTATTAGCAATTTGAATTTCCTAACTTTTTGGGGGCACCTGACATCTGGGGCAAGAAAAACTGAAGAAAATGACGTTGGCTGCATCTTGTATACCCCTGTCGCACTGACGTCAGGGAAGAAGCGCACCAAATATTTTATTAAAGCTTTCGGGTCTACACCCTTCATCAGTACAAATCAACTAATCACATTCAGCATTTAAATAGGAGATAAAACTAAATCACATGCTTCAGCCAACCTATCAAACCATTTAACAATCAAGACTTAAAGAAACATAAATAACTTTTAAAATATACATAAATACTATTAAAATGCATAATAAAACATCCACCTATAAACTTTTACTAAAAACATATTACTTAAACTAATACATTCATAAACACATATACATGTATAAAAAATATATGTATATATACATCATCATAATATATAATTCATAATCTTTTTCTCCGTCTTTTCATCAAAACTGGTTTCAAGCTATCAGCATTATTTAAACCAGGAGCATGGTCTGCTTGTAGTCTAATAATCCATTCAAACTCTTTTGTGTTTTATCCCTCCTGTGCTGAGGCCCTTAAAAGTTTTAATAAGAGAGGAAAGTTATTTTTAGGAGATGACCTAGATTTTTCAAATGTCCTTGCCAAAATGCAATAGAAATGTTTCTTGCAGTTAAAGTTCCTTTTTCATGTAACAGAATAAGCATTCCCCGCAAGGCAGTGGGAACCAAAGTTTCAAAATGCAGTAAGAGAGGTTCCAAGAAGAAAGGAGGGTGGTCCTAAAACCAGGGACAATCTGAGAAAACTGAATGTATGCCACTTCTGCTTTCCCAAAATAAAGGTAGTCACTTTCCTATGTGGCGTCAAATAACCGCAGGCATTTGGGCTCTGACACTCATTCAAAAAGGTTACAAATGGCACTGCAATTCTTCATCCATCCAGTCAGACTTCCACGTTCCCTGCTATTCTAGATCAGATGTCCTATAAACTGTTCTCAAGTGGGTCTTTCACAAACAAATGATTGGTGCCAAAGTCATGGCCTTAAACTCAATGGCAAAAAAAGTATTATCTTTCCTTTTGGTAAGAGCAATGTTCCTGCTAACTCCAACATCAATAGCAACACCCTGAGTACGCACTCAGTGTTGAGAGACCTAGGCACACAGGTTGACAGCAACATTACCTTTGATCACCATGTCTCCACAATGGTAAGAAGGGCATTCTGTGTTGCTCATCTCATAAGTAAGGGCATTGCTTCCAGAAAAAAAAGGAAGTAATAACCTCCCTGTACTCTTCCCTCATCAGGCCAATAATTGAGTGCAGCAGCCCTTTTGATATGTACTTTTTCAAGCACCTGCAGTACCACAGACCACCTGAGAGACCACAAAGATTCCTCACAAGGAAAATTCAGAGTCTTCAGCATCTGTCCTATGTGGATCATCTGAAATCACTGTCACTTTAGTCTTTTATACAGACTACTCAGAAGCAATTTCTGCCTTGCGTATAAGGCAATGTTTGACCCTGCTTTATTGGAAATGCTGCATATCCGCAAGTCAAACAGTACAGGAGTTTAATCGCTCTAAAGACCTTAACCTGGTATGTGACATTAATAGAGCCTGCTGGAGGGACAGATTTCTCCCAGAGTTTACCACACCTTTGGAACAGACTCCCACTTCATGTCAGAGCACCTCACTGGTCCTCTTCAAATGCAGTCTGGACAGTTGGATGGGTAACTGTAAATTCACCATGGGGGTTCCACCTGTGTCCCTCTAAGGCAGTAGGTGCCGATTGTGGAAACAAGGGTAGAACTTGGCTAGGCCTGTTAAAGGGCCCTGGGCCATTAGCCTAGTAACCTCCTGTGATCTAAGAGGGAAAAGATTTTATTCAAGAATCTTTCTGATTCCAGAGAAATAGGGAGTGAACTTGGAGACCTGTCCTTAGACCCTTCTTTTCTAAACTGTTGTTCACATAAAAATTCCAAAGTTCAAATTGCCCTTTCTACACGGTTACCTTTCAGTTTTCTAGTAACTCTGTATGTAAACAATGCTTTTCATATTCCAGTTCTGAAAGATTTCAAGATGCTTTTTGTTTTTTTGTCTGTTTACATACTCACATGTTTGTGTTTCACTGTTGCAGTCATCAGTTGTGGGTTATCCCTGCTGTGGCAGCCCTCGGCCGGCCCAAATACCAGAGTCATTGTTTTTCTACGTTGGCTGCTGTCGCCTGTAGTCTGATGTCAGGTCATTAGTGCTATATAAAGCAAGGCAGCCAACACCATTACATCAGTCTTTCTTGCTGTGGAGCCCATAGCAGAAGCAGTTTGCAAGTGTGCCAGTCAGTCGATACCAGCGTTTGAATTACAACTGAAAATGTCTAAAGCTAAGTACCCCATTGGGGGTCCTTTTTTCTTGCACTAACCGATATCCGAAAAAGTTAACAATCGTCTTGCCTGTGGAAAGCAGATCCCACACAGAGACTTCCATTCATACTGTGTCACTTGTTTAGGCCCAGACCACAACATCCTCCGTTGCCGGTTCTGTGCCCTCAAATGCAAGAACCATTCGCCGTAGAGCTTATTGTAAACAGGTATTTTTGTCTTCCATCTTCGCATTCCCAAATGGCATCAGTCAGCAATCCATGGACATTCCGAAAAAATGCAGAGAAAGATACAGACCACCCAAGGCTAAGCCTTTTGACAATTCTGGTGCTAAGCAGGTTGTCAGTTCTCCAGAGTTCAGTGAGGCAGATGTTCTTCGTGTTTCACTGTTGCAGTCATTACATTTGGGTAATCTACTCCAGAGTTCAGTGAGGCAGATGTTCTTCGTGTTTCACTGTTGCAGTCATTACATTTGGGTAATCTGCTGGCAGGTTGCCCTCAGTCTGCCTGATTAAAAAAGTCTTGGGTCCTGCGTCTGTTGCTGTCCCTTCTTCCATGACGTCAGGTCATCAGGGGTATAAAACATGCAGCCAATGTCATTACCTCAGTCTTTCTTGCTGTGCGGTGCCCGAAGCAGAAGCAGTTCGCAAGTGTAGGTCAGCTGACTCCTGAAATTTTCGTTTTCGAGTTTCAGAACCAAAGTCTTCAACTTAAAGCGAAGTACCCCATTGGGGAACCTTATTCTTGTCCCTTACCGTTGTCGGTAAAACTTAATTGCATTACTTGTGGGAAGCAAATACCTCATAAAGATTTTCATTTTTACTGTATTCCATGCCTAGGCCCTGACAACGACGTACCTTGCTGTCAGTTTTGTGCTTTATTTAATTAGCGCACTGTCGTTGGTACATTTTTGCCTCCAAATATTTCTGTTCATGGTTTAATTATCCAGAAATGACGCCCGTTAGCCATCCGACTACCAGAATACCAAAAAAACGCAATGAAAGACAGACAGGCCGTTGAGGTCCAAAACTGCCAACGATGCTTCTAAGCCAGTTCGTCGGTACTCAGTGAGGCGCTTTCGCAGCCCCTGATGCCCGCTACTTCTGATTCGCGGGCCTTTACTTGAGACCCATTCGGAGTCTGGGATGCCGCGAGATGCTTCACCTATGGAACCTGCAGATGTCTCTACCTTGGATGGGTCCGGAGCCACTGTGAAGGCACCGGGTTCTGAGGGTGTATTCAGGCCTACAGACTTGCATATTAAATAGACTCCACCTTCTATTCTAAGGCCTAAATCTTGATCTCTGTCTAATAAACAGACACCCAGGCCACATGTTCAAGCCCCTATGCCTAAAAAAACAAATGATCAAAATGGCTGAAGATTTAATTACTCTAATCGGGGGTAGTCAACCCCCCTTCTAAGAGGCCTAGGCCTGAGCTTGACTATAAATCTTCTGAGCAGGACTCTGTTTCTTCTGACTCTTCTAATGATCTGGATTTGTCAATGCCTACTTATGAGGATTCTGATGCCGAGGATTCCATCCCCTCTGCTTCCCCCCCACCACGAGGACTTTTCTTTTGGGGAAACTTTACATACTTTAAGGGAGCATTTTCACTGGGAAAGTCAGGAATTTTGTGAATCCGAAAAGAGGCTTGGGGATTTCCTCCTCCTATCTCAGCATAGGCCTTTGGCTATACCTCCTGTACTAGACATTGTTGTGTTTTTGGAATCCAGTATGGCCCCTGATTCCCTGCCTCTGGCTCCCAGTAAACCTGACCGATACTAGAGAGTTCCCCTGAGTCCCACAAGTTCCTTTTCAAAAATCCTGTTGCGAACCCAGAAACCATTTCCCAAGGGCCCAAAGGCATTAAGGCTTCTACTGCTAAAAATCCTACCCCTTCTGATAGACTCCAGGGCACTGGACAGATGGGGTAAAAAGGTTTATACCTTTGCAACCCTGGCAATCAGGGCTTTAAACTGTTAATTTCATATGCTAAAATATCAACAACATATCATGGGACTGCTTAAACAGAAAATCATGTTGATTTCTAATTATGTGGAAAATAGATTTACAGGATTTATTGCATTCAGCTGAACAAGCTGGAAAACATACTTTGCAATGTGGTTTTGATTCTTTAGAGGCCTCTTGCAGGGCTGCTGATGATCATAGGTTGATACTAGGCTATATCTGCCCTAGGGCATTTACAAGCCTAGCCAGTGTATGTTTGGCTTTCGCCACCCTTCTTAGATTAGTTGACTGTGCCTCTGTATAGTAGGTCACAGAAGATAGCCCATTTAAGGTTAGTTTAACGTGCCTCTGTCTAGCAGTGACACAGAAGAGATCCCAGGGGTAAATTTATGATCTCCCATCCAAACGTCAAGATCCCTCTTGAAGAGGGTCATTGAGAGGCTCTGTCTGACATTGATTGGGATTTTGTTCGAGTGAGGGTAGCCTCTGGGATATGAATCTGTCCCTCCAGCATGTTCTATTTATTTCTGTGCTGAGGTTTAAGTCACTGGAGCATGTAGTTCTGATGGATTTGGATTTCTTGAGTTGGAGCATGTCCACTAATTCTGGGTTGGACATGGCTTTATACGTCAGGCACAGATTGCCTCTGAGTAGGCGGTAAGCAACTGAGTAGGGATGGAGTTTCTTTAGCCTAACTGCGTAGGGCATCTGTTTGAGTCCCTTGATCCTCTTGGTGAGGTACTTTTAGGGTCTTTCTAGTTGTAGCAGGTGTCTGGTAAGGTACATCCCAAATGGGGCATTGTATTCAATTATGGGCCTGATGAGTAGAGGGGCACAATGACCTCTCTTGAGCTAGATGTGAACCCCTTCGTGATGAGGTGGGCTATGTAGAATGTCTTTCTAACCACTTTGGCAATGTGGTATTCAAAGGAGAGATTGCAATCTACTTGGGTCCCCAAATCCATAATTACTTCTTCCGTACTTAATGGATTACCACCTATGTGGTAATTTGTGGGCACTTTGTTTTTCCCAAAGGGGATGACTATGCACTTTTTGGCATTTAGCTTTAGGCCATGGCTCTGGCACCAGTTATCCATCTCTGTGAGACCTTTTTGGAGGATGCTTGTCAGCCGGCAAGTCGATTATGGCCCCCAGTTTGCAGTCATCTGCAGACTTTGTCAGCCATAGTCCTCCTGTGTTAGGCTGTACCTCAGAGAAATATATACCGAACAAGAGAGGTCCCAGGACTGAGCCTTGTGGGACGCCAATTGTAACTGGTTTAGAGTCCAACATGGCACCTGCAATTCTGACCATGTGGGTTCTATCCCTAAGCTATGTTCTTCGTTTCACTGTTGCAGTCATTACATTTGGGGTAATTTGCTGGCAGGTTGCCCTCAGTCGGCCTGAATAACAAAGTCTTGGGTCCTGCGTCGGTTGCGGTCTCCTCTTCCATGACGTCAGGTTGTCAAGCGTATAAAATATGCAGCCGATGCCATTTTAATCTGCCTTTCTTGCCGCACGGTGCCCAAAGCAGAAGCAGTTCGCAAGTGCCGGTCGGCCGACCCCTGAAATTTTCATTTTCGAGTTTCAGAACCGAAGTCTTCAAACAAGCTAAGTACCCCTTATGGTAAACTTTTTCTTGCTCCTTACCAATGTCAGTAAAAGTTAATAATTGTATTACTTGTGGGAAGCAAATACCTCCTAAGGACTTTCATTTGTACTATATTCCTTGCCTAGGCCCTGACCACAACAGGCCTTACTGTCGGTTTTCTGCTAAATTTAACTAACGCACATTAAGCATTGGTATATTTTTGCTTCTAAATACTTTGGTTCAAGATTTAACTGTCCTGAAATGTCATCTGTTAGCATACTGGAATTCACAAAAAACGCAAAGAAAGACAGAGACAGACGGTCGTGGTCCAAAACCGACGAAGCTTCTAAGCCAGTTCGCCGGTACTCAGTGAGGTGATTTTGCAGCCCCTGATGCCCACTACTTTTGAGTCGCAGGCCTCTACCGAGACCCATTCGGAGTCCGTCATGCAGCGAGATTCTCCAAGTATTGAACCCGCGGATGTCTCTCCCTTGGATAGGTCTGGAGCCGCTGAGCAGGCACCAGCTTCTGAGTGTGTTTTCAGGCCTAAAAATTTGTATATTAAACCAACGCCATCATCAAAAACAAGGCCAGAACCAACTTCTGTGTCTAAAAAAATGACGCATGAGCCACGTACTCGGGCCCCTATGCCTAAAAAACAAATTATCAAAATGGCTGAGGATTTAATTACCTTGATCAGGGGTTCCCGACCCCCTACTGCTAAGAGGCCTACGCAAGGCACTGATTATGAATCTTCAGATCAGTTTTCCATTTCTTCTGATTCCTCTTCTGATCAGGAATTTTCTATTCCCCCTTATGAGGACTTTGATGGCAGAAGAATCCATCCCTTCTGCTTCTCCTCCTGAGGATTTTTCTTTTGGAGAGACTTTGCATACTTTAAGGGAACATTTTCACTGGGAGAGTCAAGAGATTTCCATATCCAAAAAGAGGCTTAGGGATTTTCTTCTTCCTCAGCATAGGCCTTTGGCTATACCTCCGGTTTTAGACATTGTTGATGATGTTTTCTCAGAATCCAGCATGGCTCCTGATTCCCTGCCTCTGGCTCCCAGTAAGCCAGACAGATATTAGTGTTCCTGGTTCCTACAAGTTTCTTTTCAAAAATCCTACTGCTGACCCTGAAAGTTTCTCAGAGTCCCAAGGGTGTTAAGGCTTCTACTGCATAAAAATCCTACCCCTTCTGATAGAGACTCAGGGCGCTGGATAGATGGGGGAAGAAGGTTTATACGTCTGAAACCCTGGCAATCAGGGCTTTAAATTGTCAATTCCATATGCTTAAATATCAACAGCATGTCATGGGCTTACTGAAACAGAAAATGATGTTGATTTCTGATTGTGTGGAAAATAGAGTTACAGGATTTATTGCATTCAGCTGAAAAAGTTGGAAAGCATACTTTGCAATGTGGTTTTGATTCCTTGGAGGCCTCCTGCAGGACTGCTGTAACTGGATCTGTGATAAGAAGGCATGCTTGGCTCAAGGAGCAAATTCTGCCTGATCATGTTAAAGCTAAATTGTTAGATGCTCCTTTACAGCAGGACAGTCTGTTTGGTAATGAGGCATAAGTAGTTTTGAAAAAGATGGAAGATAATGCCAAATCTATGCAAACTGTAAAAGATTTCCTGCAAGTGCAAGCCACCCAGGTTCAGTAGGCACTGGCCTACTAAGAATTGGTCCCTTCCAGTACCCAACAGAGCCGTTCAATTCAAACCCAGACACTCCAAAGGCTCCAGGTTTCAGTCACAAGGATCATACAGGACAAAACAATGGGGTGCCTTCACCTCCAAATCGGGAAGTAGCAAAGCGCTACCCTACGGTAAACAGTCTCAATGACCTTTCTCTGCCATTTCCAAGCACTTATCTTTTGGCAGCCCCTTTGGGGGAAAAACTAGCACTTCATGTTCAAAATTGGCATCTAATTACCCAGGACAAGTGGGCCTTAAATATAGTATCCCAGGGATACAGGTTTCATTTCCACATGTTGCCAATTCCAAACAGATGGCCAGATCGGCCTCCAAATCAGTGGGCAGAGGCCCAGAAACAAGCCATGTCCCTCATGGATATGGGGGCTATTCAACCAGTACCAGAAAAGGAAAAAGGACAAGGTTTTTTATTCAAGACTTTTCCTGGTACCCAGAAAAGACAAATCATGGCATCCAATTCTGGACTTATCCATTCTAAATACTTTCCTGGACATCCCAAAATTCAAGATGCTGACTCTACAACAGCTACTGCCTATGCTAGGCAAGAATGCCTGGTTGGTAACTCTAGACTTAAGAGGCTTACCTGCATATCCCAATCAGGGAATCTTGCAGAAGATACCTCCGCTTCAAAGCAGGCTAGTTGCATTATCAGTTCTCTGCACTGCCCTTTGGCTTATCTACTGCGCCCAGGGTCTTCAAAAAGTGCCTGGCACCAGTTAATGCATTTTGCAGACAAAGAAACATTCAAATGTATCCGTATCTGGACGATTGTCTAATTCAGGCAGAAGACAAGGACACTCTTCTACAACATCTGGCCTTTGTAAAAAGGCTTATAACATTGCCTAGGGTTACGCCATAAACAAAAAGAAATCACAGCTGGTACCCTCTCTAATTGCATTCCTGGGTGCAAGCTTGAATACAACTGCCCAGATGGCTTACCTCATGCCAGACAAGCAAATTCAATTGATAATATACTTCAAACAAATGGCTACAAAAACCCTGCTGTCTGCAAGACAAATTCTGCAGGCTTTGGGGTTCATGGCATCCTGCATTCTACTAATTCCATATGCAAGACTGCATATGAGGAAACGTCAATGGTACCTAAAAAGCTTATGGAGTCAACATTGTCACAGCCTGGAAACAATGATTCCTCTCATTCCCTGCCTGCAACAGGAGATCCCTTGGTGGGCAGATGCGTGTCATCACAACAAGGGACTGTCATTCATTCTACCCCCTGCCACCCAAACCCTGGCTACAGATGCATCAGACTATGCTTGGGGGGCCCATCTGGCAGGAAGATGCATTCAGGGCGAATGGAGCCCAAATCAAATGCACCTACATATCAACCAGAAAGAAAATGCTAGCTGCACAGAATGCTCTGACAGCCTTCGAGGACTTCATTCATCCAGGACAACTACTGATAAAGGCGGACAACACCACAGTTATGTGGTACATAAACAAGCAGGGGGGTACCCACTCCTACCCCCTTTGCAGACTAGCCATGGCCTTGTGGAACACAGCCTTGACTTACCAAATATATCTACAAGCTCAATTCCTGCCAGGAAAGCAAAATACTCTGGCAGACGACCTAAGCAGAAAACTTCTGGACCCACACGAATGGAAACTGGATCCACAAATCTTCAGCATGTTGACACGAAAATGGGGGAGCACAGACATAGTTTTGGGGAGAGGCAAAAAGATCCATCAGTTAGACAAATTCCGCACAAGATTTCATCCCAAAAAAGCTTGGAAAGTGGATGATCTATCCTTCAGCTGGAAAAAACATCAGTCTATGCCTTCCCCCCTCTACCTCTGCTCTCCAAGGTTTTACCAAGTCAGACAGGAAAAACCAAAAATGATTGATTGCTTCAGACTGGCCTCGCCAGCACTGGTACCCACTTCTAAGGAATATGTCACACCTTCCTCCGTGGTACTTGCCTGAGACACCTCATCTATTGTCTCAGCACAACTATCATTCTGCACACTCGGCTCCAAACTGAATCTTGCAGCATGGCTAATCAACTAATTTCACCAATCACATCGCTCAGTAAACCTGTGCTGGATGTCATTTTGGAGGCTAGAAGGCCTAGTACTAGAAAATCTTACGCTGATAAATGGAAGAGAGTCTGTGCCTGGAACCAAGCACAAGGTTATACAGCAATATCCAGTGCCACCAAATGCCTGCCACCAAAACAAGGGACTGCCATTCACACTACCCCCTGCCGCCCAAACCCTGACTACAGATGCATCAGACTTTGCATGGGGGGGCTCATCTGGCAGGGAAGTGCATTCAGGGCAAATGGAGTCCAAATCAAATGCACCTACATATCAATCAAAAAGAAATGCTAGCTGTACGGAATGCTCTGACAGCCTTCAAGGACTACCTTCATCCAGGACAATTACTGATAAAGACAGACAACACCATGGTTATGTGGTACATAAACAAGGAGGGGGGTGCACATTCCTACCCCCTCTGCAGACTAGCCATGGCATTGCGGAACACAGCCTTGAGCTACCAAGTACAATTACAAGCTCAATTCCTGCCAGGCAAACTGAATATTCTGGAAGATGATCTAAGCAGAAATCTCATGGACCCACACGAATGAAAACTGGACCCACGGATTTTCAACATGTTGACAAGCAAATGGGGGAGCCCAGACATGGATCTATTTGCCTCCCCCCAGAACTACCAGTTGGACAAGTTTTGCACAAGAACTCCGCACAAAAAAGCCTGGAAAGTGGATGTTCTGTCCTTCAGCTGGAAAAACCTATCAGTCTACGCCTTTCCTCTTCTGCCTCTGCTCTCCAAAGTCCTGCTAAGTCAAACAGGACAGACCAAAAATGATTTTGATTGCTCCAGACTGGCCACGCCAACAGTGGTACCCGCTCCTGCGCAGTGTCTCTCTAATATCTCCATGGCACCTGCCTCAGACACCTTCTTTACTGTCTCAGCAGGCAAATCATTCTCCACCCTCCGCTTCCCACATTGAACCTTTTAGCTTGGCAAATCACTTATATTCACCCTTAACATTCTTCAGCAAACCGGTGATGGATGTCATATTGGAGGCGAGAAGACCTAGTACTAGAAAATTTTATGCTGACAAATGGAAAAGATTCTGTGCTTGGAATCAGTCTCAAGGAATGAGCACAGCAGTGCCCAATTTACCTCAGATTTTACAATATTTCACTGAGATGCTTCACAAGGGCTTGTCTTTTTCCCCCGTTAAATTCCACGCCTCAGCCATTTCAGCTCATTATAATACAGAACCTCCCCTCTTCTCTCGTCTTCTGCTCAAGCAGTACCTCAGAGGGGCCAAGAACTTGAAACCACACAGGAGAGCCCCACCCCCTCTCTGGGACCTTAACTTTGTATTGGAAAAACTCACGCGGTCTCCTTTCGAGCCAGCTGCTACTGCAAACTTAAAATTTCTTTCTTGGAAAACAGCCTTCCTTCTGGCAATTACTTCAGCTAGAAGGATATCCGAGTTACAGGCTGTTATGGCAGTGGAGCCTTTCATCATCTTTCATGTGGGCAGGGCGGCACTCAGGACCAGTCTATCCTTCATGCCCAAGGTGGTATCCAGTGTGACTCTTAATCAGTCCATTCATTTGCCAACTTTCTTTCCCAATCCACAGAATAAAGGGGAACGGATTCTGCATTCATTGGATGTGCACAGACAACTGAGATTTTACTTGGACAGAACTAAAACTCGAAGAAAATCTGAACTACTAGTGGCATTTGCTGAAGGGGCAGAGGTAAAGGCCATTTCAAAACAAACCATTTCTAAATGGGTAAGCCATTGCATTAATTTCTGCTACACGCATCACGGAAGGCCTATCCCCCAGGGGATCAGATCTCATTCCACCAGGGCTGCATCTACAGCCTTTCTCAGAGGTGTTCCTACCAGGGATATTCTAGAAGCTGCTACCTGGAGTTCAGTTCATACTTTCACCAAGCATTACCATTTACCAATGCTCTCTAAATCCAGAGCGGTCTTTGCCACTGCTGTCTTGCAGGGCCTTATAGCTGGTCCTAATGCTGTATAAATCCATCCTCCCAACCATGGCTTTAGGAATCTACCCAAATGTAATGACTGCAACAGTGAAACACGAAGAACATAGTACAGTTGTGTACAATTGCCACAAATGTAGATGTTCGAGTGTATTCACTATTGCAGTCCTGGTTACCCTCCCTCCAGCCTTTGATTTTTCTCTGACTATACCTCTACTTTCTGTTCCTATGCTTAAAAGCATTTTTGGTGTATTTGCTTTTGATTGGAGTTATATTGCTGTAATTTAACATCATATTTTGCTCCCCATTCGGGGGGCACCTGAGTTGGGGCAAGAAAAACTGAGGTAATGACGGCTGCATGTTTTATACCCCTGACAACCTGACATCATGGAAGAAGGGACAGCAACTGACACAGGACCCAAGACTTTGTTAATCAGGCCGACTGAGGGCAACCTGCCAGCAGATTACACAAATGTAATGACTGCAACAGTGAATACACTTGAACATCTACATTTATGGTAAGTGTACACAACAGTACTTTTTGCAGCCCCTGATGCCCAATTCACGATCTATGCTAGCCTCTACCGAGACCCTTTTTGGAGTCAGATATGCTGCAGAAATCCTCAGTCTTTCAAGCCTATGACTGTCTCGGCCTCGGTTGGGTCCAGAGCTGCGACGCAGGCACTGGCTTCTGAGGAGGCCTCTGGCACTACTGAACCTAGACAAAAAAAAACAGCGTATTCTCCAACTGCCATTTCTCTCAGACTGATAGATACTCTTAGGCCTAGAGGCAAGGCCATTCCTTGGAAAACTACCTCTAGCCACCAATGTACTCCTGCTCCAACTCCCCAAGCTCAAATGCTTAAAATGGCAGAGGATCTTATCACCCTTATCAGGGGTAGTCAGGCCTCACCTAAAAGGAAGAGACCTTTTTCCTGAAATACTGACAGAACAGGATTCTGAGGAGTCTGTATTCAGATTTTGAAGAGGAACAGCAACCTCTGACTGCTAATGAGGATTCAGATGCAGTGGAATCCATTCCTTCTGCCTCCCCACCAGAAGAACTTTCCTTTGGGGAAACCCTTCACACCCTCAGGGAACATTTCCACTGGGAATCCCAGGACTTCCCTCAGTCTAAGAAAAGAGAGTTTCTAGACCTGCCCCAGCACAGACCCTTGGGCATCCCTCCAGTCTTAGAGGTGGCTGATGGTCTTCCATGAACCCAGATTAACTCCTGACGCCCTCCCACTTGCTCCCAGAAAACCCTACGTGTATCGCAGAGTAACTGATTCTCACAAATACCTGTACAGAAATCCTGCTGAAGACCCGGAGGTCACTTCACAGGGACCTAAAGGAGCTAAGGCTAGTTCTGCAAAGAATCCTATTCATTCTGACAATGACTCTAGAGCTCTGGACAGATGAGGTCAAAAAGCATACACCTCTGCAACCTTAGCTATCAGAGCACTCAACTGTCAGTTCCACATGTTAAAATATCAACAACACACTTTGGAACAATTAAAACAAAAGATTTCAACCTTTCTGGACTGTGCCAATTTGAAAGAGTTAGCAGATTTACTGCACTCTACTTGTCAAGTGGCTAAACACTCATTACACTGTGGATATGACTCTTAAAAGCCTCAATCAGGGCAGCAGTGTCAGTATCGGTCATTAGGAGACATGGATGGTTGAAGGAACAACCTCTTCCTGATCATTTCAAAGCTAAATTAATTGATGCACCCTTGGATAAAGACCACTTTTTTGGAGTAAAAGCAGAAGAGGTGCTTAAAAAGATGAAAGACAAAGCATAATCTATGCAAACAGTACAAGATTTCCTTCAGGTACAACCTCCTAGGTTAAGCAGGAATTTTCCCTCAAAACATTGGTCCTTTCCTGCACCTAGCAGACTGGCAAGGTAAGCCGCTCGGGGACGGACCACCCAGACTCCTATCCCAGGGACAGCAGAGAACCAAACAGTGGACCATTTCCACTCCAAAGGCAAGGAGTTGTAAGCCATCCCTCTATGGCAAAAATTCTCAGTGACTTTCCCCTACCCCCGTCATCTTTTCACTCACCAAAAACTAGGAGGAGGGCTCTTTCTGCAAAGAAAATTGGCTCTCTGTAACAAAGGGCCAATGGGTCTTAATGATGATTTTTCAGGGATACAAATTCTCCTTCAGCGAACTCCCATTTCCAAGAGGGTACCCAGACTTGCCTCCAAATCAGTGGGCAGGGGCATTGAAACATTTCCACTCTCATATCCCAAGGGGCAGTAGAACCTGTCCCCTCAGATCAAACAGGCAAAGGCTTTTATTCCAGACTATTCCTTGTTCCCAGAAAAGATGGCACTTGACACCCCATCCTGGATTTATCCCTTCTGAACACCTGCCTGGTGGTCCCCAAATTAAAAATGCTAACTTTGCAGTAGCTGCTGCCTATGCTGACAAAAAATGCCTGGTTAGCTACCCTAGACCTAAAAGGTGCCTACCTCCACATTCCCATAAGGGAATGCTGCAGGAAATTCCTTTGCTTCAGAGCAGGCTCGCAACACTTTGTTCTCTGTGCTACCCTTTGGCTTATCTACTGCTGCCAGGGTATTCACCAAATTCTTAACCCCGGCCATAGCATTTTGTAGGCAGAAAGACAAATTTATCCTCATCTGGATGACTGCCTCATTCAGGCCGTTTGCAAAGAAAAACTCAAGGACCTCCTCTTTGTCAAAACCTTCCTAACCTCCTTAGGGAACACCATCAGTGAGAAGAAATCAAGGCAAACACCCTCCAGGAAGATCATTTTCTTGGGAGCACAGTTGGACACAGCATCCCAAATGGCCTTCCTGTCCCCAGAAAAGCAGAGCTTCCTGCCTCTCTATTTTATCCAGCTGGCTTCCAGACGTCACCTCACTGTGAGGAAGTTCTTGCAAGCCTTAGGGTCCATGGCATCTTGCATCATTCCAATTCCTCTGGCCAGGCTTCACATGAGAGAACTTCAGTGGTTCCTAAAGAATTTTTGGTGTCAGCACTCAGCCTCTAGAGACCTCTCTACCTCTCATCCCCTGTATAAGGGTAGAGTTTCTCTGGTGAGCAGGGGCCTGTGCTCAGAACTAAGGGTCTTTCCTTCACCCTCCACCAACCGGGCAGACCATAACCACCGATGCCTCAGACATAGCTTGGGGCGCACACCTAGAAGGCAGGTGCACCCAAGGTCTTTGGGATGCCCAGCACCTTCCCTTAAACATCAATCAGAAGGAAATTATGGCAGTACAAAAGGCTCTGACATCCTTCAAACCCATCTCAAGCCAGGGGTCTCCTTATCAAAACAGACAACACAGTAATGTGGTACATCAAACAGGGAGGGACCCAGTCTTGCCCTCTGTGCAGGCTATCCATGAACCTCTGGGCTTGACAGCCTTTTCCATGGAACTATGCCTGATAACCCAATACTTACCTGGGATCAGCAACATCCTGGCAGACCACTTAAGCAAAAAATTACTGGACCCGCACAAATAACAGCTCCACAGACAATTTATTTTATAAATCACTCAGGCGTGGGGGACTCTGGAGGTGGATCTCTTTGCATCTCATCTCAGTCAGGTGAATAAATTCTGTACCAGGGAGTATCACCACCTAGCATGGAAGGTGGATGACTTGACCTTCCCCTGGAGCACCCTCTTTGCGTGCACGTTTCCTCCTCTGCCTCTTATTCCCAAGGTACTGATCAAAATAAGGGAGGAGAGACCAAAGGCCATCCTCATTGCTCCAGAGTGGCCCAGACAACATTGGTACCCCTTACTCTACAGCCTGACCTTACAGCCTCCGAGGCAGCTTCCTCAGTCTCAGACCTTCTAACACAGGTGTGGGGGGGAATGCTGCACCCATACTTGCAGACACACAAACTATCAGCATGGCTCAAACTCAAAAGGCAAACAAGAGGCCCTTGTTAAGCAAACAGGTCCTAGACATCATCATAGAGGCCAGAAAGCCCAGCACCAGAAAATCTTATGCAGGAAAATGGAAAAGATTATGCTCCTGGAGCCAGTCCAGAAGGGGCAATACCTCACAACCTTCCATCCCTCTTATCCTGAACTACCTAGCGGCGCTACTTAATAGTGGCCTCTTCTCCTCTATTAAAATCCACGCCTCAGCCATTTCAGCTCATTTTGATACAGAACAGCCCCTGTTCTCCCATCCTTTGGTTAAACAGTTATTCAGAGGGGCTGCTAATATCAGACCTTCCAGAAGGCCACCCACTCCAGCCTGGGACATGAATTATGTTTTGGAAAAACTAACTTTACCATCCTTCAAACCTGCTGCTTCGGCAGAATTAAGATGCGTCTCCTGGAAGACTGATTTTCTCCTAGCTATCACCTCAGCCAGAAGGGTTTCAGAACTTCAGGCACTGATGGCCATTGAGCCCTTCATCATCTTTCATGCAGACAGGGTCTCTCTGAGGGCTAATCCCTCCTTTATGCCCAAGGTGGTATCTAATGCAACTCTCCACCAGGCCATACATCTACCCGCCTTCTTTCCTAATCCTCAAAATAGGGGGGGACAGAACTCTGCACTCACTAGACGTGCACAGACAGCTCAGATACTATTTGGACTGTACTAAACCCTTCAGGAAAACAGACCAACAACTTGTCAGCTTTGCCCCAGAGGCAGAGGGGAAGCCCATTTCCAAACAAACCATTTCCAAATGGATATCACACTGTATCCATTTCTGCTACAGATTGCATGGGACCTCTCCCCACACTCTGTTCGAACACATTCCACTAAGGCAGCCTCCACTTCCACAGCATTCGTCAGAGGAGTTCCCACCAGGGATATCCTGGAAGCTGGCACCTCTACTTCTGTCCATACCTTTTCCAAGCATTACCACCTACCTCTATTTTCTACGGTTAGGGCAGGGTTTGCCTGTATACTTCTGCAGGGCATGCTGACCCATTCCTAGATATTCTTTGTTTAATTTTCACAGTAATTACATTTAGGTTATCTGCTTGCAGGTAGCCCTCAGTCGGCCTGATTAACAAAGTCTTGGGTCCTTCGTCGGTTGTTGTCCCTTCTTCCATGACGTCGGGTCGTCAGGGGTATAAAACATGCAGCCGATGCCATTACATCAGTCTTTCTTGCCATGCAGTGCCGGAAGCAGAAGCAGTTCGCAAGTGCCGGTCGGCTGACTCCTCAAATTTTCATTTTTGAGTTTCAGAACTGAAGTCTTCAACTAAAGCTAAGTACCCCATTGGGGAAACTTTTTTTCTTGGTCGTTACCAATGTCAGTAAAAGTCAATAATTGCATTACTTGTGGAAAGCAAATACCTCATAAAGATTTTCATTCGTACTGTATTCCTTGCCTAGGCCCTTACCACAATGTACCTTGCGGTCAATTTTGTGCTTTATTTAATCAGCGCACTGTTCGTCGACTAATATTTTCGCCTCTAAATACTTCGGTTATCTGTTTAATTATCCAGAAATGTCATCGGTTTGCCATCCGACTACCGGGATTCTGAAGAAATGCAAAGACAGGCCGCAGAGGTCCAAAATTACGATGATGCTTTCTCCTAAGCCAGTCGCCAATTCAGTACTCAGTGAAGCGCTTTCGCTGCCACTGATACCTGCTACTTCTGATTTGCAGGTCTAAACTGAGACCCATTCAGAGTCCGGTATGCTGTTAGATGCTTTAACTATGAAACCTGCGGATGTGTCTACCTTGGATGGGTCCGGAGCCGCTTTGCAGGCACCAGCTTCTGAGGGTGTATTCAGGCATATGGACTTGCATATTAAACAAACGCCTCCTTTACTTGGGCCTAAATCTCGAACCATGCCTAAAAAACCGACACCCAGGTCACAAGCTCAGGCCTCTATGCCTAAAAAACTAATAAGAATGGCTGAAGATCTCATAACTCTAATCAGGGGTAGCCAACCCCCCCCCCCTTTCTAAGAGGCCTAGGACTAAAGTTGTTTATGAATCTTCTGACCAGGATTCTTTTTTTCTGATTCTTCTGATATGGATTTGCCCTTCTCTACTTATGAGGATTCTGATGCAGAGGATTCCATTCCCTCTGCTTCCCCTCCAGAGGATTTTTCTTTTGGGGAAACTGTACATACTCGAAGGGAGCATTTCCATTGGGAAAGTCAGGATTTTTCTGATTCAAAAAGAAGTTTAAGGATTTCTTACTCCTACCTCAGCATAGACCTTTAGCTATGCCTCCTGTACTAGACATTGATGCTTTTTTGGAATCTAGTTTGGCCCCTGATTCCTTGCCTCCTGCTCCCAGAAAACCTGACAGAGGTACTACAGGGTCCCTGAGTGTCAAGTTCTTTTTTAAAAATCCTATTGTGGATCCAGAGACTTTTTCACAGGGTCCCAAGGGCATTAAGGCTTCTACTGCTAAAAATCCTACCCCTTCTGATAGAGACTCCGGGGCGCTGGATAGATGGGGTAAGAAGGTTTAAACTTCTGCAACCTTCACTATTAGGGCTTTAAACTGCCAGTTTCATATGTTAAAGTATCAGCAACATGTTATTGGATTGCTTAAACAAAAAATGATGTTGATTCCTGACTGTGTGGAAAATAAAGAATTACAGGATTTAATGCTTTCTGCTGAACAAGTTGGAAAACATGCTTTGCAATGTGGTTTTGATTCATTAGAGGCCTCTTGCAGGGCTGCTGTTACTTGGTCTGTGCTCAGAAGGCATGCTTGGCTAAAGGAGCAATCTTTGCCTGATCATGTTAAAGCTAAATTGTTGGATGCTCCCTTAAATCAGGACTGCCTATTTGGCAACAAGGCTGAGAAAGTTCTTAAAAAATGGAAGATAAAGCTAAATCTATGCAAACTGTTAAAGATTTCTTACAGGTTCAGCCTCCTAGATTTAGTAGGCACTGGCCCTCTAAGAATTGGTCCTTTCCAGCCCCTTCCAGGTCTTCTCAAGCCAAAACCAGACACAGCAAAACCCCAGGTTTCAGTCGCAGGGGACACCCCCCTGTGGTAAACTGTCTCAATGACTTCCTTTTAAAATTTCCAAGCACTTATCTGACTGCCCCTTTGGGGGGAAAGATTGCTCTTCATGCAAAGAACTGGGAACTCATTACCCAGGACAAATGGGTTTTGAATATAGTGTCCCAGGGATACAGATTTCACTTCCACACACTGCCAACACCAAGCGGGTGGCCGGACCTACCCCCAAATCAGTGGGCAGAGGCCCAAAAACAAGTACTCTCTCAAGTATGGGGGCTATTCAACTGGTACCAGAAGAGGAAAAGGGACAAGGTTTCTACTAGAGACTTTTCCTGGTACCCAGAAAAGACAATTCATGGAGTCCTATCCTGGACCTGTCTACTCTAAACACCTTTTTGGAGATTCCAAAATTCAAGATGCTGACTCTTCCAGTTACTTCCTATGCTAGGCAAAGATGCCTGGTTGGCAACATTAGATTTAAAAGAAGCATACCTGCACATCCCAATCAGGGAATCTTGCAGAAGATACCTACGCTTCAAAGCAGGCTACATGCACGGTCAGTTCTCTGCACTGCCCTTTGGCTTATCTACTGTGCCCCGGGTATTCACAGAGTGCCAAGCTCCAGTTATTGCATTTTGCAGGCAAAGAAATATTCAAATATACCCATACCTGGCCGATTGTCTAATTCAGGCAGAAAGCCAGGACATACTTTTGTATCATCTGGCCTTTGTACAAAGGGTTCTAACTTGTCTGGGGTACACCATAAACGAAAGGAAATCACACCTGGTACCCTGTCAACAAATTATATTCCTGAGAGCAAGCTTGAATACAACTTCCCAGATGGCTTACCTCATACCAGAGAAACAAATTCATTTGACAACCTACTTCAAACAAGTGGCCACAAAAACCCTGCTATCTGCAAGACAAATACTGCAATCCTTGGGGTTCATGGCCTCCTGTATTCTTCTAATTCCATATGCAACACTGCATATGAGGAAACTACAGTGGTATCTAAAAAGCCTATGGTGTCAACATTTTCAGGATCTAGAAGCAATGATTCCTATCATACCTTCCCTACGCCTAGAATTCATTTGGTGGGCAGAAGCCTGCCAGCAAAACAAGGGACTACCTTTCACACCACCCCCTGCCGCCCAAACCCTAACAGACTAATCAGACTATGCATGGGGGGCCTCACCTGGCAGGGAAGTGCATTCAGGGCAAATGGAACCCAAGTCAAATGCACAGAAATGTTAGCTGCACAGAATGCTCTGACAGCCTTCAAGGACCACATTCTTCCAGGACAACTTATGGTAAAGACGGACAACAACACAGTTGTGGTACATAAACAAGCAGGGGGGTACATATTCTTACCCCCCTCTGCAGACTAACCATGGCATTGTGGAACGCAGCCCTGAGCTACCAAGTGCACCTACAAGCTCAATTCCTGCCAGGAAAATTAAATACACTGGCAGATGGACTAAGCAGAAACCTCATGGATCCACATGAGTGGAAACTGGAACCAAAGATTTTCAACATGTTGACAAGCAAATGGGGGAGCCCAGATAGACCTTTTTGCCTCTCCCCAGAACTACCAATTGGACAAATTTTGCACAAGGACTCCCCACAAACAAGCCTGGAAAGTGGATGCTCTGTCCTTCAGCTGGAAAAACCTATCAGTCTATGCCTTCCCCCCCCTCTGCCTCTGCTCTCCAAAGTAACCAAGACCAGAATGTTGACACGGAAGAATCACTGCTCGTTCAAAAGATGTAAAATAATTTAATATATAAACTTCACAGATAACACGTACATGGGTTAAGCGCTTTCAACTGTATACAAACAGTCTTCTTCAGAACAACTTCCTAAACAAAATGAGAAGGTTATATACTCCTCCATATTGTTCTTAATTGCTTAATTACTCCTGTTGCCGCCAAAAATTTTTTAAAAACATACTACCTACTTATAAAATGTGTGTTGACACTGTTCGCTCATTACTATATAAAATTATACATTAATCTCCTACTAACACTATAATTTATACCCTATACTTAATATGTATATACATTGTGTATTTGTTATACACATTAATAATGCATCAAAAAATATACATTAGAACGTACAAAACTACATACATAAGTCACGTATAAATTAATAATATCCTAACCAAATCCTAATATATATTCTCCTTGCATATTTACATAACCCTAATAACTTTTTTAAAAAATAGATACAATGAATGCAGATTGGACTATATTGTTGATGTTCATATACTAATATATGAAAATATACAGACATATAAGGACATATAAAAACATAATTAATCAAATTAATAAAACTAATATCTACTGTAGCTAATATATACCACTATGGCACTGTGACTATATGTCTAGAACGGCATTCATTAATGGTATATGTTAATACAACCCTATATGCATCATCAAGAAAGGAAGAAAAAGCACGTGAAGAACTACATACCTGTTATTACAGTAGTTCAACGACTTTATCAGTATTAAACCTTTCTTATCCTTATTATAATGTTTCTTTACATTAGTTATATGAATTCCTGTAGTGGATATTTTTGAACTACTGTAATAACAGGTATGTAGTTCTTCACGTGCTTTTTCTTCCTTTCTTGATGATGCATATAGGGTTGTATTAACATATACCATTAATGAATGCCGTTCTAGACATATAGAGTCACAGTGCCATAGTGGTATATATTAGCTACAGTAGATATTAGTTTTATTAATTTGATTAATTATGTTTTTATATGTCCTTATATGTCTGTATATTTTCATATATTAGTATATGAACATCAACAATATAGTCCAATCTGCATTCATTGTATCTATTTTTTAAAAAAGTTATTAGGGTTATGTAAATATGCAAGGAGAATATATATTAGGATTTGGTTAGGATATTAATTTATACGTGACTTATGTATGTAGTTTTGTACGTTCTAATGTATATTTTTTGATGCATTATTAATGTGTATAACAAATACACAATGTATATACATATACATATTAAGTATAGGGTATAAATTATAGTGTTAGTAGGAGATTAATGTATAATTTTATATAGTAATGAGCGAACAGTGTCAACACACATTTTATAAGTAGATAGTATGTTTTTAAAAATTTTTTGGCGGCAACAGGAGTAATTAAGCAATTAAGAACAATATGGAGGAGTATATAACCTTCTCATTTTGTTTAGGAAGTTGTTCTGAAGAAGACTGTTTGTATACAGTTGAAAGCGCTTAACCCATGTACGTGTTATCTGTGAAGTTTATATATTAAATTATTTTACATCTTTTGAACGAGCAGTGATTCTTCCGTGTCAACATTCTGGTCTTGGTTACGTTGTTGGTGTTTTGCTACAATTTCTGCTCTCCAAAGTACTACTAAAAATCAAACGGGACAAACCAGGGATGATTTTGATTGCTCCAGACTGGCCACGCCAACACTTGTACCCCATCCAGCGCAGTGTCATGGTTATCCCCATGGCACCTGCCTCAGACTCCTTCCCTGTTGTCTCAGCAGAACCATATTCTGCACACTCAGCTTGTAACACTGAACCTTGCAGCCTGGCTAATTACATAATCTCTCCTTTACCATCCCTCAGTAAACCTGTGATGGATATCATTTGAGTCAAGGAGGCCTAGTACTAGAAAATCTTATGCTGAAAAATGGAAAAGATTCTGTGCCTGGAACTATTCTCAAGGGATGAGCACAGCAGCGCCCAATTTACCTCAGATTTTACAATACTTGACTGAGATGCTTCACAAGGGCCTGTCTTTTTCCTCCATTAAAATTCATGCCTCAGCCATTTCAGCTCATAATACAGAACCTCCCCTCTTTTCTCATCCACTGTTCAAGCAGTTCCTCAGAGGGGCCAAAAATTTGAGACCACCCAGGAAAGCTCCAACCTCAGCCTGGGACCTTAACTTTATTTTGGAGAAACACTCTACCTCCTTTCGAGCCAGTTGCTACTGCAGACTTAAAATTTATTTCTTGGAAAACAACTTTCCTTTTAGCAATCAATTCAGCTAGAAGGGTATCTGAATTACAGGCCCTTATGGCAGTGGAGCCTTTCACATTATCTTACATGCGGATAGGGTGTCCCTCAGAACCAATCCATCCTTCATGCCCAAGGTGGTATCCAGTGTGGCTCTTAATCAGTCCATTCATTTGCCAACCTTCTTTCCCAATCCACAGAACAAAGGGGAATGGATACTGCATTCCTTAGATGTGCACAGACAACTTAGATTCTACTTGGACAGGACTAAACCTCAAAGGAAATCTGAACAGCTGCTGGTGGCATTTGCTGCAGGGGCAGAGGGGAAGGCTATTTCAAAGCAAACCATTTCTAAATGGATAGGCCATTGCATTAATTTCTGCTATAAGCATCATGGAAAAACCTATCCCCCAGGGGATCAGACCTCACTGCACCAGGGCTGTATCTACCTCTACAGCCTTTCTGAGACGTCCCTACCAGGGACATCCTAGAAGCTGTTACCTGAAGTTATGTGCATACTTTCACCAAGCATTATCATTTGCCAATTTTCTCTAAATCCAGAGCTGGCTTTGCCACTGCAGTCTTGCCAGGGCCTTATAGCTGGTCCTAATGCTATCTAAATTCCTCCTCCCAACCATAGCTTTGGGAATCTACCCAAATGTAATGACTGCAGTATTGAAACACGAAGAACATGGTACAGTTGTGTACACTTACCATAAATGGTAGATGTTAGAGCGTATTCACTGTTGCAGTCCTGGTTACCCTCCCTCCAGCCCCCTTAACTTCTTTTGGCTATACCTTTGCTTTCCTTTACTATGCTTAAAAGCCTTTTTGGTGCATTTGCTTTTTTGTGGGAGGTATATCATTGTACTTTTATATTTAATTGCTCCCCATTAGGGGGGCACCTGACATCTGGGGAAAGAAAAACTGATTTAATGGCGTCTGCTGCATGTTTTATACCCCTGACGACCTGATGTCATGGAAGAAGTGACAGCAACCGATGCAGGACTTAAGACTGTTAATCAGGCCGACCGAGGGCTACCTGCAAGCAGATAACCCAAATGTAATGACTGCAACAGTGAATACACTTGAGCATGTACATTTATGTTAAGTGTACACAACTGTACTGTCTCTTACTAATCCTACCACCCCTCTCCTCAGCTTTGGGAATCCTCCCATATGTGATGACTGCAACAATGAAACACGAAGAACATAGTACAGATGTGTACACTTACCATAAATGTAGATGTTTGACTGTATTCACTGTTGCAGTCCTTGTTTCCTACCCTCCTTTCCCCTTGTATCTTCTTTCTTTAGAGAGAGATAAGTTTCTAATGGTGGCTTTTAGCCACCTGGACCACTTTACCATATTTACTTTATGCCTATGATTGGTTAGGGTAAGAAAAACTGATGTAATGTGGTCGGTTGCCTTCCTTTTTTAGCACTGACATCAGACAGCAAGCGATAGCAGCTGACGCAGAAGAACATTGACTCTGGTATTCAAGGTGGCCGAGGGCTACCACAGCAGGGATAAACCCACAGGTGATTGCAACAGTGAATACACTTGAACATCTACATTTATGGTAAGTGTACACAACTGTACTTTTTCTGTTTTGCCATAACTCCCGAGTATTTACAAACTGGTTCTTTCAATAGCCCATCGCAGGTTGCAGGGCATTCAGATGTTCTCATATTTAGATGACTGACATATTTTTGCAAATTTTCACAAGTTGTCAATCTCTGCCTTGGGTTTAAAAAATAAATAAATAAAACTTGCATGGTTATTACCTGGGGACATTAAGCCCAAGTTGCTGTATGCTCCTCTGGATAATGAGTCTCTTTGGGACTGCTACTGCTATGTTTGTCTCTTCATGAAAAAGAGAAAGCTTTACAGGACCTTAAACTATTTTTTGTGTCCCCTATCTCCAAGTTCCAGAGGAACTATCCTATAGAATTACTTTTCTTCGCAGGCAGCCTTGTTAGGCCACCGAAGGCAGGACGTGTGGTAGGTCAGCTCCTCCTGCAAAGTCTTCTCAGACTGCTGTGGCTCAGAAGCATTCTTTTTCTGACAAGCCTGCTTCTCTTTGACATTTTGTCCCCTCCCTCAAGCAGGTTCCTTTGCCCCTTCAACTCCATCTGTTTTCCAAACTTGGGAACTCGTCACCTCAAGTTCTCTCCATCATCCGTCAGGGTTACTTCACGGTGTGAAAGTCAACCCTCCACCTTTTTTCAGGGATTTCTCAACCTCCCCTAGAGTAGTTTCCTTATCTCAGAGGTTCTTGGGTCCTTGCTGGACCAGAAAAGTATTCAGCCTGTCCCTCCTTCCCAAGTGGGAAAGGGATTTTACTTCAGAATGTTCCTGGTTCCTCAAAAGGAGAGCACTTGGAGACCTGTTCTGGATCTCTCCACCCTTCTCAAGGTTCCTTCATTTTGGATGCTTTCTTGTCAAACCCTGTTTCGTGTGTTGCTACCCCAGGCCTATTTGGTGTCCTTAAATCTGAAGGATGCTTACCTTTATATTCCCATTAACCCTTTTTTCAGGAAGTTTTTCTTTTCTCTGTTTCTTCCTCTCATTTTTCAGTTCTCTGCTTTGTCCTTTGGCACCTCTGCTGCCCCAAGGGTATTCACAAAATGTGTAGCTCCTGTGATTGCCTTTTGCAAGCGCCAAGGCATTAAGATTTTTCCTTATTTAGACAACCTTTTGGTTCAGGCGCCTTCTCTCAGTTGCCTGTAACATGCTCTGGAGTTCATCTCTCCTTCGAAGTGTGGGATTCACTATCAACTTTAAAAAGTCAGTCCTGATTCCCTCCCAGGATTGTGCGCCTGTGCTACAGAATTAAGAGAATGCAAATGTTGGCCTCTCTTCCATCCTCAAAGGTTTTTGTCCTTGACAGCTTTCTTTGTCTCCTCCTCTGCCTGCCATTCCAGCCAGAGAGTTTCTTCAGGCCCTAGGATTTATGACCTCTTCTATCCAAGTGCTCCTGATTGCCAAGACTGTGTGTGTTATCTTCAGTGGTATCCCAAATCAGTTTGGCTCCAGCATTTCCACTGTCTGGTTTTCAGAGTGCCTTTCCTGTCTCAAGTAGGCATTAGAGTGGTGGATTCAGCATTTTACCATCAACCCAAGCCTGTCCTTTCAGTCAAGTGTTCCTTCTAAAGAACTGTTCACTGACTTCTCAGTCTTGGGGTGGGGTGCTTCCTGTGGTCACCTGAAAGTTCAAGGCCCCCCCCCGCATTCTGAAGTCAGACCATATCAACATCATAGAGATGAGTGCTCTTAGTCTCATCCTTCAGGCTCTTCATTCCCATATTCTCTCTGGGCACCCTGAAGGTTTACACAGACAACACCACAGTGATGTAGTATATCAGCAAGCAGGAGGGCACAAAGTCTTAACTTATTTTCAGGCTATGTATTCAGGCCTGAAATCTGGCTGTCCGTTAACTAACTCTTCAGGCAGTATGTATTCCTTCAGAGCACAAGCTAGTGGCAGGCTCTTGAGCAGGTCCCGAGCACAGGCTCACAGATGGATGCTTCAGAGACATGTTTCTGGACATAGTCCCTCAATGATGTAGTAATCAGGTAGATCTCTCCCTCCCTGCTGAACAGGCAGCTCCCTCTCCTGTTCGAGTGCTATGCCATGTGGCATGGAAATCAGACACTTTTTTCCTTCTAGGGGAATGTTTATCCACGCCTTCCTCTGCTTCCAAGAGTCCTGCTGAGGATTCAGCTAGACTCCTCAAAAATCTTGATATTGACTCCATTTTGGCCAAGACTGCACTGGTTTCCCCGCTTAATGCATCTGGCCAGAGACAATCACAAGTCACCTCACCAGTTGGACCTCCTCACACAGGACAAGGGGTCACTCATCCATCCTTGCCTACTCTTCAATATATACTGGATGATAGGGTTTTGATTCCTTTTAGGTACCATTTTCTGAGGGCTTGCTCAGGGTTTTACAGGAGGCAAGAAAGCCTGCAACCGTAAAGTCTTGTATGTCCAAATGGAAAAGATTTTCCATCTGGTGCCATGTTAATAGCCAGGGCCCTTTTTCAGTGGGTGTCATACTGGTTCTCTCCTATTTGTGTGAGTTGCTCCAGTCTGATGTGACCTATTCATCCGTGAAGGGCCATTTGTCAGCTATTTCTGCTCTTGTGCCCTTGAATTGTCCTTTGGCTTCTTCTTTTGAGATCAAACAGTTCCTTAAAGGAATCCTGTATCTTAGGACCACAAAAATGCCTATTTCTCCTCCTTGGGACCTTCATTTTGTTATGGAAAAATTGACCCAGGCTCCTTTCGAGCATGCTGCCTTGGCTTCTGTGCAACACTGTGTTACCTGGAAGACTATCTTATTGCGTGCTCTACTGCTCAGACGGTTTCTGAGCATCAGGCCCTAACTGCCATTCCTCCTTTTTTCACAGGGACATTGTCTCTTCATGCTAATCTTCCTTTTATCCCAAGGATTTTAATGAGTTGTCCTTGAATTGGACAGTACAACTCCCTTTTTTCCTTCCTCTATATTCTGCTGTCTCTCCTGCATGCCTTGGATTTGCACAGACTACTCACTTAGATAAATCTAAGGCAATTAGTAAATCTGATCAGCTTTGTTTTTTTTTTTTTTTCCTTGTCCCAAGACATTGGGTTTGGCTATTTCTAAGCAAACCATATCCTACTGGATGTCTGTCTGATCCTTTCACCCCTCTCCTCAGCTTTGGGAATCCTCCCACAGGTGATGACTCAGCAGTGAAACACAAAGAACACAGTACAGTTGTGTACACGACATAAATGCAGATGTTCAAATGTATTCACTGTTGCAGTCCTGGTTTCCCTCCCTCCTTCCCCCTTGTATCATCTTTCCTTAGGGGGACTTAAGCTTCTCACAGTGGCTTTTAGCCACCAGAACCATTGTACCATATTTCCTTAGGCTTCTGACGAGTTAGGGCAAGAAAAACTGATGTAATGGCATTGCCTGCCTTGCTTTTATACCAGTGACGACCTGATGTCAGACTACAAGCGACAGCAGCCGAAGCAGAAAAACATTGAGTCTGGTTTTCGGGCGAGCTGAGGGATACCACAGCAGGGAATAAACCCACAGGTGATGACTGCAGCAGTGAATACACTCTAACATCTACATTTATGGAAAGTGTACGCAACTGTACTTTCTTAATCATGTAATATTTTATATTATCATAAATTTCATGTTTTTTCTAACTATATTGAGAACCACATCACAGACCTTATATGAAAGCTCTCAGCTGGGTGAGGTAAGTGCTGCTGACATAGGTGTAACTTCAGAGGTTGGTGAGGTATTGTAAGCTGCTTACAAAATATTGCAAACTTAGAAGTTGTATTTACTGCTACTTATAAAATCCAGTTTAAGACCTAGAACCTAACAAATATGCTATCAGTATAAAAGTAGCATATGCTGAAGTTTGCCATTTACTCTTTGGGAATCCCCTTTGTTCAGAGATGTTGAACATTTGTTTGAAATGTGTGGACATTTATTTATTTTATTTGACATTTGTTTACGGGAAGGTTGACTGGACATGTGGTCCACTTTCAGCGGAGGCCCGTGGACAAAAGCTCCACATTACAAACAAAATATTAACATTTTACATAATAGATTAATGCAATAATTTGATTACATCATAAACCTTTGGCTCAACAAATTGGAAGTTACAGTGCAGACTTCCAGAGCTTCATCGGAGGGAATGAGTTAGATTATATTCTTTCTTTAGCCAGGAATTTATTGCAAGTGCAGGAATTCAAAACTCTTTAACTGAGCATTATTATGATACAGAAAATCCTGAATATTGTCAGAGTCCGACATTGATAGTTCACTCTCCTATGGATTCTGAAAGTCAGGAATTTGATTCTGGGGAGAGCATATGTGCTCCATCTCCCTTGGAGTTTTTTTTTCCTATTTTTCTAGGTCTGTTTTCAGAATGAATGATGTATTTTTATGGGAACAAGTGGAGGTTCCCCATAAAATGAGGACATACTATGGGTTATTACAGGTTGAGGATCCAACATGTTACTACTATTCCTTATGTTTTGCCAGTCTTGAGGGGTCTTTAATAATGCTATCTGCATTAATCCTGATTCCCAGTCTTTAGTTCCTAAAAAGACGGACTTTAGTGTTTTTTAGGCTAAGAAATCCTTGTTTTTCTCACATTTGGTCTGATGCTGCAACTATTTGCCATAGTGTCAGCTGGCAATAGATTTTTGGTGAATCCCTAACCACCTGTCCAGGAGAGAAGATAGTGTTGGATGGATTTGAGAAGAGATTTTTCTCATCAGCCACTTTGGTTTGTAGAATTCTCAAGTATCAGTGCCATGTGTAGAAGTTTGTTACATTGTGCTGAGACTTAAGGGAATAGTCTACTAGTCTGCCTTCAGAAGATGAATCCTTTCTAATCCAGTTATTTCTAATATTCATCAGATTTCTAAACCTGCTGTTAAGAGTGTGTGTGATTATGTAGATACTTTGTCTATGGCCACATCTACTGTCTTGTGTGCTTGAGTACATAGCCAAAGGTTTGCAGATGAAGTTAAATCTGAAGATGTTCATCATGCATACAGCTGCAGTAATAACATATGGGTTCTCTGCCGTCAGGCGGTCCCTTGGTCGGCCGAATTCCAAAGTCTAGGTCCGGCGTCGGTTGTCGCTTCCTTTCCTGACGTCAGTGAGGCAGGAGTATATAAGACACAGCCAACGCCATTTTCTTCAGTCTTTTTTGCCGCACGGTGCCCGAAGCAGAAGCAGTTCGCAAGTGCCGGTCGGCCAGCTCCAGAATTTACGAAAAATTTGGAAACCGAAGTCTTCATTAAAGCTAAGTACCCCGTTGGGGAAACTTTTCTTGCCTCAGACCGATGTCAGAAAAAGTTAACAATTGTATTTCTTGTGGGAAGCAAATACCGCATAAGGATTTCCATTCCCTCTGCATACCTTGTTTAGGCCCAGATCATGACGTCTCGGGCTGTCGCTTTTGTGCTACTTTCAATAAATGCACTATCAAGCGTCGGGCGGAGTTCGCCCAACATTTATCTGGTAAAGCATTTGATTATAAAATGTCGTCTGAGACTCCGACTACCGTTTTGTCCAAAAAACGCAAGGACCGACACGCGAGGTCCGCTGTCTCCACCGACACCACGTGGTCCCTCGGCGAGATGCCTATGCAGTCCCTGACTACCGACGACACTTCTTTGGCGGGGTCTTCTGTACCAGAGACCGCAGGTACCTCGGCCCATACCCAGACTACAACCACCGAAGCCACAGAGTGTTGAGTCTCCTAATGTGGACAGGTCCACTTCCACCCATGGTGTCTTTAGACCCTCATCTTCCTTTTCCATTAAGGCCTTTACTAAATCCAAATCAGCCAGGCATCCCAAGAGGCCTGTTGCACAGGGTCCATCCACAGGCCCCATGCCTAAAAAACAGATGCTTAAAATGGCTGAGGATTTAATTACTCTTTATCAGGGGTTCCCAATCCCCTCCTGACAAGAGGCCTAGAGTGGAGGAAGATTTTCCCTCTTCTGATCAGGGCTCCATTTTTTCAGAACACTCTGATGTAGAGGAACACTCTTACTCCCCTTTTGAAGATTCTGATGCAGAGCAATCCATTCCTTCTGTATCTCCTCCTGAGGATTATTCTTTTGGGGAAACCTTGCACACTTTGAGGGAACACTTCCATTGGGAAGGCCAAGACTTTTCTGATTCCAAGAAAAGACTGAGGGAATTTCTTTTGTTACCTCAACACAGACCTCTGGCGATACCTCCTGTCTTGGATGTACTTGATGTTTATTCGGAGGCTTGCCTTAACCCGGATTCCCTGCCTCCTGCCCCAGTCAAGCCTGATAGGTACTACAGAGTTCCTAACTCTCACCAATTTCTTTTCAAAAGCCATAATGCTGACCCTGAAACCATTTCTCAAGGCCCCAAGGGAATGAAGGCCTCTACTGCTAAGAATCCACTACCTTCCGAAAGAGAGTCAAGATCCTTAGAAAGGTGGGGGGAAAAGGTATATACCTCTGCCACCCTAGCCGTGAGGGCATTAAATTGTCAGTTTCATATGCTTAAATATCAGCAGTTTCTGTTATTACAATTAAGAAATAAAATGTCTCGACCTGAACAACCAGATTTGAAGGAGTTGCAGGATATGATGCATAGTGCAGAACAAGTGGGTAAACCCACCTTACAATGTGGCTATGATGCCCTAGAGGCCTCAAGTAGAGCTGCTGTTATAGGATCAGTCATTCGTAGGCATGCATGGCTTAGGGAACAAATCTTGCCTGATCATGTGAAAGCTAAATTACTAGATGTTCCTTTACAAAAGGATGTGCTATTTGGTACTAATGCTGAGGAGATACTACGGAAAATGGAAGAAAAAGCAAAATCTATGCAAACTGTCAAAGCTTTTCTACAGGTTCAACCACCACATTTTAGCAGAAATTGGCCTTCTAAAAACTGGTCCTTTCCAGCCACGGACAGGCCCCAAAAAGGTAGATATAGGCACACAAGGGGCAGAGGGCAATCACAAGGATCATATAGAGGCAGGCAGTGGCAAACTCCAGCACCAAGAGGTGGCGAAAACAGTTCACAGCAATACAGGAAAGAAACCCAATGACTTCCTCCTTTCCATGCCAAGCAACTCTCAGCTGGCAGCACCCTTGGGAGGAAAGCTGGCATTATTTACAAGAAATTGGCATATCACAACAGACAAATGGATCCTGGACGTTATAAACAGAGGCTACAGATTTCATTTTCACACTCTTCCAAAAATGAGAGGCATGCCAAACCTGCCACACAATCAAAGGGCAGAGGCACTACTACAAATTTCAAAGCTCATAGACATGAAAGCTATTCAAGAGGTACCTACTCACGAACAAGGTCAAGGTTTTTATTCCAGGCTATTTCTGGTACCAAGGAAAGGAACCGACTGGAGACCCATTTTGGACTTATCCATCCTAAACACATTCTTACTCGTACCAAAATTCAAGATGCTCACATTACAGCAGCTTCTTCCCATGCTGGGCAAGGGGCTTTGGTTGGTAACATTGGACCTCAAGGAGGCATACCTGCATGTCCCTATCAGACAAAGCTGCAGAAGATACCTCAGATTTTTTGCAGGTTCAATCCACTATCAATTCTCTGCATTGCCCTTTGGCTTATCTACTGCGCCCAGAGTATTCACGAAATGCCTGGCATCAGTAATTGCCTACTGCAGACTTCAAGGGATACAAATTTACCCTTATTTGGATGACTTCCTGATCCAAGCGGACAGCAAGCACATACTTCTGGAACATCTGGCTTATGCAACACGGTTACTGAATGCTCTGGGATACACAATCAACAAAGCGAAATCCAGGCTAACGCCAGCTCAGAAAATAACTTTCCTGGGTGCCAACTTGGACACAAACACCCAGATGGCTTATCTTGCGCCAGAAAAGCAGAGGCAACTAACTCAGTACTTCAAAATGCTAGCAAATTGTACCAGGCTTACTGCAAGGAAAATCCTGCAGGCTCTGGGCTTCATGGCATCTTGCATTCTTTTAATCCTATGTGCAAAGTTGCATATGAGGAAACTTCAATGGTACCTAAAAAATCTATGGTCTCAACACAGCCACAGTTTGGAAACAATACCAATAATTCCATGTTTGCAAAAGGAATTTCTATGGTGGGCTCAAGCATGTCAAACACAGGTCTCCCATTCTGCAAGCCTCAAGCAAATCAAGTCATCACAACAGACGCCTCAGATTACGCCTGGGGGGCGCACATGACAGACAGGTGCATTCAGGGCAAATGGTCCCAAAAGGAAAAGCACCTTCACATCAATCAAAAAGAAATGCTAGCAGTGATAAATGCAATTACAGCTTTCAAGGACCTCCTGCATCCAGGACAATTATTGATGAGAACAGACAACGCCACAGTTATGTGGTACATAAACAAACAAGGAGGAACACATTCATACCCCCTGTGCAGACTAGCCATGACACTTTGAAACTTGGCTCTGGAATGGCAAATCAAACTTCAAGCACAGTACTTGCCAGCTTTGGAAAACACGCTGGCAGACAATCTAAGCAGAAATATGACAGATCCACACGAATGGAAGTTGCATCCTCAAGTGTTTACAAAGATAATCCAAGCGTGGGGGAGGCCAGACATAGATCTCTTTGCCTCTCACAGGAATCATCAATTGGAAAAGTTCTGTTCAAGGACCTTTCATCCAAAGGCCTGGAGAGTGGACGCCCTTTCATTCAGTTGGACAGCATGGACAGTTTACGCTTTCCCACCTCTGCCTCTTCTGCCCAAGGTGCTCTTGAAAGCAAGAGCAGACAGACCAAAGATGATACTGATTGCTCCAGACTGGCCAAGACAACACTGGTACCCACTCCTGAGGAGCCTAACACATACTCCTCCCTGGTCCCTACCTCTAATGCCTCTTCTGCTGACTCAGCACAACTACAAAACTCTTCACAGTCCGCTGAAAACACTCAGTCTCGCTGCATGGAAAATTCCTTAACACCAACAGACCTTACTCCCCAAAGAGGTACAGGATGTCATTTTGGAGGCCAGAAGGCCATCTATTAGAAAGGCTTACTCAGCAAAATGGAAACGGTTTTGCTCTTGGAATGAGAAAAAAGGCCAGGACCCTACAAAACTAAATTTGCCTCCGGTATTACAGTATCTAGCTGATCTGCTGAACAGTGGATTTTTATTTTCCTCCATAAAAATCCATGCCTCAGCCATTTCTGCAGAATTCAACACGGATCCACCCTTATTCTCTCACCCACGCTTAAGACAGTTTGTCAGAGGGGCTAAGAATATAAGACCACCAAGGAAACAACCAGTGCCAGCCTGGGATCTTAATTATATTCTAGAAAAATTAACATTGCCTCCCTTTGAACCAGCTGCCTCAACATATTTGCAACATTTGTCCTGGAAAACAGCCTTCCTTCTGGCCATTACCTCAGCTCGTAGGGTTTCGGAACTACAAGCCCTCATGGCTGTGCAGCCCTTTCTCATTTTCCATCAGGACAGGGTTTCCCTTCGAACCAACCCATCATTTATGCCTAAAGTGGTATCCAGGGTAGCTTTAAATCAAGCCATACACTTGCCTACCTTTTACTCCAATCCTCAAAACAAAGGGGAAAGGCTGCTACACTCTTTAGACATCCATAGACAGCTACATTATTATTTGGACAGAACAAAGCCTTTTAGGAAATCAGAACAACTTTTTGCGTCCTATGCTGTAGGAGCTCAAGGGAAGCCAGTGACCAAACAGACAATTTCAAAATGGATAGGCCACTGCATACGGTTTTGTTACTCCTATCATGGAAAATCTGTCCCTACAGGCATCAGATCCCACTCCACCAGGGCCACAGCTACTTCTACAGCCTTCCTCAGAGGAGTTCCTACCAAAGATATTTTGGAGGCAGCCACTTGGAGTTCTGTGCATACCTTCACAAGACACTACCACCTGCCTTTATATTCCAAAACTAGAGCAGGCTTTGCTACTGCTGTGTTGCAGGGCATTCTGGCTCATCCCAGTTCTACCTAGTGCTTACCACCCTGTGCGTAGCTTTGGGATTCTACCCATATGTTATTACTGCAGCTGTATGCACGATGAACATAGTACAGTTTTGTACCTACCATAAATGTAGATGTTCGAGTGCTAATACAGCTGCAGTACAGATTTCCCTCCCTCCTTCCCCTCTTGGTAAAGGCTTAGGACCTAACCCCTGTTCATACAACCTGTTGGGGTTATCCTTCTATGGTATATTTGCTTGCAACTACTGTTTTTTGATTACATTGCATTGCATGTATATAAATATAATTTATGTATTGCCTTCCTACTGGGGGCACCTGACATCTGGGGCAAGAAAGACTGAAGAAAATGGCGTCAGCTGTGTCTTATATACTCCTGCCTCACTGATGTCAGGAAAGGAAACGACAACAACCGACGCCGGACCTAGACTTTGGAATTCGGCCGACCGAGGGACCGCCTGACTGCAGAGAACCCATATGTTATTACTGCAGCTGTATTAGCACTCGAACATCTACATTTATGGTAGGTACAAAACTGTACTTTACATTTAGCAGTTCTGAGAGTGGCTGCAAGGTGTGTGGGTATTTTAGATTTTTATAAGGCATTGGTCAAATGGGAGAATGTTGAAGGGATGGAAGAAAGTCCTGGCTTACTGCAGGCTGACTATCAGATTTTTTTATTTGGATGACTTCTCTTTATACACTTTTCTCCCAAATATCGAGTCCTTAACATGGGTTTATTCCGGCCAGTCTGGGATTCCCAGGTAAACCTTCTGAAGTCCTCATTGGCCCTTTCACATGATTGTCTTTCTAAAGTCACTTACACTCTGCATCATAAGGCCTCTTAAACAGGAGAAGATGGATTTTTTATCTAGAAACCTTCATGAACTTGTCAACTTGGTCTCAGATTTCAGGCGTAATGTTTCTCAGGATTATAAGGTACACGGCATCTATGATTCTTATGATTTGTCTCACAAGATTACATGGGAAGGATTCTGTGGTATCTAAAAAAGCACTTGGACTCAGAATTTACATCCTCTTTTTTCAGATGCCAGTCTTGTGCTTTGTAATAAAAAAAAAAAAAAAAAAAAAGGGAGACTAGTACAAGCAAATGTGGGGTAAAGTTGTAAGGCCTTTGGGATTCTTCTGAAAAGCCAAAGCATATAAATTTAAAAACGATGTTGACTGTAATTCAGGCATTAAATCTTTTCATCACTTATGGTCCCCGGGACATCTACAAGCCACACAACAGTGATGTGCCACATGCAACTTTGTGCTCTCTCGCTTGTATCTCCTGGGCAGGCTGAGTGTGATAACTTGGAACTTAGCCCCCCCCCCCCCCCAAGTGTTTTTGCATTTATTCATAGCAAACAGAGCAGGACCCGAACAGACTATCACATATGGAAATTGAGTGCGAGGGTCTTACAGGAATTGATCCAGTTGTAAGGAACACCTCCAGCAGAGCTGCTTGACTCCTTTCAAAACAGTCACATTTCCTTACCCTTGGAAGGGAATGTTCCTTTATGCATTTCCACCGAGGTCCAGGGTAATTTTGAAGCTTCAGCAGAATTCTCCATTAATAATTTGCGGTGACCCCCTTTGGCACAGGTGAATTGCTTCTCCCTTATGTAACTGACTAAGGGCAATTGCCACAAGCTTCCTCACAGGTTAGACTCCTTCTCACAGGGCAGGTGTGTTTGATACTTCTCCACTCAAAACAGTTTAAACTGCCTGGATCATTTTTTTTCTCTGTGTGGATGATTCAGTCCATATATCTCTAGTTAATCAGATCAGACAATAGTAATAGAAGTAGCAAACTTAAACTAGTCTTAAGTAAAAAAAAATAAATAAAATAAAAGTAAAAAATATATATAATTATACAGAATTACTAAGTTTTCGAAAGTAATCCAAGCAAGGCAGGCAGTCTTTCCAGTCAAATCCCTTAAGTACATAGACAAGTGATCCAAGATATATATATATATATATATATATATATATATATATATATATATACTTTTTATCAGGCAAGGGAGTGGTTTATTGTGCTGTAAAACAGTTATTGGTACACATGTTAAATTCACATCCCTTCTCCTATCAGTGTGACATTCGAGCTGGTCCTGCCCTACTTAGTAGTTCTCATAATAACATAACCCTTATACACTAAAAATTTATAATGATGTGGTACCTCTTATTTAACCAGATTAAGTCTGTGATTTTATCCAAGACAATATACTACATGGCTGGAAATATATCAACCTTAGTCCATTTGGCAATCAAAAAATATATATAAATATATGCATATACACTTTACATATAAAAAATCAATTGTAAAAGTCATATTCTATTTTCATAAAGTTGAACTCTTTTAGGAAGCCTGAACTAAACTACCACTGTTCAATTAAAAGTTTGCTGGAACTTAGAAAATTGCCACATAACATGATTAATTTTATTTTATTTTATTCTACCAGCTGGTTTTAAATACCATTTTAAATCAGTTGTAATTTGTTTATTTTGTTTCCATCATACATTTTTTCCTTAGTTTTTCTTTTTCTGGTTCTCTTTTCAACTTTATTCGATGTGTAATAACAATACTAACTTAATTATACAGTAGTATTTTATAGATGGTTTTTAGGATTCTTTGTACAGAGACCTGACTAAATCTAGAAAGACTAAAGCAATTTGTAACAATAGGTTATGAAAATAGAATATGATTTTTACAATTGATTTTTTACATGTAAAGTGTATATATAGTTATGCATATATATATTGTTTGATTGCCAAATGGACTAAAGTTGATATATTTCCACCATGTAGCATATTATCTTGGATAAAATCAGACTTAATAATCTGGTTAAATAAGAGGTACCACATCATTATAAATTTTATTTAAAGTGCATAAGGGTTATAGTCTGACAGCTACTAAGTAGGGCAGGACCAGCTCAAATCCTTGCCTGATCAAAAGCATATATATATATATATATATATATATATATATATATATATATATATATATATAAAGCTTGAGAGGAAACTATTACTCTATTTTTGTTTTACTTGGATCGCTTGTATGTGCATTTAATAGAGGATTTTCGACTGGAAACAGACTGCCTGCCTTGCTTGGGTTACTTTTGAATACTTAGTAATTCTGTACAATTAATTTTTTTTAATTAATTTATTTATTTATTTTACTTAAGATGAGTTTAAATTTGCTACTTCTACTATTGTCTGATCTGATTAATATACAGTGATTAACTAGAGATATATGGACTGAAAATCTTCCACACAGAGAAGCTTCTTACACTGTTTTGTTTTTGGACCCACTATACTTGATCGTGTTACACGCTTCTTCCCTGACGTCAGTGCGACAGGGTTATATAAGATGCAGCCGATGCCATTTTCTTCAGTCTTTCTTGCCACGCTGTGCCCGAAGCAAAAGCAGTTCGCAAGTGCCGGTCGGCCGACTACTGAGATTTTCATTCCGAATCCAGAACCGAAGTCTTCTACAAAGCTAAGTACCCCATTGGGGAAACTTTTTCTTGCCTCAGACCGATGTCAGTAAAAGTTAACTGTATTTCTTGTGGGAAGCAAATACCTCATAAGGATTTCCACTCTTATTGTATCCCTTGCCTAGGCCAAGACCCTGACGTCACTGGTTGTCTGTCTGTTTTGTGCTAGGTTTAACAAGCGCACTATTAAATGTCAGTTTGATTTTGCCCGACATTATTTTGACAGAAAATTCAATTATACCATGCCGTCTGAACTACCGATGACTAGAATACATAAAAAGCGCAAAGACAAGGACAGGCATCCGAGGCCCAAAACTGATGGCAAAGCCTCTTCTAGGCCAGTCTCCGGTTCTCCAGTTTTCAGTGAGGCACCTTCGCAGCCCCTGACCACTTCTTTAGAACCACAGGCTGCCTTTGAGTCCCATGTGGAGATGGCTGGGCCTTCGGACGCACAAGATTTTCAGCCTACTGAGACTAACCCTTCAGAGGAATCCGGAGTAGCTGAACCAACCCGTAGCTTCAGAGGGTGTTTTCAGTATAACTGTATGGTTGTCATGCATTTTCAGTATAGTATTAGAACAGGCTCTGTATTTTTAAATGGGTTGAGGCAGTGCTTGGGCTCATTGGTGCATTTAAAATGTGATGTCATTGATTAATTAGCCTTAATTATTGTATAAAAATGTCAATTGTGATGTTCTAACCGACTTTGAGGATGCCTTTTTAGGTGAAAGCGCTTAGTCGGTGGACGTTTTAGTGAATAAATTTCCTGTTTTTTTATTGTTGGTCCTGGGTTCTGTTTCTTGTTGTTGCCCTTCGTTGGTGTTTTCAGACCTACTCAGTTAACCATTAAATCTTCTGCTAAGTCTAAATCTCCTTTAAAAACAAAGAAACAAATTCAACATTCACCAGGATGGGCCTCCATGCCTAAGAAACAAATGTCAAAATGGCCGAAGACCTAATCACTCTGATCGGGGGGGGGGTCCCATCCCCCTCCTGATAAAAGGCCTAGACAGGATGAAGACCGACTCATCCGACCAGGTATCCATCTCTTCAGATTCATCCTCAGACCTAGGATACTCTTTACCCCCTTATGAGGATTCTGATGCTGAGGAATCAATTCCATCAGCCTCTCCGCCCGAGGACTACTCCTTTGGGTAAACCTTGCATACCATGAGGGAGCATTTCCATTGGGAGGGCCAGGATTACTCAGAATCCAAGAAAAGGCTCAGAGACTTCCTTTTATTACCTCAACACAGACCCCTTGCTATTCCACCAGTGTTAGATATTGTGGATGCGTATACTGAATCCAGCTTAAATCCTGATTCTTTACCTCCAGCCCCAGTTAAGCCAGACAGAGATGAGTCCCTGACTCTCGCAAATTTCTTTATAAAAGCCCTGTTGCTGACCCTGAAACTATTTCTCAGGGCCCCAAAGGGGTTAAGGGCCTCATCAGCAAAGAATCCATTCCCCTCTGACAGAGATTCCAGAGCATTAGACAGAAGACGGAAGAAAGTATATACATCTGCAACTTTAGCAATGAGGGCCTTAAATTACCAATTTCATATGCTAAAATATCAGCAATATTTGATGTCTCAGTTAAAACCAAAAATGCTTCCAAACTCAGATCTTCCTAATTTTAATGAAATGCAGGATTTATTGCATGCAGCTGAACAAGTGGGAAAACATACTTTGCAATGTGGTTTTGATTCTTTAGAGGCCTCCTGCAGAGTAGCAGTTACAGGTTCTGTCATTAGAAGACATGCTTGGTTAAAAGAACATACGTTACAAGATCATGTTAAAGCAAAACTATTGAATGCACCTTTGCAGCAGGATGTTATTTGGAGTTATGGCAGAAGAGTTATTAAAGAAAATGGTGGATAAGGCAAAATCTATGCAAACAGTGAAGGATTTCTTACAGGTTCAGCCTCCTCGATTTAGCAGAAATTGGCCAACAAAGAATTGGTCCTTTCCAGTTAGACCTCAAAGGGGCAGATACAGATGTCCAAGAGATAGGTCAACCACCAGGTCCTTACAGGCCTCAACAATGGGGTGCATCAACCCAGAAAGAAGGGGAAGACAGGCCCCAACCATATAACAGCCCCAATGACTTCCCACTACAGCTGCCAAACAGTTCTCTTGGCAGCCCCCTTGAGAGGAAAACTGGCACTTTTCTATCACAACTGGCATATGATCACCAAAGACTGGTTCTCAACATTGTATCTCAAGGTTACAGGTTCCACTTTTGCACTCTGCCAAGGTTAAAAGGAATGCCAAATCTGTCACCAAAATCAATGGGCAGAGGCTCAAAAACAAATTACAGCACTGATGGACATGATAGCTATTCAAAAGGTACCACCACAGGAGCAAGGACAAGGATTTTACTCAAGACTCTTTCTGGTTCCCAGATAGGACAAAGCCTGGAGGCCCATTCTGGATCTTTCCTCTCTAAACACTTACCTGGATGTTCCAAAATTCAAAATGTTGACACTACAGCAACTTCTTCCCATGCTGGGCAAGAAAGCTTGGCTCGTAACTTTGGACCTCAAGGAGGCATACCTGCATGTCCCTATCAGACAAAACTGCAGAAGATACCTCAGATTCATAGCTGGTTAAATGCACTACCAATTCTCTGCACTGCCCTTTGGCTTATCTATATCCATACCTGGATGACTGCCTGATTCAAGCAGAGAGCAAGGACATTCTTCTAAAGCATCTGGCATTTGTAAAAAAATTAAGTTGCCTGGGGAACACAGTAAACGAAAATAAATCAAAACTAGTGCCCTCACAAGAGATAATATTCCTGGGTGCCAGCTTGAATACAATGGCCCAGATGGCTTATCTCATGCCAGACAAGCAAGGACAACTGACTCAATATTTTCAATTGATAGCAACAAGGACCCAACTCTCTGCAAGAAAAATTCTGCAGGCCTTTGGTTACATGGCATCTTGCATATTACTAATTCCATATGCCAGACTGCACATGAAGAAACTAAAATGGTACCTAAAGAGTGTCTGGTCTGGTTTGGAAACAGTAATACCACTAATTCCTTGCCTTCAACAGGAGTTTCGATGGTGGGCTCAAGCTTGTCATCTCAACAAGGGACATCCTTTGACTCCTCCCACAGCCAGGCAAACACTGACAACGGATGCATAGGATTACGCCTGGGGAGCACACATGGCAGGAAAATGTATTCAGGGCAAGTGGCCCGCAGAACAAAGGCATCTTCACATCAATCAAAAAGAGATGCTAGCTGTACAAAATGCCCTTATAGCTTTCAAGGACCTGCTGCATCCAGGACAACTAATACTAAAGACAAACACCACCACAGTTATGTGGTACATAAACAAGCAAGGGGGCACTCACTCTTATCCCCTCTGCAGAGAAGCCATGACCTTGTGGAACACAGCTCTAACCTATCAAGTTCATTTGCAATCACAATTCCTGCCAGGAGAGAAAAACACACTGGCAGACTATTTAAGCAGAAACATCATGGATCCCCACGAATGGGAATTGAATCCACAAATATTCAGAATGATATCACAAAAATGGTGGAGCCCGGACATAGATCTGTTTGCATCCCCAATGAACTGCCAGCTACAGAAATTCTGCACACGGACTTACCACCCACAAGCATGGAAAGTGGATGCCCTCTCATTCAGTTGGAAAAATCTACAAGTATATGCTTTCCCACCACTATCTCTCCTTCCAAAGGTACTCCTAAAAGCCAGGCAAGAAAAGCCAAAGATGATCCTGATTGCCCCAGACTGGCCACACCAGCACTGGTACCAAATCTTAAAGAACTTAGCACAAGGACCACCCTGGATTTTGCCTCAAATCCCACATGTTCTGATCCAGCACAACGATCCGATACTTCACAGCCAGCTAAAGACTTTAAACTTGGTTGCATGGAAGATTCCTTAGTCAAGCAAACAATGCCTCCCTCCAAAGCTGTTATGGATGTCATTCTGGAGGCCAGAAGGCCTAGCACCAGGAAAGTCTATTCGGATAAATGGAAGAGATTCTGTGCCTGGAACCAGGCTCACAGCCTTGACCCTCTTGTCCCAAATATTCCTCAGATACTGCAATATTTAACTGAGATGCTGGACAAAGGCCTCTCCTTTTCATCCATCAAGATCCACGCCTCTGCCATCTCTGCTCATTACAACACTGATCCACCAATTTACTCTAATCCCTTGCTAAAACAGTACCTCAGAGGGGCTAAAAACATAAGACCGCCCTGTAGAGCACCTACTCCAAATTGGGACCTCAACTTTGTGTTGGAAAAATTAACTTTACCTCCTTTTGAGCCAACTAACACAGCAGATTTAAAATATGTCTCTTAGAAAAATGCTCTGCTCCTGGCAATAACATCAGCACGAAGAGTTTCAGATTTACAGGCACTAATGGCAGTGGAATCTTTCATCATTTTCCACCAAGACAGGGTGTCGTTAAGAACAAACCCTACTTTTATGCCAAAGGTGGTATCAAGTGTGGCTCTAAACCAAACTATTCACTTGCCAACTTTTTATCCAAATTCACAGTGTAAAGGGGAGAGACTTCTGCATTCTTTGGACATACACAGGCGGTTACGCTTCTACTTGGACAAAACCAAAGCTTTCAGAAAAACTGAGCAATTATTGGTAGCATATGCTGCAGGAGAACAGGGAAAAGCCATTTCAAAACAGACTATTTCAAAATGGATAGGACACTGTATACATTTCTGCTATATACACCATGGGAAACCTGTACCTAACAGCATTAGGTCTCATTCCACCAGGGCAACAGCCACTTCAACTGCCTACCTCAGAGGAGTACCTACCAAGGACATTTTGGAAGCAGCATCTTGGTGTTCTGTACATACCTTCACCAAGCATTGCCATCTGATTCTATACTCTAAATCCAGAGCTGGCTTTGCCACTGCAGTGCTGCAGGGCCTTATAGCCACCCCTAATGCCTTATAGAACCAGCCACCCTACCTCAACTTTGGGATTCCACCCAAATGTAATGACTGCAGCAGTGTAACACGATGAACCTAGTACAGTTTTGTACCTACCATAAATGTAGATGTTAGAATGTATACACTGCTGCAGTCCAGGTTACCCTCCCTCCTTCCCCTCTTACTTGCTGGTACGTACCTATGTCTTCTACCCTTTACTACCTATGGGGAGTATTTGCTGGTAACTGAAAGTTGTTGATTGCTTTTCTTATGTATGTTTTATTAGCAGTTTGAATTGCCTACCTTTTTGGGGGCACCTGACATCTGGGGCAAGAAAAACTGAAGAAAATGGCGTCTGCTGCATCTTATAATACGCCCAGTCGCACTGACATCAGGGAAAAAGCGACAGCAACCAATGCCGGACCAAGACTTTGGAACTCAGGCCGACTGGGGAACCGCCTGACGGCAGGATAACCCAAGTGTAATGACTGCAGCAGTGTATACACTCTAACATCTACATTTATGTTGGGTACAAAACTGTACTTTTAGTGGGTTGTGTTGAGACTTCGAGGATGCCATGAAGATTACTTGTTGTTTTTGATTGAATTTTTAATACCTTTTGTGCACCTTTTTTCTGATGATGTGCAGGAAGTATTAAAGAAGGTAATAAAACCGGCCACTTGTAAATCAAGCGTTAGCAAATGGAAAATATTTTCTAGTTGGCACCAAAACAAGAGTCAAGACCCTTTAAAGGCTAGTATTTCTTGAGTTCTGCAGTATGTGTGAGGTATTACCACTGGTCTGTTTTCTCTGTCATTGTTGAATTGTCTGCTGTTTCTGCATGTCTGCCCGTGGATCTTCCTTTTTCAATGAATTCCCATGTCAAAATGCTTTTGGAAGTGTTTTGTACCAAGATGTGTATAAAATAAATGACTCATCCTTATGGTCTTTTCTCATTTGAACTAGCTCACCAGGCTGATTTGAGGTGAGATTTTTAACATGGACAACAGTTTCTTCTGCAAGAAGAGTATCTGAGTTGCAGGCTCTTATGGTGGGTCAACCTTCTTGTTTTCCACAAAGGTAGGGTTTCCTTGAGCACCGATCAGTTATAGCTAAAGTGGTATTAGAGATTACTTTGAGCCGAGCTATCTCCCTGTCTTCTTTCCATAGCCTAAAACATGGGAGAGAGGATCCTCCACCTTGTGGATGTCCACAGACAACTATAAATTTACAGAGTAGACTTCAAAAACATTTTGAAGGTAAGGAGGACATGTATCAAGACAGCCTATCTGAGTGTTTGTCTCCTGTTACCTTTTGTTATACTCACCCCAAAAAAGCAATTTCAGGCAGGGTCAAGGCTTATTCTACCAGGGTGTTGGCTTCATCTGTGGCTTTTCTGTATTCTAGAAGCAGCAACTTGGTCCTCTGTACACAACTGTATAAAGTGCTACAAACTACAGAACTTCTCCAGGTCGTACCTTTCAACTTCTTAGCCTTAAAAATCTGGACAAAGCCAAATATAATGGGATAAAAAAGTCCAAAAATATGGATTAATTTTAAATATTGTTCTTATAAACTTAGAAAGTAGTTAGTGTTTTGTGTTGGTATGCATTTTCTGAGGGACATGAAGTCTGAAACTCAAGACTCATCATTTCATGACTTCAGTCTTCAAAGATTTACCAGAAAATCACATATTTTATAAGGAGCAAGTCAAAAATGAGGCAAAAATTTGGACATGATGCTAAAATCTGGACAGTTGAGAGGTATGCTCCAGGTCTAGGGTAGGGTTTGCTGCCACCACTGTCCCATCTTTCTAAGTAATAGTATACACCATGGCAGTCTAGCTGAGCTAGAGCTACTGCAGCAGTGATCAGTAATGAACCTAGAATAGATGTGCAAGTCCTACACTAAGGCACTGTACGAGCACATCCACTCATGCATAAATCGTGCTATCCCAAATAGAACCAAGATGCTCTCGTCCAAAAAAAAAAAGAAGCCAGTCTGGTGGTCCCCTGCCATAAACAAACTTTACAACAAAAGGAAGAAACTGTTGCAGAAAATAGGAAAATCCCAGGATGCAAAAAACGTCCTTACCAGCCTCACTAAGAAACAGCCCCAGTAAGAAACTGAGATCCCTCATAAAATCCTCCAAAGCTAGTTACGAAAATAAAATTGCCAAAGATTCCAAAGACAACCACAAGGCATTCTATAACTATGTCAAGAATCTAAATGGCAATGCTCAGATCTGCTCTGAGCTAAAACAGAATGGCATTAAATATACTGATCCCAAGGATATTGCCAATATCCTGGCAGATCGATTCAATGCCAACTTCACCCCCCCCCTCACCCCCTAAATGGCCCATCTCAATACCGGAAGATTGCCAAATTCTGGTAATAATGGCCACACAGGTAAAAAAAAAAAACACTCTCCAAAGCTAAGAATACAGCATCCATGGGACCAGATGACATCCCGGGCTGTGTACTACATGAACTACAATATGAACTGGCATCTCACCTAAGTGTCATGTTTAATCATCGCCTCACCTCAGGTTTCGTGCCCATTGAGTGGCGCAGAGCTACAGTTATCCCACTCCACAAGGGGGATCCACCTTGGATCCCAGAAACTACCGTCCCATCAGTCTGAAAAGCCTTATCTGCAAGGCCATGGAGCATATTATCATGGAACTTATAAACAAAGACATTGGCAACCTTCAAACACTGGACCCCACCCAGTTTGGGTTTGTGATGGGCCAATCTTTCCTTCTGAACCTGATTGACTTCTTTGAGTCAGTCTCCAGAGCCATGGACAAGGGTAAGGTGGTCCACACAGCCTATCTAGACCTTGCCAAGGCCTTTGACACCATCCCCCACTCTGGAATCATAGATAAACTTACTAAGCTGGGCATTAATCCCTACGTCACCCAATGGGTTGCTAACTGGCTTACTGATAGAACCCACACTGTGAAAGTAGCCAACTCCAAATCCAGCTCCAGACAAGTGGAGTACCTCAGGGTTCAGTCCTGGGACCACTCTTGTTTGGCATCTACTTCTCTGAAGTACAGGCCAACACTAAGGGACTCTGGATAACAAAGTTCGCAGATGACTGCAAACTGGGAGCCATTATTGAATCCCCAAATGATGTGGATACTCTACAAAAGGGCCTTACAGAAACAGATGCTTGGTGCCAGAGCCATGGGCTCAAGCTCAATGTCAAGAAATGTATAGTTATCCCCTCTGGGCATTTTTTTCTGGCTATACTGCTCAGACAAGCTCCTCGTGGTCCTGCAGAGTGGTCCTAGCAGCAGGGAACTCAGAAAAGCGACTACTTTCTGGATTTAAGTATCTTTGTTTTTTTTCACTTGGAATAGCTTCTGTAGCTTACCCTGAACTAGCTTGAACTGTTTAACTGTTTGCTGCATTATTTTAAAATCTGCACTTAGTTTCATTTTAGTCGAATTTGATCAAAAGTTTGCTTGTTTGTTTAATTTAACTGTTGAGGCTGCCCACTAAAGTGTGCTAGCCTGTGTAACTGATTTATCACTGTTTCTGCATTTTCTGTGCATTTCTATCAAAAAAACAAAAAAAATAATCCTTGTTTTCCCGCCTCTCTTCGACTAGTTTAGACCAGTTTACAGGCATTGCTGTATTCTGGGCTGTGGTGTAGTTTCTGTGTTGTCCATTACCTTACTTGGATAGAAAGAAGTTTCTTTGCTCACCAGTGGGAGTGGGGAGCCTTGAGCAAGCCTACCTGTCCCTGTAGGAAGTGACCTCAGCACAAGAAGCTGTAGTAATTGGTTGTTTTGGACCATTTCTAGCTCTTTTGTAGTTCACTGTTTAAAATCCGCGTTTGCACGGCTTTGCGCGGTTGTGCGCATAGCATAGCACAGCACCGGTTAAACAACTTCTGGCTCTGCCAGGTCTGCTCTTCAAATTTTCCCTAAAGGAAGCTCTACTCTTAGTATAATCAGACTACTCACTATATTATAAGCCTAGCACTTGTTCTCAATACTTCTCTACTAAGTAAGCACTCTCGTACTAAGTAAAGCACTACATCTACTTACCAACCTTGTGAATATCCACTTCCCTTAAAGGTACAGCACTCCCTTATACTGTTCTAGCATGTCGAGTGGTAGATTACTGGCGTCCTCTCCAGTTCAGCTGGTCAATCTGGGTATCTTGAGACAATGCTACAATTGTCTCATGTACACAGACAACCCTCTCCTCCTCCCAACAAACAAATACATGTGAGAGATGCAACTATATAGCCAAACTGGAGGCTGAACTCTCTCAACTCAGGGCTGGCATGACCAGACAGGAGGAGATTGTAACCACACACACAACAATCCCAGTCCCACATAGACCTACCACAACTGCAAACCAAACGCATAAAAACACAAAGACATACTCGGAGGCTCTAATAAAAAACTTACCAAAACAACAGAGGCTCCCAAAGCAGACATCCAAAAATCCACCACCTCAAAACAAAACACATGCAACACATACTTCAGTAAATCAGTGTGTCAACCAATCACAGCCCTTAAGGCCAAACACCTTGCCTGATACACTAGTAATAGGCGAGACTATAGTCAGACACACTGATGTCCCGCTGACCAGGCTGAACAAGGAGAGGGTGACTGTGAGCTGTCTATCAGTAGCTAGGATCCGCCACATAACACACGCACTCATGTCACTCCAAAGCAAGTACAAATATGACCCCGTCATTGTCCATGCTGATGTGAATGACTTGAGACGTACCTCCCTGGAAAAGAGACCTAGAGGAGCTCTCCGATTATGTAGCCCTGGCTGGTATGACCCTGACCCTGAGCAGCATCTTGCCCTCGCCAAGAATACCACAGTACAAAGGCAAGATGATCAGCTTTAATAATTGGCTCAAGTACTGGTGTCATTCTAAGGGGATCCAATGTCTGTCTGCCTGGGATGACATGTTGGACAAGCCACGCTGCTTCGCAAGGGATGGCTTACACCTGTCACCACTGGGCTTCCTGATATTGGCTAAGGCTCTTGCCACCCCCGTAGTGCCTTTTTTAGGCAAGGCTCAAAAGACAAACCCACCTCCTTAGAAAACAAAAATGGAAAAAAACTAAGGGTAATGCTGCTCAACGCCAGAAGTCTAAATCTCAAGATGCAGGCACTTGATGCACTCCTCAGCATGGAGAACATTGACGTCTGTGCAGTAACTGAAACCTGGTTCAAGGCTCCTGAGAGCACCCCAGCACTACCAGGCTATACCTCGTATCATGCTTTGCGGCCCCAAAACCTGGGCCGAACCACAAAGGGAGGGGGAGTGTCCATATTCATCAAGGACACCCACACCTCCAGGTTAGTAGCAACACATGAAGCATCAGAGACCATACAGGTGCAACTAACCATAGGCAAAACTGCTATACAACTGGTAGCATGTTACAGACCACCCTCCCAATCTCAAGAACCCCACTCAGCCTTCCTGAAGACATTGGAGGATATGAATGTATCACAAAATACCATCATACTGGGAGACTTCAACTACCCAAACATAGATTGGGTACATTATTCTAGCCCTAATACCCTAGCCCAAAGGTTCCTGGAATTCATAAATTCAAATGCACTGGAACAACTAGTCACCTCTCCCACTAGGGGCGATAATATACTAGATCTGATCATCACAAACATGGGGACAAAATGCTCGACACCGGAAGTATACCCCTCACTAGTGAGATCTGACCAGAAACTAATCACCCTGGATATACATATCCCACCTCCACCCCCAGCACAAAAGACCACAGTGAAAAACTTCTCAAAAGCAGACTTCACTCTTCTTAACACTAAGATGGTATCCTTTAAGCCCACTGTGCCAGTGGATACCACATCCCACAATGCCGAATCCTTCACAAATGCTTTCTATGGACATCTCCAAGAATGCATGGATCATGCAATCCCAAATAAATCCAAGTCCCTCTCCACCAAAGGTAAGCGTCCTGTCTGGTGGACCTCAGCCATAAACAAATTGTATAACAAAAGAAGGAAGTTACTGCACGTCAGAGCAAAATCCCATGAAGGGAAGACATCTCTGATCAACATTAGCAGAAAACTACGTTCTCTAAAAAAACATCCAAGGCCAACTTTGAGAGAAAAATCGCTAAGGACACTAGAGATAACCACAAAGCCTTCTTCAGCTATGCTAGAAACCTGGGCGGAAACCCTCAGATATGCTCAGAGTTGGTTCACAACAAAAAAAAGTACACTGAACCCACAGATATTGCCAACATTCTGGCTGACAGGTTCAGTGCAAATTTCTCCCCTCCCTCACCCCCAAAAGAAGAAATACTTATTCCAGCTGAATGTAATCTCCCTGTCATCTCAGATGTCCAAGTGAGAACTGCCCTAAACAAAGCAAAAAACACAGCATCAATGGGACCTGATGGTATCCCGGGTTGCGTGTTATGTGAACTCTAAGAGGAGCTAAACCCACACACAAAAATGCTATTTAACCTTAGCCTTACTTCGGGATATGTACCCGAACACTGGCGTACAGCAACAGTGGTCCCACTCCACAAGGGGGGTGCCTCTACAGACCCTGGAAGCTACCGCCCCATAAGCTTAACCAGCCTGGTCTGCAAAGCTATGGAAAGAATCATTATGGAACTCATAAACAGAGACATAGGGGACCTACAGACACTTGACCCCACCCAGTTCGGCTTTGTAAAGGGCGGATCCTGCCTTTTAAACCTGGTTGACTTTTTCGAAACAGTCACTAGAGCCATTGATGAGGGCAAAGCAGTCCATACAGCATACCTGGACTTGGCTAAGGCCTTCGACACAATTCCCCACTCAGGCATCATAGATAAGCTCAACAGCTTAAAAGTAAACCCTTAATGTCACTAGATGGGTTGCAAACTGGCTAAAGGACAGAACCCATAAAGTTAAAATCGCTGGAGCAATGTCAGACTCAAAGCCAGTCACAAGTGGTGTCCCACAGGGATCTGTCCTGGGACCCCTCTTGTTCGGCATTTATTTCTCAGATGTTAAAGCAAACATGGAAGGGCTGTGGCTGACAAAGTTCGCAGATGACTGCAAACTAGGCGCCATAGTCGATAACACCAGCAGACATCCTACAAAAAGGCCTCACAGAAACGGACAACTGGTGCCGGAGTCATGGCCTTAAACTAAATGCCAAAAAATGTATAGTCATCCCCTTTGGGAAAAACAAAGTACCCAGAAATCATCACAGACAGCAACCCACTGAGTACGGAAAAAGTAATCGGAGACTTAGGGACCCAAGTCGACAGCGACCTCTCATTTGACACCCACGTTGCCAAAGTGGTTAGAAAAACATTCTACCTTGCACACCTCATCATGAAGGGATTCACATCCAGATCCAAGGATGTCATTGTACCCCTATATTCCTCCCTCATCAGACCCATGATTGAGTACAATGCCCCATTTGGTATGTACCTCACCCGGCATTTGCAACAGCTGGAGAGACCACAAAAGTACCTCACCAAGAGGATCAAGGGTCTCAAACATGTGTCTTATTCTGCCAGACTAAAGAAACTTCAGCTCTATTCAGTAGCATACCGCCTGCTCAGAGGTGATCTCTGCCTGACGTACAAGGCCATGTCCAATCAGGATCTGATGGACATGCTCCACCTCAAAAAATCCAAATCCATCAGGACCATGAGAGCTAAAGACTTAAACCTCGGTACAAGTATGAATAGGACATGCTGGAGGGATAGATTCATAACCCAGAGGCTTCCCATGCTTTGGAACAAGATCCTAGTTCGTATTAGGCAGAGCCCCTCACTGACTCTCTTCAAGAGAAATCTTGATGAGTGGATGGGAGTTCGTAAGTTTACCCCAGGGGTCACATCTGTGTCACTGCTAGACAGGGGCACAGTAAACTAATTCTATTATATAAGGGGACCTTCATTGTGTCACTACTAGACAGAGGCACAGTATTCTAAATTTATTCTATACATTTTTGTACCATTTCATGGGGTGGCATAAGCCACATCACTATAGCTAGGCTTACAAATGCCCCAGGGCAGATAGCCTAGTACTATACTATGAAACTATGAAAAAACATGTATCCATGAATTACCATATAGGTGGCAGTACACTAAACACCAATGTGTGGTCTCACCTTCAATAACCACATCGCCACAACAGTCAGGAAATCCTTCTATGTGGCACACCTCATCACTAAGGGTTTTTCATCCAGAAAAAAGGTCATTGTCCCACTGTACTCATCCCTCATTAGACCCATTATAGAATACAATGCCCCGTTTGGTATGTACCTCTCAATACATCTGCAACAACTGGAAAGGCTGCAGAAATACCTCACTAAAAGAATCACAGACCTAAAGCAGATGCCCTATGCTGACCGCCTTAAAAACTCCAGCTATACTCTGTCGCATATAGTCTACTCAGAGGTGATCTTTGCTTAACATACAAGTCCATGTCAAACCCAGAGCTGTTGGCCATGCTACACTTAAAGAAATCCCAATCCCTCAGAGCCACATGCTCCAGGGATCTAACCCTTATCACAATAAACAAAACATGCTGGAGGGGATAGGTTCCTGACCCAGAGACTCCCCAGACTCTGGAATAGATTGCCAATACATGTCAAGCAGAGTGCCTCTTTGGTCCTCTTCAAAAGGAACCTTGACGATTGGATGGGAGAAAGGAAATTCACCCCGGGGATCACGTCAGTCACTCTGCTAGACAAGGGTCCAGGGAAGTAGATAGTGTGGGAAGAAATAGCCAGGGAATTGTTATGGCTAGGCTTGTATAGGCCCTAGGGCTGATGGCCTAGTACCAGCCTATGAACCTAAGTAAGTCTGCCGTAGTAATAGATGGTCAAATCACTGCTGTAGTAACTGCTCCCTCCTCCCTCTCCCATATTTTTGTATGTTTTTGTTGCTAGGGTAAGTACCATTAAGTTTAGATCTGATGTCAATCTTCACATAATCCTTGATGGTAGGTTCGGTTCCAAACCCCTGAACTGACTCCGTCATTATGCTAGCTTGCACCTTCCAAAAGCTCTCTAGCTAAGCTCTACCCACAGTGCTCCTTGCTAATTTACCTCAGATCTCGTTTGCCACTTCATAGTGCCAGGAGCAGCCTCTTGTAGCTCTGGAGCGACAGCAATAACTAAAGACTGTGTAAGTTTAACCGTTTCTTATAAAATCCACTTTCCTTGCTATTTCTTCTACCAGCTCCTCATTTTGATAGTTATTGGTGTGTGTGTGATCCCTTATTTAATCTACCATTTTTGGTAATCTTTGATGTACCAGTGTTGGAACTTTTCTCCTTTACCCTATAGTATTAAGTACCATCGCTGATACTGCCTTTCTGCCTTTAAATTAGTTGATGTTCTTCGTGTTTCACTGTTGCAGTCATCACATTTGGGTTGTCTCTGCCAGAGTAGCCTCGGGTGGTCTGAATACCAGAGACTTAGTATTTCTGCGTTGGTTGCTGTCGCTTGAGGACTGATGTCAGGTCGTCAGTAGTATAGAGTAAGGCAGCTGACACCATTACATCAGTCTTTCTTGCCATGGAGCCCAAAGCAGAAGCAGTGCCGGCCAGCCGCTACCTGAGTTTTCATCTCCGAATTGAAGTTGAAGACTTCTAAAGCTAAGTACCCCTTTGGCGATCCTTTTTACTTGCACTAATCGATGTCAGAAAAAGTAAATTGTCTCATCTGTGGAAAGCAAATACCACACCAAGACTTCCACTCCTACTGTGTCACTTAAGGCCCAGACCACGTCATCCCCCCCTTGTCGCTTCGGTGCTTTGTTCGACGTCAGAACTATCCATAGTCTGGCCCTTATTGTAGCCAGATATTTTTGTTTACAGTCCTCAAATTCTGATATGGCTTCAGTAAGCGATCCGACAGCAGATGTTCTGAAAAAATGTAAAGATAAAGACAGAGACAGACTGCACAGGTCCAACCCTACCGATGACACTTCCATTAAAGCTAGTCAGTCCTCCGGTACTCAGTGAGGCGCTTTTGCATTTCCTGATGCCCGCGTCAGTTGATTCTCAGACCGCTAGCGAGACCTTACCTTGGATGGGTCTGGAGCCACTGAGCAGGCACCAGCTTCCAAGGAAGTCCTTCGCACTACCGAATCTTGATACAAACAAACGTAGTCTTTCGTGACTACCGTTCTTTCAAAAACGACAGAGTTTGTTAGGCCCAGCGTTTGAACCACACCCAAGAAACCGACCCACTCTCAGGCACCTGCTACCTTGCCTCAATCTCAAATGCTTAAAATGGCAGGAGACCTTATGCTGATCAGGGGAAGCCAAGCTACCCCCTCAAAGGAAAAGAGCTCTGTCCCCGGTAGTTTTGTCTGAACAAGTGTCAGATGAATCCGATGCATCTGACTATGAAGACATGCAACCCCTCTTTACTTATGAGGATTCTGATGCAGAGGACTCCATTCCTTCAGCCTCTAATCTAGAGGATTTTTCCTTTGGGGAAACCCTGCATACTTTAAGGGAGCATTTCCAATGGCAGAGTCAGGACTACCCTCAGTCTAAAAGGAGACTCTGGGAATTTCTAGATCTTCTACAACACAGACCCTTGGCCATCCCCCCTGTCCTGGATGTTGTGGATGATGTTTTCCTCGAATCCAGCTCGACTCCCGACGCCCTTCCTCCTGGCTCCCAGAAAACCAGCCAGGTACTATAGAGTCCCTGACTCTCACAAATATCTTTTTAAAAATCCAACAGCTGATCCTGAGGTCTTTTCTCAAGGGCCAAAAGGGATTAAAGCAACCTCTACTAAGAATCTCACCCCCTCAGACAGGGATTCCAGAGCATTGCACAGATGGGGTAAAAAAGTATACACCTCAGCTACTATTGCTTATCAGGGCACTAAATTGTCAGTTCCATATGCTGAAATTTCAGCAACATACCTTGGAACCCCTTAAACAAAAAATGTCTTCCTTTCCTGCTTGGACAGAATCTAAAGATTTACAAGACTAATGCATTCTGCAAGTCAAGTAGCTAAACACACTTTACACTGCAGTTTTGACTCCTTAGAAGCTTCCTGCAGGGCAGCAATCACTGGATCTGTCATTAGATGACATGCATGGCTTAATGAGCAACCCCTGCCAGATCATGTCAAATCTAAATTGTTGGATGCCCCCTTGCACAAAGATAACTTATTTGGCAGTAAGGCAGAAGAGGTCTTAAAGATGGAAGAAAAAGCAAAATCTATGCAAACGGTTAAGGATTTCTTACAGGTCCAGCCCCTTAGGCTCAGCAGGCATTGTCCTTCCAAGTACTGGTCCTTTCCTGCTCCGAGTAAATTAGCTCAGCCTAAGCCCCATGGGAACAGATCCCCCTTCCGACAGCAGCCCCAGGGAATGCAGAGATTTAGGCAGTGGACTACATCCACTTCAAAACCAGGGGGTTCAAAGCCGTCCCCTTATGGTAAGAACTCAGTGACTCATCTCCTCCACCCCCCCTTCCCACCTTCACTTAACCCTAGGAGGAAAAATCTCCTTTCACTTAAGCACCTGAGCCACCATTACCAGGGACCAATGGGTTCTGAACATTGTGTCTCAGGGATACAAATTTTCTTTACACACCCTTCCAACACCAAAAGGGTACCCAGATCTACCACCAAATCAATGGGCAGAGGCTCAAAAGCAAATCCTTTCCCTGCTCTCTCTGAGGGCAGTAGAGCATGTTCCTGCAAAACAGATAGGCCAAGGCTTCTACTCCAGACTTTCTGATGCCCAGAAAAGAGGGCACCTGGCACCCCATCCTTGATCTATGTGATCCCAAAATTCAAAATGCTCACCCTCCAGCAGCTGCTACCCATGCTGTCCAAGGGCACTTGGCTAGCCACCCTAGATCTAGGAGAAGCCTACCTCCACATTTCCTATCAGGGAATCGTGCAGGAAATATCACTTCAGGGCAGGATCTCAACACTTTCAGTTCTCTGTGCTTCCCTTTGGCTTATCTACTTTTCCCAGAGTTCACAAAATGTCTGGCTCTGACCATTGCCTTTTGCAGACAAAGAAATATTCAAATTTGCCCATACTTAGACGACTGTCTTATTCAGGCAGACAGCCAGGAAAAGCTGCTGAAGCACCTGGCCTTTGTAAACACCCTACTTAACCTCGCTAGGGTACACAGTCAACGAAAATAAATCCAAACAGGTGCCCACCCAAAGGATAATCTTCCTGTGAGCACACAATATCCCAGATGGCATACCTTACACCAGAGAAACAAATTTTCCTGGCAGCCTACTTCTCTCAACTAGCCACCTGGCCCCAGCTATCTACAAGGAAGATCCTGCAAGCTCTGGAGTTCATGGCAATTGCATACTGCTCATTCCATATGCCATACTGCATATGAGTAAACTTCACTGGTACCTAAAGAGCCTTTGGTGTCAACATTCTCAAGACCTGGAAACTCTTCTACCTATAATTCCTTGCCTCAGAAAGGCATTTCTTTGCTAGGCAACAGCATGCTCCTACAACAAGGGACTGCCCTTCTCCCACCCCCGCCACCCAGACCCTCACCACAGATGCATCAGACTACGCTTGAGGTGCCCACCTGCACAGGTGCATACAGGGCCAATGGAGCCCACAGCAAATCCCTCTACACATAAGTCAAAAAGAGATGATGGCTGTGCAGCATGCCTTGATAGCTTTCAAACCCCTTCTCTCTTCAGGGGTGGTTCTGATCAAAACAGACAACACCACTGTGATGTGGTGTATCAAAAGCAAGGAGGGACTCGCTCTTACCCTCTATGCAAGCTGGCCATGACCCTTTGGCTCACAGCCTCTTCCATGCAACCACACCTGTTAGCACAATTCCTACCAGGCTCTCTCAACTCTCTGGCAGACCAGTTATGCAGAAACCTGGACCCACATGAATGACAACTCAGCAGAAGTACCTTCACCCTAATAACTCAGAAATGGGGAACCCCGAAGGTCGACCTCTTTGCCTCCCACACCAACCATCAGCTCAGCAAATTCTGCACCATGGCTTGGAAAGTGGATGCCCTGTCTTTCCCCTGGGTCAATTTATCGGTCTATGCCTTTCCTCCCCTACCGCTCATCTCCAGGGTACTACTCAAAATAAGGGAGGAAAAAACAAGGACCATCCTTTTATAGCTCCAGACTGGCCCCCTTGCTGTGCAGCCTGTCCCCGCTGCCGCCATGGCATCTTCTTCAGATTCCAAATCTCCTGACCCAGAGGGAAGGGAATTCATGGATCCCCAATTGCAGTCACTCAACTTGGCAGCTTGGCTTATTCCCTAACCCCGAATCAATCTGCCATCCTCAGTACACAGGTTCTGGATGTTGTTCATGAGGCCAGACGTCCTAGCACCAGAAAGTCATATACAGATAAATGGAAAATATTCTGCACCTGTATCCAGGCTAAGGGAGCCAGTACGGCACAGCCCTCCATCGCTCTCATCTTGGATTACTTAGCTGACCTACTACACAGTGGTCTCTTTCTCTCTCTCCTCTCTAAAAATTCATGCCTCTGCTATTTCTGCTCATTTTCCCACTGAGCAGCCCCTTTTCTCTCAACCTTTGATCAAACGGTTCCTCAGAGGCTAGCAACTTGAGGCCCCCAGAAGGACACCAACACCAGCTTGGGACCTTAACTTTGTCTTGGAAAAGCTCATCCTGCCCCCTTTTGAACCTTCTTCTTCTGCAGGGGTAAAATTTCTCTCCTGGAAGACGGCATTCCTTCTGGCCATCATTTCGGCCATAAGAGTCTCTGAGCTGCAAGCACTCATGGCTGTGGAACCCATCATCTTCCATGCGGACAGGATATCTCTCAGAAGGTAATCCATCCTTCATGCCCAAGGTGGTGTCCAGTGTGGCTCTCAACCAATCCATTCATTTTCCCACCTTTTTTTCTAATCCTCAGAACAAGGGTTAAAGGATTCTTCACTCCATGTGCATAGACAGCTCAGGTTCTATCTGGACAGGACTAAATACTTCAGAAAGTCTGATCAATTGCTGGTTAGCTTTGCTACAGAGGCAGAAGGCAAAGCCATCTCCAAGCAAACCATTTCCAAATGGATAGCACACTGCATCCACTTCTGCTATACAAAGTCATCATGGAAAGCCCCCCCCCCCAAGGGGGTCAGGACACACCCCACCAGAGCAGCCTCCACCTCGGCAGTTTTCCTTTGAGGAGTCCCCAGCAGGGACATCCTAGAGGCTGCCTGTTCACACTTTTACCAAGCATTACCACCTGCCTCTCTTCTCAAAGTCCAGGGCAGGGTTTGCCTCTGCAGTCTTGCAGGGCATCCTAGCCATCCACTAGATGTTCATCGTGCATACAGCTGCAGTAATCACATATGGGTTCTCTGCCGTCACGTGGTCCCTCGGTCGGCCGAATTTCAAAGTCTTGGTCCGGCGTCGGTTGTTGTCGCTTTCTTTCCTGACGTCAGTGCGACAGGGGTATATAAGACACAGCCGACGCCATATTCTTCGGTCTTTTTTGCCATGTGGTGCCCGAAGCAGAAGCAGTTCGCAAGTGCTGGTCGGCCAGCTCCTGAATTTACGAAAAATTGGAAACCAAAGTCTTCTTTAAAGCTAAGTACCCCGTTGGGGAAACTTTTCTTGCCTCAGACCGATGTCAGACAAAGTTAACAGTTGTATTTCTTGTGGTAAGCAAATACCGCATAAGGATTTCCTTTCCCTCTGCATACCTTGTTTAGGCCCAGACCACGACGTCTCGGGCTGTCGCTTTTGTGCTACTTTCAATAAACGCACTATTAAGCGTCGGGCGGAGTTCGCCCAACATTATTTTGGTAAAGCCTTTGATTATAAAATGTCGGAGACTCGGACTACCGTTTTGTCCAAAAAACGCAAGGACAAGGACCGACTCGCGAGGTCCGCGGTCTCCACCGACACCACGCCAAAACCGACTGCACATGGTCCGGTTCTCAGTGAGATGCCTTTGCAGTCCCTGACTACAGACGACACCTCTTTGGCGGTGTCTTCTGTACCCGAGACCGCAGGTGCCTCGGTCCTTACTCAGACTACAACCACCGAAGCCACTGTGAGTGTTGAGTCTCCTAATGTGGACAGGTCCACTTCCACCCAAGGTGTCTTTAGGCCCTCATCTTCCTTTTCCATTAAGGCCTTTACTAAGTCCAAATCAGCCATGCATCCCAAGAGGCCTGTTGCTCAGGGCCCACCCCAGGCTCCATGCTTAAAAAGCAGATGCTTAAAATGGCTGAGGATTTGATTACCCTTATCAGGGGTTCCCAACCCCCTCCAGACAAGAGACCCAGAGTGGAGGAAGATTCTCCCTCTTCTGAACAGGGCTCCATTTTCTCAGAACATTCTGATGTAGAGGAGCACTCGTACTCCCCTTATGAAGATTCGGATGCAGAACAGTCCATTCCTTCTGTATCTCCCCCAGAGGATTTCTCTTTTGGGGAAACCTTGCACTTCTTGAGGGAACACTTCCATTGGGAAGGCCAAAACTTTTCTGATTCCAAGAAAAGGCTTAGGGAATTTCTTTTGTTACCTCAACACAGACCGCTGGCTATACCTCCTGTCTTGGACATACTTGATGATGTTTACTCGGAGGCTTGTCTTAGTCCGGATTCCCTGCCTCCTGCTCCAGTCAAACCTGATAGGTACTACAGAGTTCCTAACTCTCACCAATTTCTTTTCAAAAGCCATAATGCTGACCCTGAAACCATTTCTCAAGGCCCCAAGGGAATGAAGGCCTCTACTGCCAAGAATCCACTACCTTCCGAAAGAGAGTCTAGATCCTTAGAAAGGTGGGGGAAAAAGGTATACACCTCGGCCACCCTAGCCATGAGGGCCTTAAATTGTCAGTTCCATATGCTTAAATACCAGCAGTTTCTGTTATCTCAATTAAGAAATAAATGTCTCAACCTGAACAACCAGATTTGTAGGAATTGCAGGATATGATGCATAGTGCAGAACAAGTGGGTAAACACACCTTACAATGTGGCTATGATGCCTTAGAGGCCTCGAGTAGAGCTGCTGTTACAGGATCAGTCATTCGTAGACATGCTTGGCTTAGGGAACAAAGCTTGCCTGATCATGTTAAAGCTAAACTACTAGATGCTCCTTTACAAAAGGATGTACTATTTGGTACTAATGCTGAGGAGATACTACGTAAAATGGAAGAAAAAGCTAAATCTATGCAAACTGTCAAGGCTTTTCTGCAGGTACAACCACCTCGTTTTAGCAGAAATTGGCCTTCTAAAAACTGGTCCTTTCCAGCCATGGACAAGCCCCAAAGAGGTAGATACAGGCGCACAAGGGGCAGAGGACAATCTCAAGGATCATATAGAGGCAGACAATGGCAAACTCCAGCACCAAGAGGTGGCGAAGACAGTGCACAGCAATACAGAAAGCAAACCCAATGACTTCCTCCTTTTCATGCCAAGTAAGTCTCAGCTCGCAGCTCCCTTGGGAGGAGAGCTGGCATTATTTACAAGAAACTGGCATATTATCACAACAGACAAATGGATCCTGGACATTATAAACAGAGGTTACAGATTTAATTTTCACACTCTTCCAAAAATGAGAGGCATGCTAAACCTGCCACACAATCAAAGGGCAGAGGCACAAATACAAATTTCAAAACTCATGGACATGAAAGCTATTCAAGAGGTACCTACTCACGAACAAGGTCAAGGTTTTTATTCCAAACTATTTCTGGTACCAAGGAAGGGAACCGACTGGAGACCCATTTTGGACTTATACATCCTAAATACATTTCTGCTCGTACCAAAATTCAGGATGCTCACATTAGAGCAGCTTCTTCCCATGCTGGGCAAGGGGTTTTGTCTGGTAACATTTGACCTCAAGGAGGCATACCTGCATGTCCCAATCGGACAAGATTGCAGAAGATACCTCAGATTACTTGCAGGTTCAATCCACTATCAATTCTCTGCATTGCCCTTTGGCTTATTTACTGCACCCAGAGTATTCACGAAATGCCTGACATCAGTAATTGCCTACTGCAGACTTCAAGGGATACAAATTTACCCTTATTTGGACGACTGCCTGATCCAAGTGGACAGCAAGCACAAACTTCTGGAACATCTGGCTTATGCAATACGGTTACTGAATGCTCTGGGATACACAATCAACAAAGAGAAATCCAGGCTAACAACATCTCAGAAAATAACTTTCCTGGGTGCCAACTTGGACACAAACACCCAGATGGCCTACCTTACACCAGAAAAGCAGGGGCAACTAACCCAGTACTTCAAAATACTAGCAAATTGTACCAGGCTTACTGCAAGGAAAATCCTGCAGGCTCTGGGCTTCATGGCATCTTGCATTCTTTTAATCCCATGTGCAAAGTTGCATATGAGAAAACTTCAATGGTACCTAAAAAACCTATGGTCTCAGCACAGCCACAATTTGGAAACAATAATACTAATAATTCCATGTTTACAAAAGGAATTTCAATGGTGGGCCCAAGCATGTCAAACAAACACAGGTCTCCCATTCTGCAAGCCTCAAGCAAATCAAGTCATCACAACAGACGCCTCAGATTATGCCTGGGGGGCGCACATGACAGACAGGTGCATTCAGGGCAAATGGTCCCAAAAGGAAAAGCACCTTCACATCAACCAAAAAGAAATGCTAGCAGTGATAAATGCAATTACAGCATTCAAGGACCTCCTGCATCCAGGACAATTATTGATAAGAACAGACAACACCACAGTAATGTGGTGCATAAACAAACAAGGAGGAACACATTCATACCCCCTGTGCAGACTAGCCATGACACTTTGGAACTTGGCTCTGGAATGGCAAATCGAACTTCAGACACAGTACTTGCCAGGTTTGGAAAACACGCTGGCAGACAGTCTAAGCAGAAATATGACAGATCTGCACGAATGGAAGTTGCATCCTCAGGTGTTTACACAGATAATCCAAGCGTGGGAAAGGCCAGACCTAGATCTCTTCGCCTCCCACAGGAATCAATTGGAAAAGTTTTGTTCAAGGACCTTCCATCCAAAGGCCTGGAGAGTGGACGCCCTTTCATTCAGTTGGACAGCATGGACAGTGTACGCTTTCCCACCTCTGCCTCTTCTGCCCAAGGTGCTCTTGAAAGCAAGAGCAGACAGACCGAAGATGGTACTGATTGCTCCAGACTGGCCAAGACAGCACTGGTACCCACTCCTGAGGAGCTTAACACATTCTCCACCCTGGCTTCTACCTCTAATGCCTCTTCTGCTGAATCAGCACAGCTACAAAACTCTACTCAGTCAGCTGAAAACACTCAATCTCGCTGCATGGAAAATTCCTTAACTCCACAACCGATCCTACTCCCCAAAGAGGTGCAGGACGTCATTCTGGAGGCCAGAAGGCCATCAACTAGAAAGGCCTACTCCGCAAAATGGAAACGGTTTTGCTCCTGGAATGAGAAAAAAGGACAGGATCCTAGAAAACTAAATTTGCCTCAGGTATTACAGTATCTAGCTGAGCTGCTGAACAGTGGGCTTTCATTTTCCTCCATAAAAATCCATGCCTCAGCCATTTCTGCAGAATTCAACGCGGATCCACCGTTATTCTCTCACCCACTTTTAAGACAGTTCCTCAGAGGGGCTAAGAATATAAGACCACCAAGGAAACAACCAGTGCCAGCCTGGGATCTTAATTATATTCTAGAAAAATTAACATTGCCTCCCTTTGTACCAGCTGCCTCAACAGATTTGCAATATTTGTCCTGGAAAACAGCTTTCCTTCTGGCCATTACCTCAGCTCGTAAGGTTTCGGAGCTACAAGCCCTCATGGCTGTGCAGCCCTTTCTCATCTTCCATCAGGACAGGGTTTCCCTTCGAACCAATCCGTCATTTATGCCTAAAGTGGTATCCAGGGTAGCTTTGAATCAAGCCATACACTTACCTACCTTTTACCCCAATCCTCAAAACAAAGGGGAAAGGCTGCTACATTCCTTAGACATCCATAGGCAGCTACGTTATTATTTGGACAGAACAAAGCCTTTCAGGAAATCAGAACAGCTTTTTGTGTCCTATGCTGTAGGAGCTCAAGGGAAGCCTTTTACCAAACAGACAATTTCAAAATGGATAGGCCACTGCATATGATTCTGTTACTCCTATCATGGGAAATCTGTCCATACAGGCATCAGATCCCACTCCACCAGGGCCACAGCTACCTCTACAGCCTTCCTCAGAGGAGTTCCTACCAAAGATATTTTGGAGGCAGCCACTTGGAGTTCTGTGCATACCTTCACAAAACACTACCACCTGCCTTTATATTCCAAAACTAGAGCAGGCTTTGCCACTGCTGTACTGTAGGGCATTCTGGCTCATCCCAGTTCCACCTAGTGCCTACCACCCTGTGCGTAGCTTTGGGATTCTACCCATATGTGATTACTGCAGCTGTATGCATGATGAACATAGTACAGTTTTGTACCTACCATAAATGTAGATGTTCAAGTGCTAATACAGCTGCAGTACAGGTTTCCCTCCCTCCTTCCCCTCTTGGTAAAGGACTAGTGGCTAACACCTCCTCTTACAACCTAATTTGGGTTATCTTCCTATGGTGTATTTGCTTGCAACTACTGTTTTTTTGATTACATTGCATTGCTTGAATGTATTTTTATATATAATTTATGTATTGCCTTCCTTCTGGGGGCACCTGACATCTGGGGCAAGAAAAGACTGAAGAATATGGCGTCGGCTGTGTCTTGTATACCCCTGTCGCACTGACATCAGGAAAGAAAGCGACAACAACCGACGCCGGACCAAGACTTTGGAATTCGGCCGACCGAGGGACCGCCTGATGGCAGAAAACCCATATGTGATTACTGCAGCTGTATTAGCACTCGAACGTCTACATTTATGGTAGGTACAAAACTGTACTTTTCCTTGACTGTGCCTCCACCCATTTCCTCAGCTTTGAGAATCTACCCAAATGTGATGACTGGAACATTGAAACCTGAAGAACATAGTACAGTTGTGTACACTTACCATAAATGTAGATGTTGGTGTATTCATTGTTGCAGTCCTGGTTTCCCTCCCTCCATCCCCCTTTATTCTCTTTCGCCTTTTATTACCATTATCCTTGTTGTTCTCCTTTTCTTACAAGGGACATATTGCTATTTATTTTCCACTGGTGGGTTACTTCCACCAGAACCTGGCCTCCTACTTTGGGGGCTCCTGACAGGTTAGGGCAAGAAAACCTGATGTAATGGCGTCAGCTGCCTTACTTTATACTACTGATGACCCTGACGTCGGTCCTCAAGTGACAGTAGCCGATGCAGAAATACTAAGTCTCTGGTATTCGGGCCAGCCAAGGGCTACCCTGGCAGGGATATCCCAAATGTGATGACTGCAACAGTGAATAAGTACACCCGAACATCTACATTTATGGGAAGTGTACACAACTGTACTTTCTTTGCCCCCCCCCCAAAAAAAAAAAAAAAACTCTGTATAGTTTTCTAGTTTTAGTCCTTGTGTGTGTGAGTGTAACAGTCCCCTTTATAGTCCTGGCTGACAAACCTGTTAAAGGGGCTTCTGGCTTTAAAAGGTGCCAGAAATGTGACAGGAAGCTGCCTCATTCTGACTGACGCACTCTGTGTCTGTTGTTTAGGAGCATATTATTTACAGGAAGACTGCAATTTACCACAGTTTTAGCCATAGGGTTTTAATTGACACAAGAAATTGATTCTGAAAGGTCATCTTAACTTATTAACCCCGAGTACCTTCTCATGGCGCCTCGGTGGTTACACCCGAGCGCGCCATGAGAAGATACGAATTGCAAGCTGTTACTCCCGAGTACCTTCCACAAGCGTGATAAACTGTTGCGCAGATTTGTAGTTGATCTTAATGTAAAACACGTTGAAATCCTAACTGAACTTGTAATTTACCCTATGTAGTTAGGATTCAGCGTGTTTTTACATTAATATAACATTTAAATTTTCGTAGAAAATCCACTGGAAAAGTTGTTGATAAAGCAAGTGGTGTCAGCCAATCGGATTCTTGCAATCCACGCCACCACTTATGTAACATGCCCACCCCCAACCTAATTTTCAAAGATCCCTGAGATTATAGTGTATACTTGGTTTCTGTAGCATAGAAAAAACGTTTTCCGCGTGCGATTGATGAGTGTTACAAAACTCAGGTCAGTGGTTTTATATACTTTTTTGTGAATTGATAAACTGGACTAATGGGTATGCAGCACAAAGCAATTTTGACTTTTGTACCAATCTTGTACTGTGGTGAGGGATCGACAACTGTTAGTGTTATCTGGAAAAGACCCATTGCTGTGTTGCTAATTGCTGTGATAGTTGTCAGCTTACAGCTTGTATTAAACTGGACTAATAGGTATGCAGCACAAAGCAATTTTCATCCAGTTTCCACATCGATCTCTTCTTTGGCAAAATGATTCTCATTTTTTATGTTGTCCACTTTTCCAGAGCAGGGCTGGACTTGTTCAGGAGGGTGAGATCCCATTTGGACAGTAGGGTAATAGTATGTTCTGGAACATCTTAATTTAAAAGCATCAGTACCTGTGAGTGAAAAATAATGAGTAATTTTGTAATACTGTCCATCCTTCTAATTGTGCAAAAGAACACATCTTCAAACTTTTGTCACCTTATCCACTCAACTTCTAAGACTGTTAACAAATCCAAGTGAAATAATAAAGCATTCCACTGTCTTAAATGTCTATCATTGTTGCAAACACACTGTATTCCCACAGGTGTACCTTTAAAAACTCAAATCACAGTGGTTCGATCGCTCATATGAGTGACGTGAAACCACAAAAGTGAAAACGTTGACAGTCCTTAATGTTCGAAAAACAGCAAATCGAAAAGCAGATTCTCTGTTTTTCGAACATTAATGCCGAACAAAAAAATGAAATGTAAAGCAGTGGGCAAACCCCCCTGCACACCCACACACCCCTACTTTATTATTCTAACTCCGAGATTGCACTGCAGTGGGGAAAGGAACCGTTTCCTGATCCCACCATACTGCAATCTGCCCCAGAATGTCGAATGTGCAATGAGCGAATCTCACTGTGCATTTGCTCATTGCACATTCAAACCTTTTTCCGTTCGGCGTTTGCAAACCTTGCAGACTGCCTTTTGGAAAATTGCTGTTTACCCTTGTGCAAAAATATGCACATGTAAAGGTAAACCATTCACACAAGAACCTGAAAGACTTCATATGGTGATTAACCCTTTCAAAAAAAAATTCATGCTTTTCTAATATTAGAGTGGACACAAGGTTTCTGCTTTACATGATGAAATTAGCATGTCACTGCCCACATTGCAGACATTGTCGCATATCCCACTGATTCACCTTCGTTTACACTCCCACACAGTCTCAGGCTTCCAAAATCTGAAGGTATACGTAGGTGAAATTTAGATTGCAGCAAACTTATTATTTTTTTTCAAAATGTCTAATGCCAAGCCTATCCATCCACAACCTCTTTTTCCCATTTTTACACATGGGGACGGCAGGGTGTCACTTAAACAAGGTTACACCACTGGGTGGCTAACCCTGCCTTGGGTATAATGTCGAGCAGACTGTGTAACTGTGGAACACTTATTTATTTTTATTTAACATTTGTTTACCGGGAAAGTCCAACTTGGAACAAAGCCAATTTTCAGTGGAGGCCTGGGAAGAAACGCTCCAGATTCTAACAGTTTCAACTGTAAAGCTCTCACAGCGTGCTTAAACAGTGTTACTTTATATATTTAAAAAAACTTCAGCTGAATAATGTGATTCAATTAATGTCAGATGTCTAGTGTAAAAAATAGACAACAGGTAATGCAAGGCAAGTCCTTTCAATGTGAAATAACGTGGAGCAAGGGTTTGTGAAGAATATGCCTGGTAATGAGAGTTCAGAGGTATGGAAGAGCCTTACTGGTACCCGGAGTATTCTAGCCCAACTTCATACCCCTCAACTGCACAGATTTTCTCAGAATATCCAGATTTTTGCCTCATTTTTTGCCTGCTCCTCATAAAGTTTGTGGTTTTCTGTCATGTCACTGAGGCTTGAAGTTCACTAAATAATGAAATGCATTTGAGTTTAAGAATTCCTATCTTTCAAAAAATGTATGCTGCCACAAATCCTGTTTGTTCTAACAACTGAATTGCCCTGTATGAAAATAAGCAAGCACATCATTTTGCAAACCACACCACACACTTATTTAGAAGATGGTTAAAACATGCTTGTGTTCTGGAAAGATCTTTTAATGAAATATGATTAATTTCTATTTACCATGGATATCAGTTGCCTAAAATAAAGGTGTACATAGAAATTCTACAGAGATTGTGAAGTGGGCTAGATTCAGTAAATCCAGACAAGATGCTTGTTGGGTAAATTAAGCTGGTCATGTTTGTCAGCCTTTGTCACTGTCCTGTGGTCTTTTTTGTATCAAATCTCAGTATGATTGTGAAAATCATAGGACAAAGTTGTACAGGTGTGTTTCTGCTGTGTGTTAGGTTAGAAACAATTTAACCAAATATTTTCTTTCCCAGTTATTTACAATGGAATGATGTGCATCCAGGAATAAAAATCATTCTAGATGTAGTATTGTCATGGATATGGAAAAATTAATCTGAAATGTACTAGCAGTGAGCAGAAGTCATCCTTTTCCAGTGCTAGAATCTTTGCCATGCAAGGTGGCAGTTGATTACTAAAGCTTATTTGTTTTGAGTTGTGCTTTTTTTTTTTTTTTTTTTGTTATATAGAGAAAGGTTGTTCATTGTGTTTCACTGTTGCAGTCATTACACTTGGGTTATCCTGCTGGCAGGCTACCCGCAGTCGGCCTGAATTCCAAAGTCCTGGTCCAGCGTCTGTTGCTGTCACCTCTTCCCTGACGTCAGTGTGCCAAGGGTATGAGATGCAGCCAACGCCATTTTCTTCAGTCTTTCTTGCCGCTCGGTGCCCAAAGCAAAAGCAGTTCGCAAGTGCTGGTTGGCCGACTCCTGAGATTTTCAAAACCGAATTTCAGATCCGAAGTCTTCATTAAAGCTAAGTACCCCGTTGGGGAAACTTTTTTCTTGCTCCAGACCGATGTCAGAAAAAGTTAACAATTGTATTTCTTGTGGGAAGCAAATACCTCATAAGGATTTTCATTCATACTGTATTCCATGCCTAGGTCCTGACCACGACATTGCTAGCTGTCAATTTTGTGCAAGATTTAACCAACGTACGATTTTGCCTTTCATTACTTTGGCCGAAGATTTAATTATATAATGCCGCCGGAACAGCCAATGACTGGAGTTTATAAAAAGTGCAAGGAAAAGGACAGGCATCCAAGGTCCAAAACAGACGAGCCCTCCGCTAGGCCAGTCACTGGTTCTCAGTGAGGCGCTTTCACAGTCCACCCGCTACCTCAGAGCCACAGGCCACTTCCGACTCCCATGTGAAACCGACTAGGCCTCTGGATACTCAAGGTATTGGACACTCCGAAACTATTCACTCAGATGGGTCCGGAGCTGCTGAGCAGGCATCGGCTTCTGAGGGTGTTTTTAGACCTACACAGTTATATGTTAAGCCAACCTCAGTTTCAAAGGCAAAGACTAAAGCAGGTCTAAAGACGAAGAAACAAGTACAGCATTCTCCTGCAAAGACTTCCATGCCTAAAAAACAGATGCTTAAAATGGCCGAAGACCTAATTACTTTGATCAGGGATTCCCATCCCCCTCCTGATAAGAGGCCTAGGCTGGAGACAGAATATGAATCTTCAGATCAGGTTTCCATTTCCTCTGACTCCTCTTCTGAACAGGGATACTCCCTTCCTCCCTATGAGGATTCTGATGCTGAAAAGTCTATTCCTTCAGCCTCTCCTGAGGATTATTGTTTTGGGGAAACCCTTCACACCATGAGGGAGCACTTTCACTGAGAGAGCCAAGATTACTCAGAATCTAAGAAAAGGCTCAGAGACTTTCCTTTACTACCTCAGCACAGACCTCTTGCTATTCTACCTGTTCTAGACATAGTAGATGTATTTTCAGAGTCCAGCCTGTCTCCTGACTCTCTACCCCCTGCACCAGTTAAGCCAGACAGATACTACAGGGTTCCAGATTCCCACAAATTTCTATATAAAAACCCTGCTGCTGACCCAGAAACTATATCTCAGGGTCCCAAAGGGGGTCATGGCTTCCACTGCGAAAAATCCTGTCCCCTCTGATAGGGATTCTAGGGCACTGGACAGATGGGGGAAAAAGTTTACACTTCTGCAACCTTGGCTGTAAGGGCTTTAAATGGTCAGTTTCATATGCTTAAATATCAGCAGTATTTAATGTCACTGCTAAAACAGAAAATGTTGACAAATTCTAAATGTCCAGATAAGGAAATGCAGGATTTATTGTATGTAGCTGAACAAGTGGGGAAGCATACTTTGCAATGTGGTTTTGATTCACTGGAGGCCTCTTGCAGGGCCGCTGTTACGGGTACTGTCATTAGAAGGCATGCTTCGTTAAAGGAACAAAATCTGCCTGATCATGTTAAAGCAAAATTATTGGATGCTCTTTTACAGCATGATACTTTGTTTGGTGTTAAGGCAGAAGAGGTGTTGAAGAAAATGGAGGATAAAGCTAAATCTATGTAGACAGTTAAGGATTTCTTACAGGTACAACCACCCAGATTTAGCAGGAACTGGCCTTCAAAGAATTGGTCCTTTCCAGTGTCAGGCCACAAAGAGGCAGATACAGATGCCCTAGAGGCAGATCCCAGCCCCAAGGCTCATACAGGCCTAAACAATGGAGTGCTTCTACCTCCAAAAGCGGAGAAGACAAATCACAGCCATATAGAAAACAGTCCCAATGACTTTCCTCTGCCAATACCAAGCACTTATCTTTTGGCAGCCCCCTTAGGGGGAAAACTAGCAATTTTTTCACAAAATTGGCATATAATCACACAGGACAAATGGGTCTTGAATATAGTGTCCCAGGGCTACAGGTTCCACTTTCACACTCTGCCAAAGGCAAAAGGTATGCCAGAGGCACAAAAACAAGTTACATCCTTCATGGACATGAGGGCCATTCAGTGAGTACCACAACAAGAGCAGCGACAAGGATTTTACTCAAGACTAGTCCTGGTACCCAGAAAGAACAAAGCCTGGAGACCAATACTGGACCTGTCTATTCTAAACACTTTTCTGGACATTCCAGAATTAAAAATGTTGATGCTGCAGCAGCTTCTGCCCATGCTGGGCAAGAAGGCTTGGCTTGTAACTTTGGACCTCAAAGAGGCATACCTGCATGTCCCAATCAGACAGTCGTGCAGACGATACCTCAGATTCATAGCTGGATCAATGCACTACCAATTCTCTGCACTGCCCTTTGGCTTATCTACTGCGCCCAGGGTCGCCACAAAATTGGCACCAGTAATTGCTTTCTGCAGACAAAGGGGGATTCAAATATACCCTTACTTGGACGTATTCAAGCAGAGAACAAAGACATTCTACTGAGGCATCTGGCGTTTGTAAAAAGATTACTAATTTGGCTAGGGTACATGGTAAACGAAAAGAAATCAAAACTAGTACCCTCTCGAGATAAAATTCCTGGGTGCAAGCTTAAATACAACTGCCCAGATGGCTTATCTCACGCCAGACAAACAAAGGCAACTGACTTCTTACTTCAAAATGTTGGCAACAAAGACCCAGTTATCTGCAAGAAAGATTCTGCAGGCTTTGGTCTTCATGGCATCCTGCATTCTACTAATTCCATATGCAAGACTGCATATGAGGAAACTACAATGGTATCTAAAAAGTGTTTGGACTCAACATTGCCACAGCCTGGAAACATTAATTACCCTCATTCCCTGCCTGCAACAGGAGTTTCAATGGTTGACACAGGCCTGTCACCACAACAAGGGACAGCCATTCACTCTACCCACGGCCAGGCAGACACTAACAACAGATGCATCAGATTATGCCTGGGGGGGCCCACATGGCAGGAAAATGTATTCAGAGAACATGGCCAGCAAGCCAAATGCATCTTCATATCAATCAAAGAGATGCTAGCTGTTCAGAATGCCATGACAGCCTTCAAGGATCTACTTCATCCAGGACAACTGCTGGTAAAGACTGACAATACTACAGTCATGTGGTACATAAACAAGCAGGGAGGCACACATTCCTACCCCCTCTGCAGACAAGCCATGACTTTGTGGAACGCAGCATTGACTTATCATGTATACCTGCAAGCACATTTCCTGCCAGGAAAGATAAATACTCTGGCAGACGAACTAAGCAGAAATCTCAAGGATCCTCACGAGTGGATACTAGATCCACAAATCTTCAGCATAACAAAGAAATGGGGATGCCCAGGCATATATCTATTTGCTTCCCCTCACAACTGGCAACTACAGAGATTCTGCACAAGGACTTGTCACAAACAAGCATGGAAAGTGGATGCCCTATCCTTCAGCTGGAAAACCCTTACAGTATATGCCTTTCCACCACTGCCTCTCCTCCCCAAGGTAAAGAGAAGCAAAAAATGATACCGTTTGCCCCAGACTGGCCACGCCAGCACTGTTACTCAATCCTAAAGAACTTGTCTCAAGGTCCAGCCTGGACATTGCCTCAGACTGCTCACTTACTGACCCAACAAAATCAGATCCTGCACAGCCAACTCAGGACTTTAAATCTGGCAGCATGGCGGATAATGTAGCCATTCAGAACCCTCCCCTCTCCAAAGCTGTAATGGATGTTATTTTGGAGGCCAGGCAGCCCAGTACCAGAAAATCTTATGCAGAAAAATGGAAGAGATTCTGTGCTTGGAACCAGAAACAAGGAATTGACACGTTTGTACCAAATATTCCTCAGATTTTACAATACCTAACTGAGATGCTGGACAAAGGCCTATCCTTTTCATCAATTAAAATTCATGCCTCTGCCATTTCAGCCCATTACTATACGGAACCACCTATCTTTTCTCATCCTTTAATAAGGAAGTACCTCAGAGGGGCCAAAAATATAAGACCTCCAAGGAGAGCACCAATACCTGCATGGGACCTCAATTATGTCTTGGAAAAACTCACACTGCCTCCTTTTGAGCCAGCCTCAACAGCAGATATAAAATTATTATCCTGGAAAACAGCTCTGCTCCTAGCAAGATGAGTTTCTGAGTTGCAGGCACTCATGACTATAAAACCTTTTATTTTCCATCCAGACAGGGTTTCTCAGAGGACGAACCCTACGTTTATGCCTAAGGTGGTGTCCAGTGTGGCCCTTAACCAAACCATTCACTTGCCTACCTTTTATCCAAACCCACAGAACAAGGGTGAGAGACTTCTGCATTCTTTGGAAATACACAGACAGCTACGCTTCTACTTGGACAGAACTAAAGCTTTCAGAAAGACTGAGCAACTTTTAGTGGCATATGCTGCAGGATCACAAGGAAAGGCCATCTCAAAACGGACCATTTCAAAATGGATAGGCCATTGCATTCATTTGTGCTACTCACAGCATGGCAAATCAGTGCCTAAGGGCATTAGGCCACATTCAACCATAGCAGCAGCCACTTCAGCAGCCTTCCTCAGAGGAGTACCAACCAAAGACATCTAAGAGTTCAGTGCACACTTTTACAAAGCACTACCACTTACCTCCCTACTCTAAATCCAGAGCATTCTTTGCCACTGCAGTTCTGCAGGGCCTCTTAGCCTCTCCTAATCCTATTTAGCCCAGCCACCCATCCTCAGCTTTGGGGTTCAACCCAAGAGTAATGACTGCAACAGTGAAACACGCTGAACATAGTACAGTTGTGTACCTACCATAAATGTAGATGTTAGAGTGTATTCACTGTTGTAGTCCAGGTTACCCTCCCTCCATCCCCCTTTCTTTTGCTGGGTCTTATCTGTACTTCTCTATTCTATACAACCTATGTGGTGTATTTGTTTGTAGATGAAGGAAATGTTTACTTTAGTGCATGCATGTTTATTGGCATAATTTATTTAGCCTACCCTTTTGGGGGCACCTGATATCTGGGGCAAGAAAAATTGAAGAAAATGGCGTTGGCTGCATCTTTTATACCCCTGGCGCACTAACGTCAGGGAAGAGCGACAGCAGCCGCCGCCGGACCAAGACTTTGGAATTCAGGTTGACTGCGGGTAGCCTGCCAGCAGGATAACCCAAGAGTAATGACTGCAACAGTGAATACACTCTAACATCTACATTTTATGGTAGGTACACAACTGTACTTTCTGAAGGAGAGACTGTCTTTTCTAAAGGATTTGTTAGAACATCCAGTTTTAGTTGTGATAAGGACTATTATTTTGTGACCATGGATGTAGTGTCACTTTTTATGGTCATCTCTAATTCTTGGGGAATTGAGAATATCAGAGAATTTTTGAATAATGGAAACTTTTTCCCCGTAATAAGATTAAAGTGATAAGTACTCGGGATTGTACTAGAAAATAATGCTTTTGCTTTTAAGGATGATTTTTATTTACAGAAGGTTGGCGTGGCCATGGGCACGGCTTGTGCCAACAGCTACTCCAGGCTTCTATTAACACAATGGGAGTTCGGTTTGGTGCAGAGTAATAAGTTTTGTCCACATTTACTTTGTTATAAGTGATTTGTGGATGACATTTTCTTATGGGGGAGGTCCAATTGAATTATTGTTTTGGTTTATCGATTTTTTTTTTTATGTACCACAATATCTTGTTTGAAGTTCAGATATAAATATTCTGCTGAACAGGTTGAGTTCTTAGATATTAGCATCCAGAGAACTGATTTAGGGCGCATTAAAACAGACTTATATAAGAAAGCCTGTAAGAATTCATTGCTTCATAAAAATAGTATGCACCCAAGATATGTTTCAAGGAATGTATTGAAGGGGCACTTTTTTCAGATAATGAAGCTTTGTAATGATGAGACATGTTTAAAAAGAACATTTGCTGATCTGAAAAAAAATCTTGAATAGAGGTTATAAAGAAAAAAAAAATACAGCTGTATTGCCCAGGTATTAGCTGAAAGTGATGGCAGGGGGAGAGCATACTATTCAGAACACTCGAAAGTTAATAATAGTAGACAAAATCGATAGCCTGATAAACGAGTGAGGGTCCCTTTAACCTTTTCAAGTGATGTGAATATTTTTTTGCAATATTAGAAAGAAAAATTGGCTTATTTTCTGTGCTTCTGATGATTTGAAAAATTCTGTTAGTGATGGACCATATTTTTCTTTTAAAAATAACCTATTCCTGAAAGACTGTTATAAGACACATACGGATAGGTTAACGATTTCACAATGGCAAGGGACCTATCCATGTAAAAGTTGTAGTGTATTGATTTCACAATGGCAAGGGACCTATCCATGTAAAAGTTGTAGTGTATGTCGCTACATTTATTCAGGTATGAAATTTATTCATCCTCTACTTGGATACTCTATAGCGTGTACTTTTTATGCTGATTGTACCTCTAGGAATGTTCATTAGTTATTATTCTGACTGCAGTGCATTCTGTACAGGCTAGACAAATCGCTCTTTTAAAGAGCGTATACTAGAACATACTGGGAATATTACAAATGTTAAGGTTAGTAATGCACTTGCACAACATGCGAAAGCAGAGGGTTCACATCATACTTTTAGATCTTTTGTACTTGAGATGGTGAAAATGTCAGAGGTGGGGATTTGAAAAATAGAACCGAGCTGATGGAACAGAAATGGATACTGAATCTTTGTGTCAAAAGACTTTCCGGTATTAATGATTCTCTTTAAAAACGGCTCTGCATGCACAGACACTCCCCCCATTGCAGTGGAATGAAATTGATGTTTTATTTTTGTAATATTCTTGTTTTAAAATGTTTTGCTGTATTGTGTTGTATGTTATTAGTAGAGTAAGTATATATAAACTGTCTGTTTTCAGTTTTGTATTTTTAGATATTTGTAAGGCGCACATTTTCTACTTTTATATAGTTGTAATTCTGTTTTTTGATTGGTTGCAGGTGCTTTAAATATCCTGTTAATATCTGTTGCATTCAGTCTGAAGAAACTATTGGTAATTTGCAAAAGTGCTTACTCTTATCCTTTGTTGAATAAAATTAGTGTCTTAGCAGTGTTGACCAACAGTAACTGAAATATGTTTGAGATCAGTCTTTTACCTTTATCAAACTCTCATAATTAGTGTTGCATCTTACTTTCATTAGGTTTTAAATCATTGGCTGCAATTGCTTGTAAGCCTTTATGAGAGTCAGAAGTTTCTTTTCTTTAAAAAAAAAAAAAAAAATTAAAAGCTGCAGTCATCACTGATTTAGGTTCTTACTAGGCTATCTGCCCTAGGGCATTTATAAGCCTAGCCAGAATGTGTTTGGCTTTCACCACCCATTTTAAATTTATTTTGCTATGCCCTTTTTCGAGGTTAGTATACTGTGCCTCTGTCTAACAGTGACACAGAAGTGATACCCGGGGTAAACCTACGATCTCCCATCCACTCATCAAGATTCCTCTTGAAGAGAGTCAGTGAGGGACTCTGCCTAAACTGGACTGGGATTTTATTCCAGAGTGAAGGGAGCCTCTGGGTTATGAATCTGTCCCTCCAGCATGTCCTATTTATTTCAGTGCTGAGGTTCAAGTCTCTCGAGCGTAGCTTGATGGGATTTGGATTTTCTGAGGTGCAGCATGTCCACTAATTCCGGGTTGGACATGGCTTTATACATCAGGCACAGATCGCCTCTGAACAGGCGGTATGCCACTGAGTAGAGCTGGAGTTTCTTTAACCGGGCAGCATATGGCATCTGTTTGAGCCCTTTGATCCTCTTGGTGAGGTACTTTTGGGGTCTTTCCAGTTGCTGCAGGTGTCTGGTAAGGTACATCCCAAAAGGGGCATTGTACTCAATTATGGGCCTGATGATGAGGGATGAGTAAAGAGGCACGATGACCTCCCCTGATCTAGATGTGAATCCCTTCATGATTAGGTGGGCTATATAAAATGTTTTTCTAACCACTTTGGCCACGTGGTTGTCAAATGAGAGATTGCTATCAACTTGGGTCCCCAGGTCCCTAATTACTACTTCTGTACTTAATGGATTACCACCTATGTGGTAATTTGTGAGCACTTTGTTTTTGCCAAAGGGGATGACTGTACACTTTTTGGCATTTAGCTTGAGGCCATGGCTCTGGCACCAGTTGTCTGTTTCTATGAGGCCCTTTTGGAGGATGCTTGTGTCGGCTGGAGAGTCTATTATGGCGCCCAGTTTGCAGTCATAACTTGGTCAGCCACAGTCCTTCCATGTTGGCCTGTACCTCCGAGAAATATATACTGAACAAGAGAGGTCCCAGGACTGAGCCTTGTGGGACACCACTTGTAACTGGTTTGGAGTCTGACATGGCTCCAGCAATTCTAACCATGTGGGTTCTGTCCTTGAGCCAGTTTGCAATCCATCTTTTGACATAGGGGTTTATATTGAAGCTGGTGAGCTTATCTATAATGCCCGAGTGGGGTATTGTATCGAAGGCTTTTGCGAGGTCCAGGTAGGCTGTGTGGACCACCTTCCCCTCGTCAATGGCCTTTGGTGACTGTTTCAAAGAAATCAACCAGGTTTAAGAGGCAGGATCTGCCCTTAAAGCCAAACTGGGTAGGATCCAGTGTCTGTAGGTCCCCAATATCTTTATTTATAAGGTCCATGATGATCCTTTCCATAGCTTTGCAGACCAAGCTAGTCAGGCTTATGGGGCGATAGTTTCCAGGATCCGTTGAGGCACCACCTTTATGGAGAGGGACCATTGTTGCTGTACGCCACTCTTTGGGCACATGTCCTGTAGTAAGGCTGAGATTGAACAGTAGTTTTATGTTTGGGTTTAGCTGCTCTTGGAGTTCATGTAGGACGCAGCCCAGGACACCGTCTGGTCCCATTGATGCTGTGTTTTTTGCTTTGGAGAGGGCGGCTGTTACCTGAGCATCTGAGATGTCAGAGGGGCAGCACTCTGCTGGGATAGATATTTGCCCTGTTGGTGGGGGGGGGGGGGTTTGTGCTGAACCTGTCAGCTAGAATGTTGGCAATGTGTCTGGGTTCGGTGTATTTTTTGTCATTTTGGACTAATTCTGAGCATATCTGGGAATTACCACCCAGGTTCCTAACATAACTAAAGAAAGCCTTGTGATTATCCTTAGTGTCCTGTGCAATTTTTCTCTCGAAGCTGGCCTTAGACAATTTTATGATTGCCCGTAGTTTTTTGCTAATACTATCAGTGATGCCTTCCCTTTTTGGGATTTTGCTCTATCATTTAGTAGCTTCCTCCTCCTATTGTATAGTTTGTTTATGGCTGGGGTCCACCAGACAGGACGTCTGCCTTTGGAGGATTGGGTCTTGGTTTTATTTGGGATCGCATGATCCATGCATTCCTGAAGGTGTTCATAGAATACGTTTATAAAGGATTCTGCGGTCTGGGCCGTATTTTCCACAGGCCCGGGGGCTTTGAAGGATTCCACCTCGGTTTTGAGGCGTGTGAAATTTGCTTTAGAGAAATTTTTCACTGTGGTTTTCTGGGCAGGGGGTGGGGTCAGGATGTGAATATCCAGTGAGATTAGTTTATGGTCTGATCTTACCAGTGAGGGATAAACTTCTGGTCTGGAGCAAAGAGTCCCCATGTTGGTGATGATCAGGTCCAGTATGTTTTCCCCTCTTGTGGGAGTGGTAACACGTTGTTCCATAGCATTTGAGTTTATAAATTCTAGGAACCTTTGGGCTAGGGTGTTGGAGCTAGAGTAATGCTCCCAGTCTATGTTTGGGTAGTTGAAGTCGCCCAATATAATGGTGTTTGGAGAGACCTTCATATTTTCCAGTGTTCTCAGGAAGGTCGAGTGTTGTCCTGGGTTTGGGAGGGTGGTCTGTAGCAGGCTATAAACTGGAAGGCAGTTTTACCCACTGTTAGTTGCACATGGATAGTCTCTGATGCTTCATGCTTTGCCACCAACCTGGAGGTGTGGGTATCTTTGAATATCAATACTCCCCCCTCCTTTTGTGGTTCGGTCCAAGTTTTGGGGCCGAAAAGCATGGTATGAGGTATAACCTGGTAGTGCTGGGGTGCTCTCGGGAGCCCTGAACCAGGTTTCTGTTACTGCACAGATATCAATGTTCTCCATGCTAAGGAGAGTTTTGAGTGCGTGCATCTTGAGGTTTAGACCTCTGGCGTTGAGTAGCATTACTCTTAGTTTCTTATCCCTTGTGATACCTATGGAGGTGGGTTTGTCTTTTGAGCCTTGCCTAAAAAAGGCACTATGGGGGTAGCAAGAGCCTTTGCCAATATCCGAAAGCCCAGGGGTGCAGGTGCAAGCCATCCCTAGCAAAGCATCGTGGCTTGTCGAGCATATCATCTCAAGCTGACAGGCATTGGATCCCCTTTGAATGACACCAGTTCTTAAGCCAATTGTTGAAATTGATCATCTTGTCTTCATATTGTGGCATCATTCTTGGTGATGGTAAGATGCTACTCAAGGTCAGGGTCATACAGGCCTGGGCTACATGCTCAGAGGTTTGTTTCCTGCAGTATACCATGGTGCCAATTGCTTTTTTTTTTTTTTTTTTACCAGACAGTATGCAGCAGTTGACTAAAGCATTAACAATGTACCAGAATGTTATACATTTACAAATATAATCTAGTTAGCAACTGTACAAATGTAGATATCAGGTGACAGCAGAGAAGCGGCATCATACTCTGTGTAGAGCTTACAGGGAGATGCGTTATATTGAAATACGTAGACATTCAAGTGTTTATGCACTGCAGTTTTGTATTTACCAGTTTGTTTGCACTCTAAACCTTCTAGTGTATTGCAGCATTGTATAGAACAATACATCAATGAACAGTTAGCAACAAAGTCTTTTCAGACTAATAATCCAGTTAAGCATGGCTGTGGAATCAGTCAAGGTGCTAATTAGCTGGGCTGCATTTCGCTATCTTGTGTGCTGTGGATATTTTTAATGAGCCAGGACCTTAATTTAGATGGAGAATTCCAGGTTTTGTGTATGTTAGGGGAGTGTTTAGAGTGGTAAGTACCAGAGGTCATTAGTCAGATGGTGGTATTGAGTGAGCTAGACTGAGATGCAGGTCGTCTTTGGGCAATGTTTGGTAGAAGGAACTGGTAGGATTTTAAGACTCTGAAGCAATGTTGTTGTCTTTCGGCTTTTCCCAGTTAGGGGTCGCCACAGCGGAACTCAGGTCCGCTAATGATTGGCAGTAGATTTTCACAAATGCCGAGGTGCCAGCTCGATGTTCAACCTTCAATGAAGGCACGCCCATTTATGCATGTCTTTCGAACGCCCACCTAACTGCGGGGATGACATGCAGACTCCACACAGAAGGCACTCCCCGCACTCCAGCCGAGAATCGAATGGGAGAACCTCTTGCTGTGAGGCAACAATGCACTCTGAAGCAATGTATGAGAGTGAATTCTTAGTCACGGAGGAGTACAGTCCAGAGTTGAGGTGCTAATAACACTGATGGTGTACCAAGCTGTTTAGGTAGGATTGATTTGCCCTCTAGTGAATCTTTTAGAGCACATACACTGTTAGCATTAGTAACAAGGGAAAAGTCAAGCATATTGTACAAATGTAGTGCAGAATTGCTGTACATTTCATTGGTGACAAATGTACAGTAGTAAGTTACTGCAAGTGAAATTGATCTTCTCCAAAGTAGAAGGGAATTTGTATCCTGCAGGTGCTTCAAAAATAAATGTAATCATATGAAGAAACAAACACGATACATGGGGACAATTAATTGATGTTTGGGCTGCTCTTCCTTACTTGGGGAGGTCGGTGTTGAGTATTGTGTTAAGTTGATAGGGTTTGGGTAGAAGCCAGCCCATTTAAAAATGGAGGCTAAAGATCCTGTATATATCCCAGTGCTCTGTTTAACTATGCAACACACTCCCAGGTTATAATCTCCAAAAAGAAGATGAGAGAATAGATATTTATGAAAACATATTAAATGTTTAGTGCTGGCACTTTTTAATAGCTTAAACCTTTGAACAACAGAGGAATTTGTTTTTCGATAATTTGTTTTCCAGTCCTCTGAACTACTGATTGGTTCTGCTATAGACTACTAAGGCAGAAGCCACTTGTGAGACTGGCAAAATGGTTTTCGAGATTAGATTAGGTGTTCTAGTAGATTAAAAGGGAGGACTCGTAGGTTTGATTGACAGGACCACAACCTATTTGCCTTTAGAAAAGTTAATTATAACCCGATGATATTTTCTACTTTCCATGTATATTGAGATTATTTTTGGGAATTTAATGACTGCAAGGATGGAGTTAAGGGGGTTATTATCATGCTTAAGGTCTTTTTAAGAAGCTTCATAGCAATAATTTAGTGTTGCTATTTTTTATCTTGTGCCAAGGTTATGTTTGGGAAGTAAATGACTGCAAGGGGGAAGTAAAGAAAATGTAATGTAGAAAGTTGTAAAAGATGAAATGTGCTCCCTTTTTGCAAAATGTACTGTTTAGTGCTAAACAAAACCAGAAAGCTTTTAAAGATCATGGCTAAAGGTGCAAAATGAATTTTTTTTTTCACACACACAAGTTTTCTCATGCATCTTTATATATGCGAGCGCTTTTCTGTGTCAAATGTTTGCTTTGCAGCCTTTAGAAAATTACATTTTAAAGATGTCTAAAAATACTAAGCCGTTTTTATGGCATTAATATTAATGGCTCAGTGGGAGGTGTTTATCACTGTTGGTTCCCATTTTGCCAAACAGTTAATTGAACAATTCAGCAACTACTTAAGTAATACCCAATTACTTACCTAAGCTAATCCCGCATAATTATAGCTAGAACCCAGAGTGACGTCAACAACTCGCACCCTGCCTTTAATATTAGTGCTGTAAACACTGCTTCTGTATTTTTAGTCTTCTACATTTGGAAGATATCTTTAAAACATAATTTTCTAAAGGCTGCAAAACCAACCTTTCTTTTTACGCAGAAAAACGTTCACATGCATAAATTATGCAATCACTTTGTGTGTGAAAAGAAAATTTTGTTTTGTGCTTTTAGATGTGAAATTTAAAAAGATAAATTGCATAATTTTAACAGTCTTACAAGCCCCAGAAACAGTCCATTAGAGGAGAGCTTTAAAATTCACCATTTACCTTTAGATTATATGTTCTGTCTGTTTAGTAAACCTTCTGCCATCCTGATTCAGTAACGTATGTGGAATTCTACCAAGTATTGGCTAATAATTAGCTGTATTTTATGCTTGCAAATAAGTTTTGAAATTTTTCCATCAAAAATACTGGACCAAAATATAGCAAACCATACTATTTTGGTGCTAACGCTAATTTGCTGACCATTCCTTTTGTTTTACTTTCAGGGTACATACCAAGACACACTAGAGTTTTTGATGAGCAGCAGGGATCAGTGTAAAATTTTGTGGAAGAGCTGTGTTGAGTACCATACTTTTTTCAGAACATATGACCAACCTAAACCAAAGGCTAAGCCTGTGCTTTTCAGCCGGGGATCCTCCTTTCGTTACAGGTACTGTATTTCACTATATCTTTTGTATGCTGATCTTCGTGTTTCACTGTGCAGTCATCACACTTTGGTTATCCTGCCAGGGGTAGCCCACAGTCTGCCCGAATACCTGAGGCTTAGTATTTCTGCATCGGTTGCTGTCGCTCCAGGACTGACGTCTGGTCGTCAGTGGCATAAAATCAGGCAGCTGACGCCATTACATCAGTCTTTCTTACCGAGGAGCCTGAAGCAGAAGCAGTTCACACGACTGCTGGTCGGCCGCTACCCGAGTTTTTCCGAATTGAAGGTTGTCATCTAAAGCTAATTACTCCATTGGGGATCCTCTTTTCTTGCTCTAACTGATGTCAGAAAAAGTTGACAATAGTCTCTCCTGTGAAAAGCAAATACCACACCAAGATTTTCACTTACTGTGGCACCTGTTTAGGCCCAGACCACGATGTCCCTCTGTCAGTTTTGTGCTTTGTTCATGCCAGAACTACATCTTGTCGGGCCCTTATTGTAGCTAAATATTTTCGATCTCCATATTCCGAAATGGTTTTGGTAAGCCATCCGACTACCGATCTTCTGAAAAAAAAAAAAAAAAAAAAAAGGAAGGATAAAAGCAGGCCGCACAGGTCCAAAACTGCAGGCAGTGCTTCTGTTAAGCTAGTCACCAGTTTGCCAGTCCTCAGAGAGGCCCTTTTGCAGCCCCTGATGTTAGCTTCTGTGGGTTCGCAGGCCACTACTGAAATCCGTTTGGAGTCCAGTATGCCGCGAGACACTTTTGTCTAAGGGTCCTGCGGATGTCTCTACCTTGGATTGGTCCGGAGCCACTGAGCAGGCACCGGCTTCCAATGAAGTTCTTCGCACTACTGATACTCTACACAAACCAACTTCTTTCACGTCTTCAGTTCTTTCTAAAACTACAGAGTTTCTAAGGCCCAGGGTACAAATTATGCCTAAAAAAACTACTCAAGCACCTGCTTCCATGCTACAATCTCAAATGCTTAAAATGTTGGAAGACCTTATCATGCTTATTAGGGGAAGCCAGCCTACCCCTTCCAAAAGAGAGATTTGTCCCCAGCATTTTTATCGTACCCGGAGTACGATGACTCTGAGGTTTCTGAATATGAAGGTATGCACCCGTTGTCTGCTTATGTGGATTCAGATGCAGAGGAATCCATTCCTTCTGCCTCTCCTCCAGAGGATTTTTCTTTTGGTGAAACCCTACATACTTTGAGACTATATCCAATAGGAGTGTCAGAACTATCCTCAGTCCAAAAAGAGACTCGAGGAATTCGATTTACCACAGCACAGACCTTTAGCCATTCCTCCTGTCCTGTATGTTGTGGATGATGTCTTCATGGAATCCAATTTAACTACTGACACCCTCCCACCTGCTCCCAGGAAGCCTGACTGGTATTAGAGTCCCTGACTCGCACAAATTTCTTTTCAAAAATCCTACTGCTGACCCAGAGGTCATCTCCCAAGGACCTAAAAGAATAAAAGCAACCACAGCTAAGAATCCCACCCCCTCGGACAGATATTCCTGAGCTTTAGACAGATGCGGTAAAAAAGTATAACCTCCGCAATTCTTGCTGTTAGAGCACTGAATTGTCAGTTCCACATGCTGAAAAACCAGCAACATAAAATGGAACCCCTTAAACAAAAAATATCCACTTTTCCGGTTTGTGCAGACAGACTTACAGGAGCTTATGCATTCTGCAAGCCAAGTTACTAAATGCACCTTGCAGTGTAGCTTTGACTCCCTAGAAGTATCCTGTAAGGCAGCAGTCACAGGTTCTGCACTTAGAAGGCATGCTTGGCTTAAGGAACAGACCTTGCCAGACCATGTCAAATCAAAACTTTTGGGCACACCACTTAACAAAACATTTGTTTGGCACCAAGAGGCAGAAGAGGTCTTAAAAAAGATGGAAGAAAAAGCTAAATCTATGCAGACAGTTAGATTTCTTACAGGTCCAGCCTCTGAGGTTCAGTAGGCATTGCCCCTCCAAGCACTGGTCCTTTCCGGCCCCTAAGGCCAGCTCAGACAAGACCTAGGGGTAGCAGACCCCCCCCCCCCCCAGACAGCAGTCCCAGGGAATGCAGAGATCTAAGCAATGGAGTTGTTCCACTTCAAAAACAGGGAGTGCTAAGCCGCCCCCTTATGGAAAGAACTCACGATGACTTTACACCTCCACCCCTTACCTCTGCCCACCTGCTTGTGCCCCTAGGAGGAAAAAACTCCTCCCATGCAAAAAAAAGGGCCTCTATCACTGATGACAGATGAGTCCTCAGCATAGTGACCAAGGGATACAAATTTTATTTCCACATTCTGCCAACCCAAGAGGGTTCCCAAATCTTCCTCCAAACCAGTGGGCAGAGGGCCAAAACCAAGTCCATTCCCTGTTCTCCATGAGGGCAATACAGCCTGTTCCTGCAGAACAGATAGGCCAAGGTTTCTATTCCAGGCTTTTCCTGGTACCCAGAAAAGAGGGGACCTGGCGCCCAATCCTCGATCTGTCAGTTTTAAACACCTTCCTGGTGATACCAAAATTCAAAATGCTCACCCACCAGCAACTTCTTCCCATGCTGTCCAAGGATGCTTGGTTAGCTACCCTAGACCTAAAAGAGGCCTATCTGCACATCCCAGTCAAGGATTCCTGCAGGAAATATCTACGTTTCAGTGCAGGATCTATGCACTTTTAGTTCTTTGCGCTTACCTTTGGCTTATCCACTGCTCCCTGAGTTTTCACAAAATGCCTGGCTCCAGTCATTGCTTTTTGCCGACAAAAGAATTTTCAAATTTACCCCTACTTAGACAACTGCCTGCTTCAGGCAGACAGTCAGGAAAAGCTGTTACAGCACCTGACCTTTGTACAGAACCTACTGACCTCCCTGGGGTGTACTATAAACTAAAAGAAATCCAAACTAGTACCCACTCAAAAAATTGTATTCCTGGGAGCAAGCCTGGACACAGCATCGCTGATGGCATTCCTTACACCAGGAAAAACAGGCCTATCTGACAGGTTACTTCTTTCAACTAGCCACCAGAACCCAGGTATCTGCAAGAAAAATCCTGCAAGCTCTAGAGTTCATGGCATCCTGCATTCTACTCCTTTCATATGCCAGACTGCATATGAGGAAATTTCAGGGGTACCTAAAAAGCCTTTGGTATCAACACTCTCAGGACCTGGAAACTATCATTTATGATACCCTAAGGAGAGACTTTCTTTGGTGGGCAGCAGCATGCAGCCACAACAAGGATCTTCCCTTCTCACAACCCCACACCGCCCAGATCTTAACCACAGATGCATCAGATTATGCATGGGGTGTGCACACCTGGATGGCAGGTGTATTCAGGGCCATTGGAGCCCAAATCAAATACATCTGCACATCAACCAAAATGAGATGCTAGCTGTTCAGCATGCCAGCTTTCGGACCCCTACTCTCCCCGGGGCATCTTTTCATTAAAACAGCCAACACCACAGTGATGTGATACATCAGCAAGCAGGGGGGACTGTCTCATCCCCTATGCAGGCTCACCATGACCCTTTGGCAGACGGCTGCAGCCATGCAAAGTCATCTGCAAGCCCAATTCCTGCCAGGTTCCCAAAACACTCTGGCAGACAGCTTAAGCAGAAACCTCCTAGACCCACATGAGTGACGGCTAGAACACAGCACCTTCAACCTTCTAACCCAGAAATGGGGCACCTTGAAGTTGGACCTCTTTGCCTCCCACAACAATCACCAGCTCAGCAAGTTATGCACCAGGGAAACTCACAGCAAGGCCTAGAAAGTGGATGCCCTATCCTTCCATTGGGTAAAACTCTCGCTTTATGCGTTTCCCCCTCTATCTCTACATTCAAGGGGACTACTCAAAATAACGGAGGACAAACCAAGAGCAATCTTGATTGACCCAGACTGGCCACACCAGCACTGGTACCCACAGTCTGGGTCAATCATGGTTGTTCTTGGTTTGTCCTCCTGTCCTCAAGCAGTCTCTCTCCTGCCACCATGGCACCTGCCTCAGATTCCAGCTCTCCTGACCCAGCAGAATGGATAATTCATGCATCCACAGCTGCACTCCCTGAACCTGGCAGCCTGGCTTATTCCCTGACCTCTCCTCCAGTTGCCAGCCTAAGCAAGCAAGTCCTGGATGTTATATGTGAGGCCAGATGCCCTAGCACTAGAAAATCCTATGCTGACAAATGGAAAAGGTATTGCACCTGGATCCAGGCTAAAGGAGCTGAAACATCACAGCCTTCCCTACCTCTCATCCTGGATAACCTACTTCACAGGGGCCTGTCCTTCTCTTCTTTTAAAATTCATGCCTTTGCCATCTCTGCTCATTACAACATAGAGCCACCTCTCTCTTCTCACCCTCTCATCAAAAAGTTCCTAAGAGGGGCTAACAATTTAAATCCACCCAGAAGAGCTCCTACCCCAGCCTGGGACCTTAACTTTGTGTTAGAAAAGCATACACTACCCCCTTTGTAGCTGCAGCTTCAGCAGAGTTAAAATTCCTGTCTTGGAAAACAGCCTTGCTTCTGGCCATCACTTCTGCTAGAAGAGTTTCATAGCTACAAGCACTCATGGCTGTACAGCCCTCCCTCCATTTTTCATGCTGACAGGGTCTCCCTCAGGACTAACCCAACATTCATGCCTAAAGTGGTGTCCAGTGTGGCTCTCAACCAATCAATTCATTTGCCCACCTTTTTCCCGAACCCACAAAACAAGGGGAGAAAGGATTCTGCATTCTCTAGATGTGCACAGACAGCTCATATTCTACCTGGATAAGACTCTATCTTTTAGGAAGACTGACTAATTGCTAGTCAACTTTGCAGCATGGGCAGAGGGCAAGCCCATATCCAAACAATCTCCAAATGGATAGCACAGTGTATCCATTTCTGCTACAGATACCATGGGAAACTGCCCCATAAGGCGGTCAGAATGCATTCCACCAGGGCAACCTCCACCTCTGCAGCTTTTCTCAGAGGGGTCCCTACCAGGGACATCCTGGAGGCTGCAACATGGAGTTCTGTTCATGCCTTCACCAAGCATTACCACCTGCCTATCTTTTCCAAATCCAGGGCAGGCTTTGCAACCACAGTCTTGCAGGGCATTCTAGCCAGCCCCCAGTGTTCATGACTGCCTCCCCCTTTTCTTCAGCTTTGGGAGTCAACCCGTGTGTGATGACTGGCAGCAGTGAAACACGAATAACATAGTACAGTTGTGTACACTTCTACATAAATGTAGATGTTCAACTGTATTCACTGTTGCAGTCCTTGTTTCCCACCCTCCTTCCCCCTGGTCTCTCTTCCTCACTCCTTACAGGGATTTTTGGTAATTACTTTCTACTGGTTGTGTTCTTACACCATAACATAGCTCCCTATTTGAGGGGTCCTGACATTTGTGGTAAGAAAAACTGATGCAATGGCGTCAAGTGCCTGATTTTATACCACTGACGACCTAGCATCAGCAACTGACGCAGAAGTACTAAGCCTCTGGTATCCAGGCCGACTAGAGGGCTACCTCTGGCAGGATAACCCAAGTGTGATGACTGCAACAGTGAATACTCGAACATTTTAAATTTATGGTAAGTGTACACAACTGTTCTTTGCCTGATGTATTTATTTAAGGATTCTTTTCAGTTATTACTTTTGCTAAAAGCTGGTAAATCAATAATACAGTACTATAAAAAACACAGCATAATTCTAGACTGTCAAATATATGAGGTCAGGAAAACCAAGTGAACAAAGAAGACCAAATGTGAAGTACGTTTTTCTGGTATAAACTTATGTTAAATGTGATGCACGTAGGTAAGATCTTGGCAACAATGAAAAAAATAGCTAGTGATATCAGAAATCTCTCTAGTTAGGTTTGCTAGCAAGGTTATGTTTAAAAGTCAGTAGCTTTTCTCACCTCACTTTGAAAGATCCTCCAAACTAGGTAAGAGTAACTGTATTTAACACAAGTTTTTGAGTGTGAAAATTTGACCATATTATCACTTCCAAACAGAGCAGAGGCAGTCAGGCTTGGTTAATATACATACAAGCAGAGGACTGTATGACATACTAGGGAACTTAGCTATGACTTTCTGTGACACAGAAGGATGTACCTCTGACTGTGACCCCAAGATGGATTAGTAATCCCTGGACAGAGAGTAGCCAGATTGGGTGGAGGGAGGGGGTTATGTCTTACTCCTCCTAAGGAGGGAGGCAGTCGTCCCCAATGCACAAGTAACACCCAGCAGAGGCAGTTATTGTAACATACAGCAGAAAGGACCAAGACATCTATACCTACCATGGTATACATTCATGTGCAGTAGACATAATTTGACTGATGTAGAAATGTGTGAATCACTGAAGTGACATTTTGGGAGATTGCTACATAGGGCAGTAGTGGATTGTTAGGAGTAAAACCTCATGTCTACCTGGGTGATTATGCCCAAGTTAGACCCCTAATGGTTAACTGATTCGACAGTTCATCTGACCTGTATGTTCATAATTTATTTTATTTTACATTTGTTGACCGGGATAGTCCATCTGGTTGGAAGCCCATTTTCAGTGGAGGCCCGAGGAGAAAAGCTCCCAATTAAAAAGAGCAAGAATACATTGACAGTTACAATGTAGATTTTACATAGAATTTACAGAATTATTTGTAGTAAATAAGACAAGTACATCAAATTATACACTAGGCACATTATATACATAAAGACAGTTATGACAATTGTATTCAAGACATTCGAGTATTTTTTTCTGTTCAGAGCAGGTGTAGACCTTTAGGTATGCATATGTGTACCTTTAACAAAAAGACAGAGGAATGGGTTATGACTGAGTGTTGTAATTATTATTATTGTCAAGAATACAACCAAACAGTGTTCACAAAGCTTTGGCTCCCCTACACACCTGTTCTTTATTACGGATGCATGAGCCCAGAGCAGGAGGCATCATCCGGAGTACAGAAGACCTTCAGTACTTTTCTTGCAACCTCAAGGGAAAGCAGTTCTGAGGCTTCGTGGAAGCAGCAATTTGGCTACAAGCTTCATGCCTGGAAGTAAGGCACACACAAAATATTTCCCTTTTAAGTTTATTGTGATTTATGACTAAAATATTTCCCTTTTAAGAATGCTGGCAGTTTTATTAATATCAGATGTTTCTTGTCAGAAACTACTTTTGTATCTGGACTTACTGTATTTTGAGGGCTATTTTTTGTGAAGTATGTTGATTTAGAGACGTATTACTTAAATTGGAAGGTGTTAGGAGTTGAAATTGTTAAGTCTTTGAGTATTTTAGTGCAAGTGTGCGTTTCATGATAACTTGCCTGAAGCACTTTATTTCTGTTAGCACACTTTCTGTGAAAGGAACTTGGAGTTTTGACACTGTGGGTGATGTTACTGCTTGCACTTTTCACTTTTGAGTTTTGTGGGACTGTGGGAAAGTATGTCTGTGCTGCTTGTCAACACTACTCGAGCAACTTAATTTCCAACTAACTCCTTCCAGTAACACTTATTGCCAGACAGGCTTATTCCTCAGCTACAGCATGAATACTTACTCCAGTATTGCTGTTTTTTCTCCCACTGTGCCTAAAACGTAGAAACAAACAAAGAAGCCCTCACCTACACAGCAGGCTCAGTGTCTCTGCTTTTGGTGAGGTGAGACTAGTTGGCCATTCTTTGTTCTTCAGACCACTCACTGGTTTCTCTGAGCTCCTCTGGAGTAATCCCTTCTGCAAGCATGGACACGGGGGTAGGCCACATTCTGTGGGTCTGTTCTAGTGTACAATCTAGATGTGGGAGAGCCATCATCTATAGGTTTGGGAAATTCTCCAGGAGTTTCTTACTCTGGTGGCTGGGGAGGATACCAGTTGTCCAGGATGATGGAGTACTCTCTCATTTGAGCACTTTCCAGGGATGATCCTAAAAAAAAAATTTATTTTTTATTTATTTTTTTTAAGACATTTCTCATGTAAAGATATTGTCTGTTCATAATGCTGCTTTTCCTTCTTTGGCCAGGAGTTTATTGCAGGTTTCCATTTGGATATCATACTTCCAAATATATCTTTGTATCAGAGGAATACGACGGGACTTCACTTCATTCTGATTCTCAAGCTCATGACTTTTATTCAGAAGTAAGACTCTGTCCTGTCCTCCTCCTTTAGAGGAGTTTTCCTTTCTGATACTCTTTCCAGGATGTCTGATGTATTTTTGTAGGAGCAAATTGATGGTTCCACCTGTTTGAGAAAATTATGATATGCTGCAAGTAGATATGGCCCTCATTACACTGATTCCTTGTAGGATGGGTTAGGGTATTGCCTGCAATAACCTTGACTTCCAGCCTTCAGTCGATAGAGGCAGATAGAAATTTGTTAATCTGAGGTACTTTATAAAGTTTTTTTTCCGGTGTTTTCGTGTCTGTTATTTTGTTGTCTGTTTTGGCGTGTCGGTGTTGTCGGGTAGACCCATATATATATATATATATATATATCTTTTTTTTTATATATATATTTTAGTATATTTAAATGTTGACATATTTTAGAATTTATATATGTTTGTGATAGACCAGAGTCAGTTTTATGTACTTAGCAATTTTTGAGCTGCAGTGTTTGTTTTATAGTGTTGCTGATTTACACACATTAGTTTCTTCACTGCTTAGACAAGGCAATGACTGTGTTAAATTGGTTTAGTGATTAGTGTGCCTCATTGGCTGCTAATATGTTTAAAGATGTGACTTGAGTTTTAATATTTTGGTCTGAGGAAGCTGATGTAATCCGTGAAAGCACTTACCTTGTGTTGCTATTAGAGTGCTGTACTGGAACCAATTTGCCTTTTTCTTTACTAATTATTTCTACTTTGCCAGCATTGTATAGATTACTGGTTAATACCAACCCTTCCCATGTGGACAAAGAAGGATAAGCTATTGGAAATTTTGATGAATTTTCTCTTCCTCCACTTCAGCCTACATAAGCCTTAACTACCAAGCACATATGTGGAATCTTATGCTTTGTGTAGACATCTTGAGGGATTACTCTGCCACATATCTTCAGAAGGTAGTTCCAATCGGAGTTTTTATTTCTAACTGGTCTTGGGTGTCTTGATATACTTTGAAAAGTGTGTAATGATTGTTCAGATTCTGTCTAGGGCCACTGCTACTGTTTTGAGAAGATATGCTTGGCACGTAATCAAAAATTTTGTAATGAGGTGAAGTCTGAGATTGTTAAACTCCACTGTAGGTAAATAAGGTTTTTGTTTGGCTCTTTTGTTGCTCAAGTTCTCCAACAGTTTGAAAGAGAAATTAATTAGGTTTTTCAAGCCTTCCCCCTATTACATATTTTACAAACTCCTGTGCTACTACTTCATAAAAACAAAAATAAGCGATCCCTGTTATATCTGGCAAACAAGAAGCTAGGAGATGGCAGGAGGGGATAGAGTACTCCTTCAGAATGGCCATACCAGTATTCTCAGTCCCCTCTCCCCTTCCCTCCTGCCTCTACATTTTTAAATCTGTCCCTAAAATTACTTGTCAGTCGTGCCTTTTAGCAACAGTTTTTCAGACTCAGGAGGTACTAATAGTGGTTCGGGAGGGCTGTAGTTGGCATTGGATGCACATGCCTCCTTTCAGGGGAATACTACCTATGTTCCAAACCAAAGTTATTTCCTTAGGTTGTTCAATGCATGTTGCCCCTAGGAATCCTAGAACCCTTGCCTGTAAACCAAAGGAGGGAAGGCTTCTCCACCAGAATATTTCCTGTACTAAAGAGCTTTCTCGGGGGATCAGTTCTAGATCTTTCCTTTCTCAACCTTTTTTGTGAGTGTACCAAAATTCAAAACAGTGACCCTCCAAAGTCTACCTATCATTGCTCTTCTGAGTTTTATGTAACATTTGACCTGAAAATGCTTATCTTCAGTGTGTCAGGATCACATTGTCAGTTCTCAGTGTTACCCTTTAGATTTGTAGGTGAGTAAATAGGCTGTCAGTCTGCAGGCTTAATAAAAGCCTAGCCAGGAACTAAAGGTCAGAATTAAACCCTGTGTCTTGGAATTTGTGAGGTCAAGACCTTAACCATTATGCCAACCCCTCCTCCCAAGCTCTAATTAAAACTCAAACAGCTGGATGAAGCTGACTTTTAAGTTTAAAAAGTGACTAAAACAGAATTAAATGAGCAGTGCTAATTAATGGATCTATTTTCATGTATCGAATATGGATTACAGTGAATGCCTTATGATCGGATGTGAAACAGCAAAACTTTAAAGTTAAAATGATTAACACCATAAAATAGTTCATCTAATGGCCATAGTTGGCCAACAACCAGGCAGTACCGCAGTGCATAAGGTAAGTGAAGGAAGCCTTTTTTAAAATTTGCCCATTTCCTCACTGTTGTGCGATCTCCGAGTTGGTATATATAGTTATGGGAGGTGTGGGGGCTGAAGCCCCCACCTTGGTTGATTACGTTTGCCAAACATGGCCATTCGATTAATTATTTTATGGTAAGCATTTTCAGTATTTCGCTGTTTCACATTCGATTATAAGACTTTTGCTGTAATCCATATTTTGATGCATGAAAATAGACCCCTAATTAATTCACTTAACATCTCAGAAAAAATTGGATGCTGGAAAATCTAAATCAATGTGTAGTTCAGAATCAACCCCTGTACCCCATCTGTAAGGTTAATACTTCAACCATTATACCAGCATTCTTACAAAGCTTCCCATTGGGTTATGTACAGCTCCAAGGGTACTTGCCAAGCATCTAGCACCAGCTATAGCTAATTAAACTGCAGAGCATTCACATCTTTCTGTATGTAGACTACTTACTTATATTTGCAGAGTCTTTTGCCAGATGCCTGGAACCCAGAACATGGGGTCCTACACTCCTTACAATCTGTTTTTTCAGAAAAATGTTCAGAAGTCCTCCTTGACTCAGTCACACATGATTGTTTTACCAGGCAGCCTTTTAGAAACTCCTTCATTTAACGTATTCCTAACCCAGGAAAAGGTGGATTTGTATCTGAAAGCTTTCCCGAGCTTCTCCAGTCAGTCTCTGACTACATCCAGAAAATGTCTCTTGATTGTAGTGTTCATAGCTTCTCATGGTCACTGTTGTCAGACTACACAAAACAAAAATTCACTGTTCTTTAAAAAAATGTATATATGGACCCAGCACACACATCCTCTGGATTTTCAGAATCCAGTATGGGGCTTTATCATGAAGGAATTCCATTGGTGGAGACTTCAAATTGCTCAGAATCTTAGTCTTTTTCCTCATCCTATCACAACACAATCCAGAACTACAGACATCTTAGAGTTTGGTTAGGGAGCAATTTCTATGGGGGTAAAGGTTCAAGGCCTGTGTGACTTTTGTGATAGACCAAAGCACATAAATGTCAGAGATGTTAGCTGTGATCAATGCTATAAAATCTCTTCACAGTCTCTTGTCCCCAGGACCTTTACAGGTAATTATAGACAACAAACATACAGTAATGTGGTTCATAAGCAGGGGGGGGGGGTGCACCAAGCCTTACCCTCTGTGCAGGCTGGCTGTGATGGCTTGGGAAGTAGCTTTTCAACACTCGTTAACCCTGTAAGCATTTGACTTTAAATCAGAGCAAAATGTAGTAGCGGAAAAGCTTAGCGTGACCAGGACAGACCCTTGTGACTGGAAATTGAGCAAGGGAGTCTTCATGGAATTGATCCAGTTGTGGGAACACCTTAAGTAGATCTGTTTGCCTCGTAGCAGATAGCTAAACAAGTTTTCCTCCAGGGCTCTGTGGTTGGTAATGTTCTTTAATGCATTTCACCCCTCTCCACTGATACCAAGATTCATTCTAAATAATTAGAAGAACTCTCCAAATGTCATTGTTGCGACTCGGCATGGGTGAGTGGTTCTCACTCCCAGGGGAGATTACCAAAAGCATCCTCACAGATTGATCTACTCTCGGAAAACAAATGGGAGTTTGATACACCCCAGTCTCCAACGGCCTTAACTGACATCTTTTAGGCACATTTTTCATGAGGACATGCAGCAAGTACTAAAGGTGGCATTAATTCCTAATATTAGGAAATCTTATTTTACTATGTGAAAATATTTTTTGATTGGTGCCACACCTGTAACTAGGTTACAGTCAAGGATTTTGTACTGCTGGTTCTTACATATTAATGTTAAGGGGAATTTGTCAGCCAGTTCAACTTTCTGCCCAATGATCCCTATCTCTGTATACAGACTTTGCTGTAGCTGCTCTTCAGAGGGGTTTCTTATGTTTAAGGCCACCTAGTATACAGTAAGTGTTTCCTGGGCTCTTTATTTTGATGGAAAAAAATTTTTTTCTATCTGTATCTAAACCAGTTGTTCAGGCTGTTATGGGTTTATTTTGTAGTAAACTACTTTGGCTGTTTTTGCTCTGACATCTACAAGAGTATTACAGTTGCAGATGTTCATTGTGGTTAGACCCTGTTTTCATAGTTAGTCAGTTTTTGTGCTAAAATACTCCATTCATACCAGTATCACATCAGAGTTTGGGGAATCCGACCATGTTTCTTGGTTTATTCCTTTTTAGAATTTGTAAACCGGAAGAAAGAATTCTATAAACTCGGGACATGCCTTTGCAATTTTGTTATCTTGTTAGAATTAAGCCCTTTAGGAAAGCTGTACAGCTCTGAACTTCCTTAGTTAATACTGTGAAGGGACAACATGTATAATAATTTCAGACAGTTCCAGGTAGTTTATAATTTTCCCATAGTTATTCCCACCTTGTTAAAACTGTTCCAGGCAAGATCAAGGCACATTTTACCAAAGTCTTTGTTACGTTCTATCTCGCCTTCATTCTTGCAATGATGGGTTCGGAGACTATTTTCCGCTCCGACTCTGCAGAATACCCAGCTGAAAGACTCAAACTTGGCTCGTGGCAAATAGGTATCCTATGATGCAGTGATGTAATTCCCCAGATCTCATTTGCTGCATTACGAGGTTGGATGCCCTCATCTTGGCCGTGGCTAAGTTGACACATTTTTTTCATATTTCCTTTTTAGAACCTGTGATCCTGTTCTATTTTATAATAGCTTAGTATTTAGTAATAGCTAAATTGTTGTGCCTTTTCTTGCATAGTTATTGCTTTATTCCCTTTGGTGCTGCTTTTGGCCGTCGTTTAGAAAGGCCTAGTTGTATGTATCCCTTGTAGTGGTTATGTCTTGTTAATTTGTAGCTCGTTTAAGTTAGCTCTTCGCCCGTTTTAGTTAGAGGGCTTGTAGTTAGTGTGTTGTTTTGCTGGGAAATAGGGCCGTTTGTGTTAAAAGCCATATTTTATTTCCTTGTTTTCTGTCTCCTTCGTGCTCCGTGTTTCCTGTAGTTTACTATAGTTGAGTTTAGTTTAACTAGTTGAATTTCTTATTATTGTCGTCTTATCTTTGTCTAAAGACCCAAAAGAGAGGGGAACATAAGCCTTCGGGCTTCAAAAAATGCCAGAAGTGGTCACAAAAAATGTCTGTCGCAGACTGTTATGTCGTGTGTGTATTGCCTTGGAACAATTCATTTACAAGAGGATTGTACATTTTGTCATTACTTCAGTGCCACAGTTTTGCAAGAAAGGAGGAACAAACTGATCCTTAAAGGCTTCTTAAAGCCAACTTTTGAGGAAGCTATCCACAGTTTTTCCTCTTCTCCTTCCAAAAAGGGAAAAACCCAAAAGAGACAATCACCTGCAACATCAGCTCAGTCGGAGCCCCCAGTCAAATTCCCCAAAATTTCTAAGGCCACTACTTCCTCGGCTCCACAGTCCTTGGAGCTGTTGGAGGTCATACTAATTGACAAGCCTGGTTCTTCAGTTCCAAAGTCCTCAGAGCCACAAGATACCCCTTCTCAGAGCCGATCCATGGATATTTCACCAGTTTCTCTGACACCGAGATCTCCCATTCTGCACAGGTCTCGTTCTCCATCCCTGTCCTCCAGGTCCACCAGGAACTTGTCTGATGATGACGTGGAATGGGTGATGTGCAGACTCTTGAAGTTGCTGGCGCTAAATAAATTATTGTTGGCACCGACCCATTTGGTCCCGGAGCCTACTCTACCAATTGTACCCACTATTGTTCCTCCTCCAAGCCAAGCTGGACCTTTGGAGCCAGAGTGCTTGGTACCACTTACTGTGGATCCATAGATTCCGATACCCCTTTCAGTGCTCATGGAACCAACTTCTGCTCCGGCACTCTCGGTGCCATCTAGAGTCTAGTTCCCTGGTCGACCCCGGGGGGATTTTCGGCCCAGATCATCTTCGATGCTGAACCTACCCCTCGGAATGTCGGCCCGGGTTAGCTCGGCTCCTATATCAGCCTTGGGTCCAAGCTCATTGGTTCTGGTGACTCCCTTTGTCAACTCAGAGTCGAGGGAGTCTTTGGAGCTGGTGGGAATTTTCCTTTGAGCTGATGAGTGTGCTGTCTACCCATACAGCTCCACAGAAGGATACTAGCACTCATCCCCCTAAGGCACCAGCTACTGTCTCGGCACCACCCATTCCACAGGACAGCAGAGATCCAGAGCCTCAGGATCTCCCATTGGGCAAACCCCTCTTCTCCAAGGCCTCCCCAGAATATTCTCCTGAGGAGCCACCTCAGAAGAGAACTTGCAAGAGGAAGCACGTAGACTCTCCAGATGAGTCTTTCACTTCAGACACAGACCTCGAGAAGTCGGAAGGGTCCCCATGGTCATCCTCTGATATCTCATTTGCAGATATTCTAGACATCCTTAAGCAGAGGTGCGGCTGGCAGGCCACCACCTCTTTTGATGAGGAGTCCGTGTACCTGAAGGCTTTTGAATCTCAACCTTCAGCCTCCTGGGTGTCTCCGTCTTTCAATGAGCTAATGGACTTGGTTAGTCGAAAGGTGTGGGAGTCACCTGACACAATGGAACCAATCCCTCCGAGGCCAAACAAATTCTTATCAACTCCTTCCGGAAAGGATTTCCTCACTAATGGAGCACCTGTAGATGCTATGGTGGTGGCAGCAGCCACCAAGAAGGAACTTAGAGAGAGCCTCATCCTGTTCATCCTCTGAATAAAGACTCTCGAATGATGGACAGATACGGGAAGCGTTACTTTTCATCAGCGACATTTACACCGATCACTGAACTACCTAACTCACTTTACAAGGCTACAAAGACATCTGAAAGAGCTAAGAGATACTCTACAAGTACATTAGCTGCGAGGGTAAATGAGAAGGTCTCCTCCCAGCTATCCACCTTAAATTCCATCATCAACTCCTCCATGAGGCTGATATTCTACGCAGCTGATGGAGCGAGCAGGGCAGCGGGGTCTGGAGTTTCCCTTAGGAGACCCTCCTGGATGCACTTGTGCAATTTTGCGGTAAGTCTACTTTTACTAATGCCCCTTTTGATGGTTCCACACTCTTTGGACCCAAAGTTAGACACACTCACCCGATGCGGGCAGGAAGGAAAAATCTCTCTGCCGTTGGAGTACGTTTTTCCATACCTTCAAGACCTTATCCTAAAAGTCAAAAGAGTGGGAAAATGTTGTTCAAAAGATCCTAGAGAGTTTTTCAGGATGCAGAGGATGATTCCTTCCCTAGGGGCAGAGGGGGGGAGGTAATGGTAGATGCCGCCCCAGAGACAGAGGGAGCCCCTGGAACCAGGGTGACCGTGATTCCTTTTGCCGGCGACCTTAGTGCTTGTGAAAGGAGGTCTGATTGCTCTACTCTGGAGGCAGTCGAGGGACGTTTATCCATGTGCCCAGAAGCCTGGCACACTATCACAAGAGACAAATGGGTACTAAATATAATATCTAGAGGCTACTTCATTCTATTCTGCAATCCTGTTCCACAGACCACAACAGTTCCAGATGTTCCACCCAATCTAAGGGAGCAAGCAACTATAGAGATTCAAAAGTTGCTGCATGAGTCATCCAAGAAGTACCCACAGAACAAATAGGATTTGGAACTTACTCAAGATTCTTTTAGGTGCAAAAAAGAACAGGGGACTGGAGACCCATATTAGACCTAAGCAAATTAAACAAATCTGTCAAGAAGTCAAAGTTCCGAATGGTGACACAGCAGTCTATACTTCCCTTTTTAGGGAAAGATGATTGGATGTGCTTGATAGACTGTCAAGATGCTTACTACCACATAAAAATGGACAGGACATTGAGAAGGTACTTGCGCTTCTGTCCGGGAGCCAGTCATGATCAGTTCCGACCTCTGCCCTTTGGTCTCACTACAGCCCCCAGAGTATTCACCAAATGCATGACGGTAGTCACGACTCACCTGAGGCATCTAGGATTCTGAGTGTTTGCCTATCTAGACGACTGGTTCCTATCTGCCACCACCAAGCATCTACTCCAACAAGCCAGGGATCTAACTTTGGATGTTTACACTCAGTTGGTATTGCAGTCAACTTTCAAAAATTGGCTTTTTGCCCTGTAAACATTACATTTATAGGCACAGATCTAGACACCGCTTCTATGGTAGCACGTCTTCCAACAGACAGAGTTGTAGCACTCAGCAGATACTTTATCTTCTTCCCAAGACCAAGGTGAAAGCAAAGATAATTCTAGGATTACTAGAGACAATGGCTTCCACAATAACACTGGTTCCTCTTGCCAGAAAGCACATGAGGATCCTTCAATGGCTGTTCTCCCAATGGTTACTTCAAGAGCTTTCTATGCCCTAGCCGATCAGGATAACGGAATCATGCAAAAATTACTTGATGGTGGATACACTCCAGTCATATGATCATAGGGAGACCCTTTCTTCCACAACAGCCCATAGCTGCGGTGACCACGGACACTTCCCTGATAGGGCTGGGGGGGTCATTATCTGGGGAGAACAGTCCAAGATGCATGTTAAGAACATGAGGCTCACTTACATATAAATGTCTTAGAGATGAGAGCAGTGCTTCTTGCATTGCAAGCACTTCACGACTCTCTCCCTCTAGGGGCAGTTGCAGTACAATCAGACATTGTCTGTGGTTTGGTACATAAAGAAGCAAGGGGGAACCAGATCTTACCCCCTTTGTCACGAGGCCGTAAGAGTTTGGCAATGGACAGTTTATTCTCGGCGCTTTCTAATAGCAATGCACATTCCGGGGAAGTCCAACGTGATTCAGACAAGCTGAGCAGGGTGATTTTAATGCCTCACGAGTGGTTTCTCAATCAGAATGTAGTGGAAATGATTTTCCGAACATGGGGTCTGCTTTGCTGTGATCTTTTTGCCACTCCCATGAATGCCAAGTGCAGCAACTACTTTACCCTATTCCACGCTCCAGGGGAGACACCAAGAGATGCACTTGCTCACGATTGGCCCTCAGGACTTCTGTATACCTTTCCTCCGTTTCTTCTCATACCCAGAGTCATTCAGAAAGCACAGGCTTTAGGAAGCAGGATAATTCTTACTGCTCCTTACTGGCCTCATCCGGTTTGGTTCCCCTTCCTTTGGCCTCATCTTCAGGAAAAGCCTTGGACTCTGGACCCAGTTTCAGACCTGCTGACACATATGTCAGGTGTGCTTCACCTTTCTCTCCACACCCTAAAATTGATAGCTTGACTGCTCCACTTCCCAATTTAGTCAGGCTTCAGAATTTCACTCCTACTGTTAAACATATCTTAATGTCGTCTCATAAAGCTTCCACTAGAAAACTGTATTCTAGCAAATGGAAAAGGTTTTCCCTCTGGGCTCAAAACAGAAACATTGATTCCTTTGCTGCGCCCATCCATTCTATTTTGGAAGTTTTGGTGGAACTCTTCAACAAGGTTCAGCTGCAGCAACCATCAGAGTACAACTCGCAATCTCAAATTTCCACATTGGTGATTCCATCTCAAACTTAATGTCACACAGGTGGTGTAGAGCCTTCTTGAAAAGGTGCCTCCTTGTTAAGACCTCCCTTTAAGGGGGACCCCTTTTTTCTTTGGATTTAAATTTTGTTCGATCTCACCTGACGTTACCACCTTTTTGAGCCCTCATCTTCAGACCTCAAGTTCCTATCGTGAAAGACCATTTTTCTGGTGGTTATAACATCTGCTAGAAGGGTATCAGAGTTGGAAGCTCTTTCTATTAAGCTGCCATATTTGATTTTTCATAAGGATATGGTATCCTTGCGAACTAATCCATCTTTTTTTACCCAAAGTCTCTTCAACTAACAAATCAATCTATTGAGCTTCCAGTGTTCTTTCCTAATCACGGCAACAAGGCAGAATACAAATTACATCAACTAGATGTGCATAGACAACTCAGATTCTGTTTGCATAGGACCAAAGATTTTAGAAAATCTGACCAGTTCGTATCTTTCTCTGATGCAAAAAAGGGTAGCTCAGTTTCAAAAACTACTTTCCAACTGGCTGTCAAACTGCATTACATTCATCTGTACCTCAAATAACAGAGAATTACCATTCAAAGTGAAGGCTTATTCCACTAGAGCAATGGCTAAGTCTTCTGCCTTTCAAGCCAGAATTCCTGTGGATAATATTTGTGCAGCAGGTATATGGACCACTCCTCATACTTTTATCACTCATTACAAAGTGGATTTGGCGTCCAGGGACAGGGCCTCCTTTGGTTCCACTGTGCTTAAAGGTGTACCCTCGTGAGCCACCCAGGGAAAAGGTGCTAGGGTCACACTCCCATCATTGTAAGAATGAAGGCGAGGTAGGACAACATAACATAAAAGAAGTTATGTACTCACCATAACGTTCCATTTTTGTCCATCTCTCCGTTCATTCTTACGAACCCTCCCTCCTTCCCCCTTCCAAAGACTCCTTGTGGACCTGGTGGATGTTTTTACTACCTTCAGAAGTTCCTTGTTTCAGTTTTCTCTTATTGCAGATAGTATATATTTGTGTGTATGCATGTATGTGTGTGTGTTGTGTGTGTGTGTATATATATATATATATATATATATATATATATATATATATATATATAATTCATTTAGTAGTAGCAGCAAACAAGATCTGTGGAATTACACCACTGCATTATGGGGTGCCTACTTGCCACGAGCCAAGTTGGAGTCTTTAAGCTGTGTATTTGGCCGAGTTGGAGCCAAGAATCGGCTCCGAACCCATCATTGTAAGAATGAGCGATGAGATGGACAACAAACATGGAACGTTATGGTGAGTACATAACTTTTTTATATTTGATGGCATGTTGGGAAGGGTGGACTTGAAGTTAACAGATTGCAACTTGGTCCTCTGTACCTATTTTACAAAACTGATTCCCTTCTCTGGGTCTAGGTCAAGCTTTGCAATGTTCTTTAGTGTAGAAATCCCTTGTGACATGAGACAGAATTTCTAAGCAAGCCACATTTTTCATTTTAAAACTAATGTCTTTTTAGCAGTTCAACCTTTGGGTTTCAAAACTGTCTGTTTAATAATTTAAGCCCTCATATAGATAGGTGTGTGTTCTGGTCTGAAAATTACTTGAAGTTGAAGCCCCATCTTTTTAGTAATATCACATGTGGACTATGAAGAACAGTTTTCTGTGCTTGTTTAGTTTAATGACAATTTTTCTTTATAATTTGATAGCTTATGGGGCTTGAGAGTTCCTCTGGTGTTAATGAGGGCTGAAGAGTGTATACACCCTTAAAAGAGAGTAACAATACAAAATATATTCATATAGTAACAGAAAATATTCTAAGAATTAAGCCAACACTGGAATAGAGAAAGGACATTCTGCCAGTAAAGATGACTGCAATTAGGGGTACAGAAAATGGGCAAGAGGGGACTGGAGTTTATTTGAGAAAATTGGCAAAGGAACCAAGGTATTGGGAGTAAATAGTGAGGGAAAGAGAATAGAATGGGAAGAGGCCAAAAATGATTTTGACTGTATGCTAGAGATTGCCTTCTCCATCGAGGATTGATATCCGTATAGGCAGAGAGAGAGAAACAGGAGGATCCTATCTGGTAGATGCTTTTAGTAGAATCTAGAACAGAAACTGCTGTTAAAATAATTACTAGGGCATGTAAAATACTGAGCGACAACTATAGGAGTCAGAAGAGGTTAGAAAGGATAAGCAATTCACAAACAAAAAACAATGGGATATATGTATGGCTCCCAAATGTGCAATAAAGCCTAGAAGATTTAAGATCTTTGCTTGGAAGTGTTTACATGTGTATTTTTTATGCTCCAAGCAGACTTCAGAGAATTTTTCCTTGGGTTTATTCTAAATGTTGGAGGTGTTCTAGGGAAGAAAGAGGTAACTGGGAGCATATTTTTGAGTGTGTACTGAGGTGACAGCCTTTGAAAATTCCCTGCAGACTTCTCTGTCAGAAATACTGGGTGTACAAATTGGTGTAACTAAGAGAATTAAGCTGCAATGCAGAATTGTAATTACGTTGACATATGCCTTACTGAGTTTAATTCTGGTGGCTGCCAAAAAAAAAAACTAATTAGAAAATGGAAATCAGTCTATACCAACCATGCTAGCACTAATGAATATAGTAACAGAGATAAAAGAATTGGAAGTGGGATCTTTAGAAAATGGTAGGTGCGAATTACGGATTAAAAAAATGGGAATTGTGTGAACAGTACATGATGAATAATGTTTTAGAAGAGAAATGAGGTTTAAGGGAAGACAGAAATTTAATTAGTTTTGTAATGTTTGGCTGAGAATGACTGGATAGATTATAAGAGTATAATGTTTCAGCTGAAAATGTCAGTATGCTTTGTTTCATTTATATAACTGTATGATTGCCTACGACATAAATGATTTAATAAAGATGTTGAGTATAATGTCACAGTTCTTGTGTAAGTTGTGCATATTTACTCTGTGATGCAGCATATGTTCATTTGATCACTGCTGCAGGTAGTGTTATTTATATGTGCTGTATCCTGTACAGGATACCAGCTATCTTCCAAAGTTTTCATGGCACCTTCAACATGCCCACACCATTAGACATCTCAAGCTGTGCTGACTAAAGTCAGGTTTGAGTGCCTTCAGAGCTGACACAGAAGGGAACGCTCCTTTGCAGGCTTTCAAAGACTCCTTCGCAGACTTTCAAAGATTGCTAGGCTAGCATTGTTCCATTGCTGGACAGATAAGTACCCCTTCGTGAAAAAAAAAAAAAAAAAAACTTTTGTGACATGATGTGTTGTCTTTCTGTAATTCTTGCCAGTTGTAGCTAGAAGAAAGTGTTAAAAACTAACTTGAAGCTATATATTTTTTTCTTGGTAAAATTTGTTTAAAGTGCTTTTATTGTGTTTTAACAAAGGAAATTTTATTTGTTTTAACAATTTACCAGTTTTAAGAACTGTTGCTGCCAGGATTCACTGGGAATAAGGCTTTGTGCTTTACCATGGCACAATCTACCTGCTCCCCTGTTCCACATTCTTCCAGCCAGACCAAAAAAAAAGACAAGACTTGAGCAGGCTGATAAAATGCATCCACCACAAGTTGGTAGCTTTTTCTGGACCAAGCTGATTCCCTGGACCACTCCTCTTTTTCTTGGGTAACGCTAGAATTATCTCAACAGCTGTCATGGACTGAGGGTTACACACATTCTGTGGCTATTGCAGTGCCTTTGGTGGACAAAGAAGAGAGCCAGTCTTGTTGGTCATGGGAGAAGGGGCAGTGAATGCCTATGTGCTTAGCTAGAAAGCTGTCCCCATCCATAGGGAGATTTTTTGCTGGCAAGAGTGGGTCTGTTTTTTCAGGTTTTCCTGTCAAAAGATAAAAATATAAAATGTTTTCTTCTGTCTTTGTTAACCTGGACATGAGTAATTTATTGGTCTTAGCTGAGGGTTTAGTGTAGGCTGTCTTGATCCTTCCTGCATGACTTTTTCCTGGTAAAAGAAAAAGGGATTCTTCATTTTCTGAAGTGATTTGAATCTGAGCCTCAAAATGATTGTAAAGGAACCAATTATTTTGTCTCCACACGTTTCTGATTCAGATTCAAAGAATAGAGTGATTTTGACCAGTAATTTTGAAGGATTTTCTGCCTGAAACTGTTTCCAGAATGAAATGGTTATTTCAGTGAGGTAAGCAGTGATGTCCTATATTTGTTCCTTCCACCGCAACAGATGGGCTGTCAGATCCAACCTCCGTACCTCTTTCATGAGTATGGCTCTAGGACTCTATTCTCCCCTAACCATACATGTTTTTACGGGTTCTGGGCTTAATGTTGGATAAGTGTTTTTTTTCCTTATTTTTCTCTATGGCTATTGTTAGACTGATATAGCTCATTTGTAGTTACCTTGTATTATGTAATTTTTCAGGGCTTTCTATTCCTGCCTTCCCTTCCCTAAAAAGAACTTTACTGTCCTATACTGATATATTGCTATTTATTTGATTCACGTTTTTCCTTGTTTTTATTCTTGTCCTACTTAGTTTCATGTAGTCTTTGATCTTGACAAGATAGTAAATATGGCCAAGACCACTGGATTTAAAAAGTGTAGTGCCTACGGGCACAAACCCCCTCCCAAGGACTCTTGCATACTGTGTGTCTGTTTAGGTATGGCACATTTAGAAATTGAGTGCTAGTCCTGTCCCTCTTTCGGGGTTAGGGCTCTCATTAACGGGTGAAACAAACTTATCTGCAAGGGCCTCCTCCTTGCTGGCTAGTCCTCTCATTTTGTAGGATAGACCAAGACACCACTCATCACCTTCTGTGGCACCTTCCTTCAGATCATTTTGATCATGGAGCCACTCAGAAGCTGACATTGACAGGATGATGAGGAAGTTTCTCTGGACTCTTGATCCAGATTGCGGTTTCTCCCAGCCCTTACTCAACCAGTTGTTCCATATCTGGACCTGACGATTCTGACAATGATTTCTCCTTGCTGATCTGGCCTTTGCTCTGATTCCGACAGTACTGAGTGATTTCCACGAGGCACCCTTTGAGCTGGCAGTGCTTTTTGGCAGTCTCCCATCTCCCTTTTGACATAGTCTGACAGATCAGGATGGGTCTCTGGGTCAGAGCATCAGGACCGAGGTTCGAGGATTGTGGTTGAGATTTTCAGAGCCATCCCTACTCTTAGGTGCTTCGGCTTTAGACAGTTTGGCATTGTCTGCCTCTGGACTGAATTGCATCAGGGCTGAGGATGTTCTTCTTTGGCCTGTTCAGTTCAAGATGGTGCGTCTTTGACACTGATTTTGGCTTTTGTGTTCTCCTGAGGTTCAGAGAAGGTGTTGTGTTCCCACTCTGCAGGAGTGCAAAACCTTGTCTGCTGTCTGTATAAGCCCCCCCAAGACTTCTTCCCCAGAACTAAAAGGGTGAGAAGAAGCTATGGTTTCAAAACTCCCAGAGTTTTGGCCAAGATACTTCTGATGACATACACCCTCACTGGACATCGCCCAGGGGGCAGAAGCAGCAGAATCAGGGGTTTTGAGGTCCTTTTACCGAGACGTCATTCCAGCACTCCTGAAGGCTTGCCTAACTGCTGCACTCTGGAGGCAGTCGGAAGGTGTGCCCTCCAACTGCCCCCAGAGTACAGTATCAGAGGGCGCTCATCCCTGCACCTTTACACCTGGCTAGCCATCAATCAACATTTAATTGGCTTCACTTTTGAGAATAACTGTCAGTCTGACCTAAAGCCATTTGACACGGACACAGAAAATGAAGTTCATAGAGTGCCACCTGGATTCAACTTCAAATTGCCGGACTTCCGGAGTTCAGTCCTTTCCCTAATTCAGCTAGGTTCTCCCTCATCAGAATCCCCTGGCAAGGCTACTTTGTTTACTATGGTCAATGGCTGTGTTTATCACATTTCTTAGGCAAGATTTTTACATGAGGGTTCTACAGTGAGCGCTTTCCATATAGTGGTCGATGTTGCACCATCCCTTTCATTTCCCAGTGTGACTCGCATCAATTTGCACAAACCATATTTGTTGGTGGTTGACTTCCCCCAATAATTACGTCTGGCTAACTTTTCACACCCATCCCTGACAGCTACAGTGACCAAGGACACATCTCTGCTAGCTGAGGTTGCGGGGGGCATTGCAATGGGAGTTTCATACCCATTATACCAGGAAGCCATGAGAGTGTGGCAGTGGGCAATGGTGTCAACACGTTTTGGTGGAAATGCACATTCTATGGATTTTAGTGTTCTGACAGACAATTTTAGCAGGTATGTTCTGCCTCATGATTGGCCCTCAGTCAGTGGCAGTGATGAGTTTGTCATTGGGGCTCGCCTTGCTGCAGTTGTATTATCTCCCAACTAAACAACATATTCATCAGCTACTTTGTTCTGATTCCCCTAGAAGAGCAGCCACTGAGGGGTGCTGTAGTCCACAGTTTGCCCTCGGGTCTCCTGTTTGCTTTCTTCCTTGTCCACTAATAACCAATTTTTTTTCAGAAAACCACGAGGTGCAAGACCATGGTAATTCCCATCACACATTTTTGGATCCTCTGAAGCACACTGTCTCATGTTGGATCCATATCCAGACCTTCTACTACACCCCTTCAGTCAGCCTCACCAAGACATGCAGACCCTGAAACTGACTGCATGGTTAGTCTAGTTCCATTGATGGCCAGGGATGACAGGCTTTCTGCCTCTGTTCAGATTTTTGCATCACCTAAACCTAGCACTAGCAAAGTTTGCTATCTGGTTTTCCTTCAAAGTTTTAGACCCTTCTTTAGCACCTTTACCATCTGTTTTAGATTTCGTAGTGGGTTTGTTTCAGAATGGTGCTAGTTTCTTGACAATCGATGCATTTAGCAGCTGTATCTAGCTTTCACGTGGGAGAAAACCAGACCTGTATTGCTACTTAAAATTTTTCTAAGCTTTTTTTTGAAAGGAACTTTCCTTCTGAGACCTCCAGTAAGAGATCTTGTTCCTCCATGGTACCCTACTGTGATTGCAGTATTCATTACACTAGGGATCCCCTGCCAAGGGCGGCCCAACATCCAGCCAGTATACCAAAGCCCTTAGGTTGCTTTAAGGTATGCTGTAAATCACACACATGCTTTTTGTGTAGCATAGGGCATGGAGGTGACATATGGATGTACCATCTTCAGAACTTCTTTGCCACCAGTCCGAATGCCTGTTTTGTTGCTGGTTCACCAGGCTGTTACAGATGAGCTCCCTGTTGAGGTTTTTGTTGTCTTATATTTCTTTTGCTATATTATTGCTTGTGGGGATTCATATCATCCAAGACGGGTAAATGCCAGTGTGAAAGGCAGGTTCCCCATAAAGACAGTCAGTGGGATGGGGAGCAGCATTTGACTCTAAAAGTTCAGGGTGTTTGGACGCCTGTTCACCAGAAAGAGCACATCACTGTCAAAGCTATGACAGCTTTTCTGCTGGCTTTTTAGGCTTTTCATCCTCCCTTTTCCTGGGACCTCTCAAGGTGTTTACAGACAATACCACAGTGATGTGATATGTAAACAAACGTGGGGGGGAGGCCAAGATCTAGTCATCTTTGCCAGTTGGCACTCCTGGCGTAGGAACTTGATATCCAGTATCAAATGACTGTTCAGGCAGTTTACATTCCTCTAGTGAAAATATTGTGGCAGGTCCTTAACTCAATCCCACAAATAGATGCTCCACAGGAATGTATTTCTGGGCTTTGTCCACCAGTGAGGTACTCCTCAAATGTTTTTGCCTCCCCTCTGAGAGTCCAAGGTCTTCTGGTTTGGAAGGTGGACACCCTATCTTTTTTTGTTTGAAAGGAACGTTTCTTTACACTCCCCCTCATTCCAAAAGTCCTGTTCGGAATTCAACAGGATGCTCCCAAAATCTTGTTGGTGACTCCCTTTTGGTTTCCCTCTTCTCCATTTAGCAAAGGGCAATCATCACAAGTTACCTCACAGGGTGGACCTACTCACACAAGGCAAGGGATCTCCCATTCATCCCCACTTGTCCACTCTTCAACTGACACGGTGGGTGATAGGATTTTGATTCCACATAGACATTTTCCCTCCAAGGACGTACTCTGGGTCCTGCAGGAGGCCAAGAAACCCAGTATAAGGAAATACTTATTCACGTGGAAGAGGTTTTCTGTTTGGTGTCTTTCTTTTAACCTGGATCCACTTTATGTGGATGTTGCTTTGGTTCTGTCATATCTTTGTGGATTGCTCTGTGCTGGATTGGCTTATTCTGTTAAGGCCCACTTAAGCTATCTCTCTCTTGATCTCCTCCTTTAGCTTCTAGATTTGAAGCTAAACAGTTCCTTAAAGGCATCCATCATATTAGGCCTCCCAGGAAGCCTGTTCCTCCTCCCTGGGATCTTATTTTTGTTTTGGAAAAAATTGCAGCATTGCTCTTAGGAAACTGTTTTTGTTAGCACTTACTTCTGCCAGGCAGGTGTCTGAGCTTCAAGCCCTTATGGCTTGTCCTCCTTTTTTGATGTTTCATAAGGACAGGGTGATGTTCTGTACTAATACTCCTTTTATGACCAAGGAGGTGAATGAGTTTTTCCTTAGTCTGTTCATTTGTCCACTTTTTTTCCCTTCTGCGCAGTGTGCCAGTGAGAAGGTGCTGCATATGTTGGATGTGCATAGACAACTTAGATTTTGCTTGGATAAGACTAAGACTTTTTGTAAATCTGATCAGCTCTTTCTTTCCTTTCATCTTAGGTCCTTAGGATTGGCTGTGTCCAAGCAAACTATTTCTTCTTGGATTTCTAAAGCCCATTTCTTTTTGTTCATTTCATAAGAGCTTTCTTCTTCTGTTAAATCTCATTCTGCTAGAGCTGTGACTTCTTCTGGTGCTTTTTTCAAGGATTTTGATACTAACTCTATTCTGGAGGTAGATGTTCTTCATCTCACATTGCTGCAGTCCTTACACTTGGGTAGTCCGCTGTCCTCGGTCGGCCCGAATATCAAAGTATAAGGCTGACATCGGTCAAGGCGCATTTGACTGACATCAGGACGTCAGGGTACAAATGCGCATGACCGACGTCATATCCTCAGTCTTTTTTGCCGCATGGTCCGATGCAGAAGCAGCGTTGCAAGTGCCGGTTGGCGTTCTGAAATTTTTCGAATTCGGAGTTTCAGACAGAGTCAAAGTTGGCTAAGTACCCCGTTGGGGAATATTTTAGTTTTTTCTTGCCTCAGTGGTTTACCGGATGTCAGAAAAAGTGAATAACTGTATTTCTTGTGGGAAACAGATACCGCATAGAGATTATCATACTTTGTGTATTCCTTGTTTAGGGCCTGAGCACGACGTTGTTGGGTGTCGCTCTTGTGCTAGATTCAATAAGTGCACTATAAAGAGAAGGTTAGATTGTGCCAGGTTAGTCTTCGGGAAGCGGTGTAATTATAAAATGCCATCGGATGCTCCGACGCCCGCTTCTTCGAAGAAGCGCAAGGACAAAGCTGCTAAGCCTAGGCTAGAAGAACCGTCCGTTCCGGACGCCGGTTCTTTAGAGGTGTCGGTGGAGCCGGTGGTTCCGCCGGAGGTTTCTTTGGAGTCCCAGGGAGAGACTTTGTTATTGCAGGATGTGGCCTCTCAGGAGGCAGGTCAGGCCGAAGGGGCTTCTCAGGTTACTGTACTCCCCTCCCTTCCTAGGGTGGTTAGGCCCTCTCCTTCTGTTTCCAAGGCTTCTCCCAGAGGCAGGCCAGGTTTAGCTTCAGTTGGTGTCGCCCCTAGTTCTTCAGGAACTGTGCCCAAGAAGCATATGCTTAAAATGGCAGAAGATTTGATTACTTTGATTAGAGGTTCTTTGCCCCCTCCTGATAAGAGGCCAAGGGTGGAACCTGAGCTAGGGAGTTTTGAGCAGGCTTCGGATGTTTCAGAGTCTTCGGCTGAAGACTTGCAGGAGTATTCTCCTTATTCTGATTCTGATGTGGATGATTCTACTCCTTCTGCTTCTCCTCCTGAGGATTTTTCTTTTTCAGAGACACTTCATTCCATGAGGGAGTATTTTAAGTGGGAAGGTCAGGACTTCTCTGATTCCAGGAAAAGGCTTAGGGAATTTTGTTTTACCCCAGCATAGGCATTTGGTTATTCCTCCTGTTCTGGATGTGGTGGAAGATGTTTTGCAGAGGCTTCTCTTAATCCTGATTCTTTGCCTCCTGCTCCTGTTAAACCGGATAGGTATTACAGGGTGCCTGAAGCTCATAAGTATCTTTTTAAGAGTCCTAGGGCAGACCCAGAAACTGTTAGTCAGGGGCCTAAAGGTGTTAAGGCTTCTGTTGTCAAAAATCCGGTTCCTCCAGATAGAGGCCAGGGCTTTGGATAGATGGGGAAAGAAAGTTTATACTTCTTCCACCCTAGCTATGAGGGCTTTGAATTGCCAGTTTCACATGTTGAAATACCAAAACTATCTCCTTTCACAATTGAAGTCTAAGGTAGATGCTCTGGCGGAAGGTATTGAGTGTAAAGAGTTACAAGATTTAGTACATGTTTCTGAACAGGTGGGTAAGCATTCTTTGCAATGTGGTTTTGATGCTGTGCAGGCCTCGTCTAGAATGGCTGCCACTGGGTCAGTTCTTCGCAGGCACGCCTGGCTGAGGGATCAGAATTTATCTGACCATGTTAAGACAAGGATTTTAGATGCTCCTTTACAATCTGATGTGTTGTTTGGTTCTCCTGTTGAGGCAGTCTTAAAGAAAATGGAAGACAAGGCTAAGTCTATGCAGACTGTTAAAGATTTTTTGCAGGTTCAGCCTCCGAAGTTTAGTAGAAATTGACCTACCAAGGGGTGGACGTATCCTTCTTATGATTCCCAGTCTAGGGGTAGGTGTAGTCGTGGTACGGGGAGAGCTCAGGGCTCTTTCAGGTCTAGAACAGGGTGTTCACCTGCACAGTCTTGGTGAGGGCAGGGGTCAGTCCTTTCGTAAACAGACCCAATGACCTACCTTTTCAGCTGCCAGAGCCTTCTCGTCTGGCAGCACCTTTGGGAGGAAGGTTGGCACTTTTCAAGGAAAATTGGAGTTTGATTACCCAAGACAGATGGGTAGTGGATATCATACACCACGGTTACAGGTTTTATTTCCATACCTTGCCTCCTTTCAAAGGCATGCCAGACGTTCCTCCTCAACAAAGAATAGAGGCTCACAAACAAATTTCTCTGTTACTTCAAATAGGGGCCATACAGCCGGTCCCTATGCCAGAAGTGGGCCTAGGATTTTATTCTCGCCTGTTCCTAGTACCAAAGAAAGGGAACACGTGGAGACCAATTTTGGATTTATCTACCCTCAACACTTATCTGGACATTCCCAAGTTCAAAATGTTGACGTTACAACAGCTTTTACCTCTGCTGGGCAAAGATCTTTGGATGGTAACTTTGGATCTCAAGGAGGCTTACCTTCATGTTCCTATCAGACTGAGTTGCAGGAAGTATCTGCGTTTTCGAGCTGGGACTTCTCATTATCAGTTCTCTGCATTGCCCTTTGGCTTATCTACTGCATCCAGAGTGTTCACGAAAGTTCTGGCTCCAGTGATAGCTTTCCTCAGGCTAAAATGAATACAGATCTATCCTTATTTGGACGATTGCCTGATTCTGGCTCAAGGAAGGGACGAGCTTCTTCATCATTTGGAATATGTGATAGCAGTGCTAAGATGCCTGGGGTATTCTGTGAACGAAATAAAGTCCAGTCTAGTACCCTCTCAGGACATGTGCTTTCTGGGTGTAAGACTGAATACAGCATCCCAGATGGCCTTTTGACCCCGGACAAACAAAAGAATCTTTCCCTTTACTTTCATCAATTGTCTCATCAGTCCAGGCTGACTGCAAGGACAGTCCTTCAAGCCTTGGGGTTCATGGCATCTTGTATTCTGGTGCTTCCCAATGCCAGACTGCATATGAGGAAGTTACAATGGTATCTCAAAATGTATGGACACAGCACTGCCAGGATCTGGACACTGTCATTCAAATAATACCTTGCATTCAAAAGGAATTGTTGTGGTGGGCTCAGGAATGTCACCTAAACAAGGGACTCTCTGTGACCCGGCCAGAGGCGAGTCAGATTCTAACGACAGATGCCTCAGACAAAGCTTGGGAGCTCATCTGAATGGAAAGTGGATACAAGACAAGTGGCCTGCCAGACTACAACATCTACATATCAACTTGAAGGAGATGTTAGCAGTCCAGTTTGCATTAATAGCTTTCAAGGATTTTCTTCTTCCAGGGCAGGTGTTGATTCTAACAGACAACACAACTGTCATGTGGTACATCAACAAGCAAGGGGGAACACATTCTTATCCTCTATGCAGGCAAGCAATGATGTTGTGGGAGACTGCTCTCAGTTTACAGCTAAATCTTCAGGCAAGGTTTCTGCCGGGAGCACAGAACTCCTTAGCAGATGTGTTGAGCAGACGAATTATGGATCCCCACGAGTGGAAATTGGATCCTCATGTATTTCAGAAATTGACAGTGTCATGGGGAACTCCAGACATAGATCTGTTCGCTTCTCCACTAAACCACCAGCTGCCAAAGTTTTGCACGAAAAGGTTTCATCCCACAGCTTGGAAAGTGGATGCTCTTTCTTTCAATGGAGCAATCTTCATGTGTATGCCTTTCCACCTCTGCCTCTCCTCCCAAAGGTACTACTAAAGGCCAGACAGGACAAGCCAAGGATGATTTTGATAGCTCCAGATTGGCCTCGACAGCATTGGTACCCATTACTGAGAAGCCTGGTACGGAGCCTCCATGGCCTTTGCCTTGATTCCACACCTGTTGTCTCAGGAGGACAGTCATTTGCTCAATGTCAAGCTTCACTCTCTTCACCTAACAGCCTGGCATATTCTGTTTTGAACCATAGTGGGTCTCAACTTCCACAGCAAGTTTTGAATGTTATTTTGGAAGCTAGAAGGCCTAGTACAAGGAAAGTGTACGCAGATAAATGGAAGAGATTTTTATTTTGGAGTGCAGCAAAGGATTTGGATGTTTCTGAGCCTAATTTAAGTGTGGCTCTTCAATATCTTACAGAGTTACTGGACAAAGGTTTGTCCTTCTCTTCTATTAAGGTTCATGCTGCAGCAATTTGCTCACTATGATTGTGACCCACCATTGTTTTCTCATCCTTTGTTCAAGCAATTTCTTAGAGGGGCAAAGAATATAAGACCCCCCACGTAGAGCTCCTACTCCTGCTTGGGATCTCAATTTTGTGTTGGAGAAACTCACTCTACAACCTTTTGAGCCTGCAGCTACTACCGAGTTGAAATATTTATCATGGAAGACTGCTTTTTGTTGGCCATTACCTCTGCAAGAAGGGTTTCTGAGTTGCAGGCCCTTATGGCGGTTGAGCCTTTCTTAATTTTCCATAAGGATAGGGTATCTTTACGTACTAATCCTTCCTTTATGCCTAAAGTGGTTTCTAGTGTGGCTTTAAACCAAACTATTCATTTGCCTACTTTTTATGCAAATCCCCAAAATAAAGGGGAAAAGATTTTGCACACTTTAGATGTACACAGGCAGTTGCGATATTATTTGGACAGAACTAAAGGGTTCAGGCAGTCTCAGCAGTTATTTGTTTCTTTTGCTTTGAGTTCTCAGGGCAAGCCTGTGTCAAAACAAACTATTTCTAAGTGGATTGGGTTTTGCATTGCTTTCTGTTATTCCCATCATGGCAAGGAGATTCCAGCTGGGATTAGGCCTCATTCCACTAGGGCTACTGCCACTTCGGCAGCTTTTTTGAGGGGGGTGGCAACTAAGGATATTTTGGAGGCAGCTACTTGGAGTTGTGCATACTTTCTCTAGGCATTATCACCTACCACTTTATTCTAAATCTAGGGCTGGTTTTGCCACTGCTGTTTTGCAGGGCATTTTGGCAGCTCCTGCTTCCTTATAGTTTGGCCATCCTCCCTTACCTCTGCTTTGGGATTCTACCCAAGTGTAAGGACTGCAGCAATGTGAGATGAAGAACATAGTACAGTTTTGTACCTACCATAAATGTAGATGTTCGAAGATCCACATTGCTGCAGTCCAATTTACCCTCCCTCCTTCCCCTCTGTAGTTAGAGGCGGTTGTGTGGGTTGGGTTGTCTATATGGTGTATATTGTATATGTTGTACATATTTTTAGTGCTAGGATGGTTGGTTGTTTGTTTGCTGTCTTTTGGTTTTGACCTTTCTTTTTAGGGTCTTCTGACATCTGGGGCAAGAAAAGACTGAGGATATGACGTCGGTCATGCGCATTTGTACCCTGACGTCCTGATGTCAGTCAAATGCGCCTTGACCGACGTCAGCCTTATACTTTGATATTCGGGCCGACCGAGGACAGCGGACTACCCAAGTGTAAGGACTGCAGCAATGTGGATCTTCGAACATCTACATTTATGGTAGGTACAAAACTGTACTTTACCTGGACTTCTGTACAAAATATTGCCAAGCACTACAAGTTGGATGGAATTTCCAGAGTTGCAGCTAGTTTTGCTAGGGTCATCCTTCATGGCTTCTATTGTTTATGCTTTTGTCACATTACAAGCTTGGATGTGCAATTTCAATGCTGGGCATCTTTTGACTGCATCATACTTTGGGGTATCCTTCCATGAGACCTCCCTGGATTTTTCTGATGGTTTCAGAATCTGTCTGAGTTATACAGAAAAAAACATCAGATATAAAAGTTGTGTACCACCAGGTCTGTGTTGTCTTGTGTCTGACTCAACATTCCCCTTCCTAAATTGTCACCTTATGGCTCTTGAACAATCCATTGGACCTGACCAGAACCTTATGTTGCTGACAGCCTGGAGCTGTTTATCTTTCATGTCTTGTATAGTTTGCTGAGTCTGTATTGTGTCCATCAGTTGAAGTACTGGGTAGAAGAAAGCAAACTCAGTCTGAGGTTTTCTAGGGACCAGAATTGTAGGTAGGAGAGGAGCCAGAGCCATGTATACAAGCTCTTGAGAAAGACGCTGAGTACGGATCCAACAGCCCATCTTTTGAACCAGACAGAACAGGACATTTATAGATCTAGTGTTACAGTAAGTACTTAACTTTCTTGTTCCCCAGTCTGTCAGGAAGTATTATGATTTGTTACAGCTGTAATTGCCAAAACCTGTTCTCGTTCCCCTTATCTGTATGTTGGAAGATGTTTTTTCACAGTTTGCAATTTCCCTGACTTCCATACTAATGCCACTCAAAAAGCATATAGACTTTATGAAGTGCTTTGGTCTTTTAAGTTTTTGTACACTCATCCCAAATTAGACCTAGTAGATATGGCTTCAGTCAAGTCAGCTGTTGCTAAATATATGATTTATACTAATAACCTTTCCTTCTGACAAGGATGTGAATATTTTAAATGCAAGAAAAAGTGCATTGTTCTGGAACACTTGTTAGAATACTCAACTGTGAAGCTCTTAAGTTAGTTTACACTTGCGTGTTGTGAGAATATGAGGAATATTCTGGCATCTGTTTCCTCTTTTGAGGAGAAATCTGCTTTGTGCAACTTGGTGTCTTCTATGTCTCAAGTGACTACCCACTGTTTGAAATATGCTTATAATTCTGCTAATGTCGCTTCCAGGGCTGCTTCTGTCACTACTTGAACTGTAAGGTTTGCCTGAGCTGCATTATCAAAACTTCCCAGATGGTGTCAAAAATGAAATTTTTGAATTCTTCCTCGGATGGTCATAATTTTTGGACCTTTTGCTGCAGAGGTCTTTAGAAAGTATGATGAAAGAGGAAAGCTGATTTAAGGGAAATCTCAGATTTTTTTATCCCTCCTTCTCCAAGTTTGCCAAAGGATTTAGTGATGTTCTTCATGTTTCACTGTTGCAGTCATTACATTTGGGTTATCTGCTTGCAGGTAGCCCTCAGTCGGCCTGATTAACAAAGCCTTGGGTCCTGCCCTGGTTGCTGTCCCTTCTTCCATGACGTCAGGTCGTCAGGGATATGAAACATGTAGCCGACGCCATTACATCAGTCTTTCTTGCCATGCGGTGCTCGAAGCAGAAGCAGTTTGCAAGTGCCAGTTGGCAGACTCCTGAAATTTCTGAGTTTCAGAACTGAAGTCTTCAACTAAAAGCTAAGTACCCCGTAGGGGAAACTTTTTCTTGCCCTTAACCGATGTCAGTAAAAGTAAATAATTGCATTACTTGTGGAAAGCAAATACCTCAAAGATTTTCATTCGTACTGTATTCCTTGCCTAGGCCCAGACCACGACGTACCTCGCTGCCGGTTTTGTGCCTTGTTTAAACCACGAACTATCCATCGTCTGTATATTTATGCTTCTAAATTTTTTGGTGCTCAGTTCAATTATCCTGATATGTCTTCGGTCAGCCATCCATCTACCGACATTCCGAAAAAACGCAGAGATAGACAGACAGGCCGCCTAGGTCCAAAGCTGCAGACGATGCTTCTCCTAAGCCAGTCGCCAGTTCACCCGGTGCTCAGTGAGGTGCTTTCGTAGCATCTGATATCCGCTACTTCAGAATCACAGGCCTCTGCTGAGATGCATTCGGAGTCTGGTATGCCGCGAGATGCTTCAACTGTGGAACCTGCGGATGTCTCTACCTTGGATTGGTCCAGAGCTGCTGTGCAGGCATCGGCTTCTGAGGGTATATTCAGCCCTTGCATATTAAACAGACGCCATCGTCTTCAAGGCCTAAATCTCGAGCCATGCCTAAGACCCCCAGACCTGCATGGTCAGGCCTCTAAGCCTAAAAACAGATAAGAATGGCTAAGACCTTATTACTTTGCTCAGGGGAAGCCAGCCTTCCCCCTCTTAAGAGACCTAGGACTTAAGTTTATGATACTTCCGACTAGGATTCTGAATTTTCTGTTTCCTCTGATGACCAGGATTTACCCTTCTCTACCTATGAGGATTCTGATGCTGAGGGTTCACTTCCACCCCAGAGGATTTCTCTTTTGGTGAAACCTTGCATACTCTCAGGCAGCATTTTCATTGGGAAAGTCAGGATTTCTCTGATTCTAAAAAGAGGCTTAGGGATTTTTTACTCCTGCCCCAGCACAGGCCTTTAGCCATACCTCCTGTACTAGACATTGTTGATGCATTTGCAGAATCTAGCTTGGCCCCTGAATCTTTACCTCCTGCTCCTAGGAAACCTGATAGGTATTACAGGGTCCCTGACTCTCTCGTGTTCCTTTTCAAAAATCCTACTGCGGTTCCAAAGACCATTTCACAGGGGCCTAAGGGCATTAAAGCTACTACTGCCAAAAATCCTACCCCCTCTGATAGAGACGCCAGGGCGCTGGATAGATGGGGTAAGAAGGTACACACTTCTGCAACTTTGGCAGTTAGGGCCTTAAACTGCCAGTTTCATATGTTGAAGTATCAGCGGCATATTATTGGATTGCTTAAACAGAAAATGATGATTTTTCCTGATTGTGCTGAAAATAAGGATTTGCAGGACTTATTGCATTCAGCTGAACAACTTGGAAAACAAACTTTGCAATGTGGATGTTCATCGTGCATACAGCTGCAGTAATCACAGATGGGTTCTCTGCCATCAGGCGGGTCCTCGGACGGCCGAATTCCAAAGTCTAGGTCCGGCGTCGGTTGCTGTCGCTCTCTTTCCTGACGTCCGTGAGGCAGAGGTATATAAGACGCAGCTGACGCCGTTTTCTTCAGTCTTTTTTGCCGCGCGGTGACCGAAGCAGAAGCAGTTCGCAAGTGCCGGTCGGCCAGCTCCTGAATTTACGAAAAATTGGAAACTGAAGTCTTCTTTAAAGCTAAGTACCCCGTTGGGGAAACTTTTCTTGCCTCAGACCGATGTCAGAAAAAGTTAACCATTGCATTTCTTGTGGGAAGCAAATACCACATAAGGATTTCCATTCCCTCTGCATACCTTGTTTAGGCCCAGACCACGACGTCTCGGGCTGTCGCTTTTGCGCTACTTTCAATAAACGCACTAAGCGTCAGGCGGAGTTCGCCCAACACTTTTTTGGTAAAGCCTTTGATTATAAAATGTCATCTGAGACTCCGACTACCGTTTTGTCCAAAAAAACACAAGGACCCACACGTGAGGCCCGCGGTCTCCACCGACACCACGCCAAAACCGGCTACACGTGGTCCGGTTCTCAGCGAGACGCCTATGCACTCCCCGACTACACTTTTTTGGCGGTGTCTTCTGTAACTGAGACCACAGGTACCTCGGCCCATACCCAGACTACAACCACCGAAGCCACTGTGAGCGTTGAGCCTCCTAATGTGGACAGGTCCACTTCCACCCATGGTGTCTTTAGGCCCTCATCTTCCTTTTCCATTAAGGCCTTTACTAAGTCCAAATCAGCCAGGCATCCCAAGAGGCCTGTTGCACAGGGCCCATCTCCAGGCCCCATGCCTAAAAAGCAGATGCTAAAAATGGCTGAGGATTTAATTACTCTTATCAGGGGTTCACAACCCCCTCCAGATAAGAGACCCAGAGTGGAGGAAGATTCTCCCTCTTCTGATCAGGGCTCCATTTTTTCAGAGCATTCTGATGTAGAGAAACACTCTTACTCCCCTTTTGAAGATTCTGATGCAGAGTAGTCCATTCCTTCTGTATCTCCTCCAGAGGATTTTTCTTTTGGGGGAACCTTGCACACCTTGAGGGAACACTTCCATTGGGAAGGCCAAGACTTTTCTGATTCCAAGAAAAGACTTAGAGAATTTCTTTTGTTACCTCAACACAGACCTCTGGCGATACCACCTGTCTTGGACATACTTGATGATGTTTATTCGGAGGCTTGCCTTAATCCGGATTCCCTGCCTCCTGCCCCAGTCAAGCCTGATAGGTACTACAGAGTTCCTAACTCTCACCAATTTCTTTACAAAAGCCATAATGCTGACCCTGAAACCATTTCTCAAGGCCCCAAGGGAATGAAGCCCTCTACTGCTAAGAATCCACTACCTTCCGAAAGAGAGTCAAGATCCTTAGAAAGGTGGGGAAAAAAGGTATATACCTCGGCCACCCTAGCCATGAGGGCCTTAAATTGTCAGTTCCATATGCTTAAATATCAGCAGATGTTCTTCATCTCACATTGCTGCAGTCCTTACTTATGGGGTAGTCCGCTGTCCTCGGTCGGCCCGAATACCAAAGTATTAGGCTGACGTCGATCATGGGCGCCTAGATCTGACATCAGAGTGTCAGGGTATAAAGGCGCATGATCGACGTCATATCCTCAGTCTTTTTTGCCGCATGGTCCGATGCAGAAGCAGCGTTGCAAGTGCCGTTCGGCGTTCTGAAATTTTTCGTTTTCGGAGTTTCAGACCGATACCAAGTTGGGCTAAGTACCCCGTTGGGGAATATTTTTGTTTTTTCTTGCCTCAGTTACTTACCAGATGTCAGAAAAAGTGAATAATTGTATTTCTTGTGGGAAACAGATACCGCATAGGGATTACCACTCGCTTTGTATTCCTTGTTTGGGACCGGAGCACGTAGTCGGGTGTCGGTTTTGTGCTAGGTTTAATAAGCGCACTATAAAACGGAGGTTAGATTGCGCTAGGTTAGTCTTTGGCAAGAGGTGTACTTATAATATGCCGTCGGATGTTCCGACGCCTGCTTCTACTATGAAGCGCAAAGACAAATCTTTAAAGCCTAGGCAGGATGATTCGTCCGTTTCGGACGCTGGACCTTTAGAAGCTACAGCTGTACAGGTGGATCCGGCTGAAGTTTCTGTTCAGTCCCAGGGGGAAACTTTGATTTTACAAGATGTGGCCTCTCAGGAGGCAGGTCAGGCTGAAGGGGCCTCTCAGGTTACTATTCTCCCTTCTATGCCTAAGGTGGTTAGGCCTTCTGCTACTGTTTCTAAGGCTCCTTCTAGGGCAGGTCTGTTTTGCCTTCCTCTGGTGTCAGTTCTGGTTCTTCAGGGTCTGTGCCTAAAAAGCACATGCTTAAAATGGCAGAGGATTTGATTACTTTAATTAGAGGTTCTATTCCCCCTCCTGATAAGAGGCCCAGGATGGAGCCAGAGTTGGAAAGTTTGGAGCAGGCCTCAGATGATTCAGAGTCTTCTGCTGAAGACATTCAAGATTTCCCTCCTTATTCTGATTCTGATGCAGAGGATTCCACTCCTCCTGCTTCTCCTCCAGAGTATTTTTCATTTTCAGAAACTCTGCATTCCATGAGGGAGCATTTTAAGTGGGAGGAACAGGATTACTCTGATTCACGGAAGAGGCTTAGGGAGTTCTTGTTTTTACCACAGACCGGATAGGTATTACAGGGTGCCTGAGGCTCATAAATATCTGTATAAGAGTCCTAGGGCGGACCCAGAAACTATTAGTCAGGGGCCTAAGGGTGCAATACAACGAAAACAAACCAGTACCACGAATCCCACTAGGCACTGAGGCACAGAACCCTCCGTTTAAAGACACAAAACAGAACTGTAGATAGGATCACTGCAACTCCAAACTATCGAACACCAGATGGACGAGCAGGAAAGGTTAAAAAGTTCTTTTATTGCACACAACAAGAAAACCATCCAAGTAACCACTCCAAGTAACCATGTTCTTAACAGGCTTTTTCAAGTGTATTAGGTTGCTGCTTCATTCAGAATTTATACCAAACCAACCCTGCTCATGTGATTAAATTAATTGCATGATTGTCATCAATTGATTAATACAAAATATTTAAAAAGACATACCCTAAAAACCGTAACTCTTTTTTTCAAAACATTAAAAACTGCAATTTTACTATCAAGTCTTTCCTTAGTTTGCATATGGAAAAAAGTAATAAATGTATATGTACCTGAACTTTCAAAACCTAAACATATAACTTAATACTTTATGTAAACCTATTGTGTGAAAAATAAGTTACAAAAGTTTATGTTGAAATGAAATGCTTTCCTTTCGGGTACTTTAAACACACATTTTGTAACCACAAACACATTTCCCTTTCTCATAACTTCAGAACAATGTGCAAGTTTTGAAAGTATCAATTAGATACTTACTACAAATTGAGCTTAAATTGTTTGTAAGAAACTTAAATTTAACTGCTATTTTCAAAAATCAGGCCCCACTTGAAACTACTCTGGGTAGAAGTAGCACTTTTAACCCCCCTGTCCACCCTAAACTAAAAATGTTTGAAGAAATTATAGAAAAAATTTTTAGGGATAATTTAGACAGAAACAAGAATTATGGCTCTACTAATTTTCCTGAATATTTGCAGAAGGTGGTTAATAATTTAAAGAAGAATAAAATCAGAGTAATGAAGCCGGACAAGGGAGGGGGTATAGTGCTCATGAAGCAATTTGAATATGAGAATTACATCTTTGCTTTGTTACAAAACACTAACACCTATGAACCAAGCTCTTTGAATGAGCTTAACATAGCAGTGAGTAAAATCAAATACTACATACATGATTTATTACTGCAAGGATTTTTGGATGAGAAAACTCACAATTTTTTACTTGTACCTAAACCTAAAACAGCTGTACTCTTTGGTATCCCCAAGGTGCATAAGGGACTTGCTCCTTTAAAATTTCTCCTATTGTATCAGGAGCAGGCAGTGTAACTGAATCTCTGAGTAAATTCATTGACTTCCACCTGAAAAAATATGTTAAGCAACTAGATTTTGTTTGTAAAGATTCATGGGAGTTCCTTACCAATATAAATCAAGAAATTGACAATTCCAACTTATTTATGGTAACAATAGACATTGTCGAATTATTTCCGATACCGCGACGAGCAAGGTATGGATTGGTTCGAGAAGTCATTGTTAAGGAATCAGGACTTAGCACTGATCTAGTTAACACAATACTAGAATTTATGAGAATTGTGCTGCATAACAACTTTATAAATTTTAATGAAGAATTTTATAAACAAAAAGTGGTGGGCTATGGGGCCCCCATGCTTACTGCATATGCAAACATAGTTTTGCACAAGTGGGAGAAGGAATTCATACACAACACCAGCTGGAAAGAACACATTGTATTTTACAAAAGGTTTCGATATTTGCATCCTATGGTCAGGTACAGAACAACAATTTTTAGGATTTATAGAGTACCTGGAGAACACCACTGGTTTTCTTAGATTCACTTACACGTTGAGTAAAGAAAGTTTGAATTACCTGGACATTACACTAACAAAAAGACCTAATCAAAAAGGTTTCACTTCACAGATATACAGGAAAGAAACACACTGTAATGCATACTTGCACTACGATAGTGGTCATCCCTGGCACATCAAAAAGGGCATCATTAAAGGACAGCTAGTACCAGAATGTGTAGTACAGACAAACTATTTCAAGATGAGGCAGAATTTTTAAAAAAAAAAGCTTTTCACATTAGAGGTTATCCTTTTGAATTATTCCAGGTTATACTGGATGAAATTGTTCATAGAAGAGGGAACGATCTCAAACCTCTGTTGGGAATAGGGCCTGTAGTACTCAGCAAGCAACATGACACAAAATGTGACAAGCATAAGAATTTTGTATATACATATTCTCAGGACTCTTTGCTAATTGAAAACACTATCAGGAATTTATGGCCTATGATTACATCACAAGATGAATTTAATAAGTTATTTCCTGAACATATAACTTTTACTAGGAAAAGGAACATCAATTTGAAGGGAATATTTGAACAAAATATTCAATCAGAAGAGAAACAGCAAGCTCTAGTAGCAAAAAGAAAAGGCACTTTTGCATGCGGTAGATGCAAGCAATGTTCCTATCTTATTAACAAAGAGCAGGTTCACATTCCCTCACGTAAAGCACCTTGTATGCAAAGTGCAATTACAATTGTAATTCATCTGGAGTTATATATATAGGATTTTGCCAAAATGCCCATCCTTTTATGTGGGCAAAACTGAGAGGCAGTTAAAACGCAGAATATATGAACACATAAGCGACATTAAAACAAGGAAAGAGACAAGACAAGCATTCTCTCAGTTGTAAAACATGGCATTAAAGTTTTTGTAGTGGACAATGTAAAACAAGACTTGAGAGGAGGAGACTGGGAAACAATGCTGGGGATCAAAGAATTAACCTGGCAACTAAGGCTTAATGCAACCAAATATCCAGGCATTAATGAAGGGATAAGTTTAGGGGACATTCTTAGGGCTAGAAGAAACAGGATCAACTGAAGTACCCCACATTGTTTCAACTTTTAGGGGTAACTGTATTAATGGTTCTGAATCTGGTCATTGTTGAGTTTCTAAGGTTCAACTATCATCTAAAAGCATTAAATATTAAAATAGTCATGTTTATAGTATTATCAGTTGTTTTATTGTTACCTAAACCAAGCAGTATATTTTAACATATATTTTTTAATGAACTAAATAGGTTAGAGGTTTGTAGTAAGTATCTAATTGATACTTTCAAAACTTGCACATTGTTCTGAAGTTATGAGAAAGGGAAATGTGTTTGTGGTTACAAAATGTGTGTTTAAAAGGAAAGCATTTCATTTCAACATAAACTTTTGTAACTTATTTTTCACACAATAGGTTTACATAAAGTATTAAGTTATATGTTTAGGTTTTGAAAGTTCAGGTACATATACATTTATTACTTTTTTCCATATGCAAACTAAGGAAAGACTTGATAGTAAAATTGCAGTTTTTAATGTTTTGAAAAAAAGAGTTACGGTTTTTAGGGTACGCTCTTTTAAATATTTTGTATTAATCAATTGATGACAATCATGCAATTAATTTAATCACCACGAGCAGGGTTGGTTTGGTATAAATTCTGAATGAAGCAGCAACCTAATACATTGAAAAAGCCTGTTAAGAACAGGCTTGTGCTTTGTGGTTACTTGGAGTGGTTACTTGGATGGTTTTCTTGTTGTGTGCAATAAAAGAACTTTTTAACCTTTCCTGCTCGTCCATCTGGTGTTCGATAGTTTGGAGTTGCAGTGATCCTATCTACAGTTCTGTTTTGTGTCTTTAAACGGAGGGTTCTGTGCCTCAGTGCCTAGGGGCCTAAGGGTGTTACAGCCTCTGTTGTTAAGAATCCGGTTCCTCTGGATAAGGAAGCTAGAGCTTTGGATAGATGGGGTAAGAAGGTGTATACCTCTTCTACTTTAGCAATGAGAGCTTTGAACTGCCAGTTTCATAAGTTGAAGTATCAGAATTTCCTCCTTTCTCAGCTAAGATCTAAAGTGGATGCTTTGGCAGAGGGCATAGAGTGTAAAGAATTGCAGGATTTAGTGCATGTTTCTGAACAGGTGGGTAAGCACTCTTTGCAATGTGGTTTTGATGCTTTACAGGCTTCTTCTAGGGTGGCTGCCACTAGTTCAGTTATTTGTAGGCACGCCTGGCTTAAGGATCAGAATTTGTCTGAGCATGTTAAGTCTAGAATTCTGGATGCCCCTTTACAGTCTGAAGTTTTGTTTGGTCCTCCTGTGGAGTCAGTCTTAAAGAAAATGGAAGACAAGGCTAAGTCTATGCAGACTGTTAAAGATTTTTTGCAGGTACAACCTCCAAAGGTTAGTAGAAGTTGGCCTACTAAGGGGTGGACGTACCCTACTTCTGATTCTCAGTCTAGGGGTAGATCTAGGCTTGGTAGGGGCAGAGCTCAGAGTACCATCAGGCCGAGACAATGGAGTTCGCCTGCTCAATCTGCTGGTGAGGGCAGGGGCCAGTCCTTTCGTAAACAGGCCCAATGACCTGCATTTTCAGCTGCCAGATTCTTCTTGCCGGGCAGCTCCTTTGGGAGGAAAGTTGGCTCTTTTCAAGCAAAATTGGCATTTAGTCACCCAGGACAAATGGGTATTGGACATTATAAACCGAGGTTACAAGTTCTATTTCCACACCATGCCTCCTTTCAAAGGCATGCCAGACGTCCCTCCTCGTCAAAGGATAGAGGCTCACAGACAAATTTCTTTACTTCTTCAAATAGGAGCTATACAGCCAGTTCCTCTGTCAGAAGTGGGCCTAGGATTTTATTCTCGCCTGTTTCTAGTTCCAAAGAAAGGGAACACGTGGAGACCAATTTTGGATTTATCTATCCTCAACACTTACCTGGACATTCCAAAGTTCAAGATGCTGACTTTACAACAACTTTTACCTCTGTTGGGAAAAGATCACTGGATGGTTACTCTGGATCTCAGAGACTTACCTTCATGTTCCTATCAGGCCCAGTTGCAGGAGGTACCTGCGTTTTCAGGCTGGAAATTTACATTATCAGTTCTCTGCATTGCCCTTTGGCTTATCTACTGCGCCCATAGTGTTCACAAAGGTTCTGGCTCCAGTGATAGCATTTTTCAGACTAAGAGGAATACAGATTTATCCTTATTTGGACGACTGCCTGATTATTGCACAAGAAAAGGACGAACTTCTTCATCTACAGTATGTGATGGCAGTGTTAAGATGCCTAGGGTATTCTGTGAACGAAACAAAGTCCAGTCTAGTACCCTCTCAGGACATGTGCTTTCTGGGTGTGAGACTGAATACAGCTTCCCAGATGGCCTTTTTGACCCCGGACAAACAAAGAAGCCTTTCTCTTTATTTCCAGCAAATGTCTCTACGGTCCAGGCTGACTGCAAGGACAGTCCTTCAAGCCTTGGGGTTCATGGCATCTTGTATTCTGGTGCTTCCCAATGCCAAATTGCATATGAGGAAGCTTCAATGGTATCTCAAAAATGTGTGGGCACAGCTCTGCCAAGATCTAGACACTGTCATTCAGATAATACCTTGCATTCAGAAGGAGTTTTTGTGGTGGGCTCAGGAATGTCACCTAAACAAGGGACTCTCTGTGACCCGGCCAGAGGCGAGTCAGATCCTAACGACAGATGCCTCGGACAAGGCTTGGGGAGCACACCTCAATGGAAAATGGGTGCAAAACACGTGGCCTGTCAAACTCCAACATTTGCATATCAACTTGAAGGAAATGTTAGCAGTCCAGTTTGCATTGATGGCTTTAAAAGATTTACTTCACCCAGGGCAGGTGTTGATTCAAACAGACAACACTACTGTCATGTGGTACATTGACAAGCAGGGGGGAACCCATTCTTACCCTCTTTGCAGGCAAGCGATGATTCTGTGGGAAACTGCTCTCAATCTACACCTCAATCTTCAGGCAAGGTTTCTACCAGGAGCACAGAACTCCTTAGCAGATGTATTAAGCAGACAAATAGTGGATCCTCACGAGTGGAAATTGGATCCTCATGTATTTCAACAGTTGACAGTGTTATGGGGAACTCCAGACATAGATCTGTTCGCTTCTCCACTAAATTACCAGTTGCCAAAGTTTTGCACAAAAATGTTTCATCACATAGCTTGGAAGGTGGACGCTCTATCATTCAGTTGGAACAATCTGCATGTATATGCCCTTCCACCTCTGCCTCTTCTTCCCAAGGTACTTTTGAAGGCCAGACAAGACAAGCCAACCATGATTTTGATAGCACCGGATTGGCCTCGACAACACTGGTACCCACTACTGAGGAGTTTAGTACGAGAACCTCCATGGCCTCTGCCTTTGATTCCGCACCTTTTGTCACAAGAGGACAGTCACTTCCTCAATGTCAAGATTCAGTCTCTGCATCTAACAGCCTGGCATATTCTGTTTTAGACTCTGGAAGGTCTCAGCTTCCACAACGAGTTTTGAATGTTATTTTGGAGGCCAGGAGGCCTAGTACCAGGAAAGTTTACGTGGATAAATGGAGGAGATTTTTTATTTGGAGCAAAGGAAAGGACCTTGATGTCTCCAAACCTGATTTAAGTGTTGCTCTTCAATATCTTACTGAGCTATTGGACAAGGGTTTGTCTTTCTCCTCAATAAGGTTCATGCTGCAGCCATTTCTGCTCACTATGATTGTGACCCTCCTTTATTCTCTCATCCTTGGTTTAAGCAATTTCTTAGAGGGGCACAGAATATAAGACCCCCACGTAGAGCTCCTACTCCTGCTTGGGATCTCAATTTTGTGTTGGAAAAACTTACTCTACAACCTTTTGAGCCTGCAGCTACTGCCGAGTTAAAGTATTTGTCATGGGAAACTGCTTTTTTGTTGGCCATTACCTCTGCAAGAAGGGTTTCTGAATTACAGGCCCTCATGGCAGTGGAGCCTTTCCTGATTTTTCATAAGGATAGGGTATCTTTACGTACTAATCCTTCCTTTATGCCTAAAGTGGTTTCTAGTGTGGCCTTAAATCAAACTATTCATTTGCCTACTTTTTATGCAAACCCCCAAAATAAAGGGGAGAAACTTTTGCATACTTTGGATATTCACAGGCAGTTGCGTTTTTATTTGAGCAGAACCAAGGAGTTCAGACAGTCTCAGCAATTGTTTGTTTCTTTTGCTTTGGGTTCACAGGGTAAACCTGTTTCAAAACTATTTCTAAATGGATTGGGTTTTGTATTTCTTTCTGTTATTCCCATCATGGTAAGGAGATTCCTGCTGGCATCAGGCTTCATTCCACTAGGGCTACTGCTACTTCTACGGCCTTTCTAAGGGGGGTAGCTACAAAAGACATTTTGGAGGCAGCTTCTTGGAGTTCAGTGCATACCTTTTCTAAACATTACCACCTTCCTCTTTATTCTAAGTCTAGGGCTGGATTTGCCACTGCAATTTTACAGGGCATTTTAGCGGCCCCTAATGCTTTATGATTTTTACCATACTCCCTTTCCCGTTGCTTTGGGATTCTACCCATAAGTAAGGACTGCAGCAATGTGAGATGAAGAACATAGTACAGTTTTGTACCTACCATAAATGTAGATGTTCGAAGATCCACATTGCTGCAGTCCAATTTACCCTCCCTCCTTCCCCACTGTAGTTTGACTTGCTGCTATGCTTTAGGTGATGGTTGTTGGGCATGTTTTTGGGAGGTATTCTGTTTTTGGCTGTGGCCTTTCTGGTTTGGCCTTCTGACATCTGGGGCAAGAAAAGACTGAGGATATGACGTCGATCATGCGCCTTTATACCCTAACGCTCTGATGTCAGATCTAGGCGCCCATGATCGACGTCAGCCTAATACTTTGGTATTCAGGCCGACCGAGGACAGTGGACTACCCCATAAGTAAGGACTGCAGCAATGTGGATCTTCGAACATCTACATTTATGGTAGGTACAAAACTGTACTTTTCTGTTATCACAATTAAGAAATAAAATGTCTCAACCTGAACAACCAGATTTGAAGGAGTTGCAGGATATGATGCATAGTGCAGAACAAGTGGGTAAACCCACCTTACAATGTGGCTATGATGCCCTAGAGGCCTCAAGTAGAGCTGCAGTTACAGGATCAGTCATTCGTAGACATGCCTGGCTTGGGGAACAAATCTTGCCTGATCATGTGAAAGCTAAACTACTAGATACTCCTTTACAAAAGGATGTGCTGTTTGGTACTAATGCTGAGGAGATACTACGGAAAATGGAAGAAAAAGCCAAATCTATGCAATCTGTCAAAGCTTTTCTACAGGTTCAACCACCACGTTTTAGCAGAAATTGGCCTTCTAAAAACTGGTCCTTTCCAACCACGGACAAGCCCCAAAGAGGTAGATACAGGCGCACAAGGGGCAGAGAACAATCACAAGGATCATATAGAGGCAGGCAATGGCAAACTCCAGCACCAAGAGGTGGCGAAGACAGTGCACAACAATACAGGAAACAAACCCAATGACTTCCTCCTTTCCATGCCAAGCAAGTCTCAGCTGGCAGCCCCCTTGGGAGGAAAGGTGGCTTTATTTACAAGAAATTGGCATATTGTCACAACAGACAAATGGATCCTGGATGTTATAAACAGAGGCTACAGATTTCATTTTCACACTCTTCCAAAAATGAGAGGCATGCCAAACCTGCCACACAATCAAAGGGCAGAGGCACAACTACAAATTTCAAAGCTCATAGACATGAAAGCTGTTCAAGAGGTACCTACTCACGAACAAGGTCAAGGTTTTTATTCCTGGCTATTTCTGGTACCAAGGAAAGGAACCGACTGGAGACCCATTTTGGACTTATCCATCCTAAACACATTTTTACTCTTACCAAAATTCAAGATGCTCACATTGCAGCAACTTCTTCCCATGCTGGGCAAGGAGTTTTGGCTGGTAACATTGGACCTCAAGGAGGCATACCTGCATGTCCCAATCAGACAAAGCTGCAGAAGATACCTCAGATTTCTTGCAGGTTCAATCCACTATCAATTCTCTGCATTGCCCTTTGGCTTATCTGCTGCGCCCAGAGTATTCACGAAATGCCTGGCATCAGTAATTGCCTACTGCAGACTTCAAGGGATACAAATCTACCCTTATTTGGACAACTGCCTGATCCAAGCGGATAGCAAGCACATACTTCTGGAACATCTGGCTTATGTAACACGGTTACTGAATTCTCTGGGATGCACAGTCAACAAAGAGAAATCCAGACTAACACCATCTCAGAAAATAACTTTCCTGGGTGCCAACTTGGACACACACTCAGATGGCCTATCTTACGCCAGAAAAACAGGGGCAACTAACTCAGTACTTCAAAATACTAGCAAATTGTACCAGGCTTACTGCAAGGAAAATCCTGCAGGCTCTGGGCTTCATGGCATCTTGCATTCTTTTAATATCATGTGCAAAGTTGTATATGAGGAAACTTCAATGGTACCTAAAAAACCTATGGTCTCAACACAGCCACAGTTTGGAAACAATAATACCAATAATTCCATGTTTGCAAAAGGAATTTCTATGGTGGGCCCAAGCATGTCAAACAAACACAGGCCTCCCATTCTGCAAGCCTCAAGCAAATCAAGTCATCACAACAGACGCCTCAGATTATGCCTGGGGGACGCACATGACAACAGGTGCATTCAGGGCAAATGGTCCCAAAAGGAAAAGCACCTTCACATCAATCAAAAAGAAATGCTAGCAGTGATAAATGCAATTACAGCTTTCAAGGACCTCCTGCATCCAGGACAATTATTGATGAGAACAGACGACACCACAGTAATGTGGTACATAAACAAGGAGGAACACATTCATACCCCCTGTGCAGACTAGCCATGACCCTTTGGAACTTGGCTCTGGAATGGCAAATCTAACTTCAAGCACAGTACTTGCCAGGTTTGGAAAACACGCTGGCAGACAATCTAAGCAGAAATATGACGGATCCACACGAATGGAAGTTGCATCCTCAAGTGTTTACAAAGATAATCCAAGCGTGGGGAAGGCCAGACATAGATCTCTTCGCCTCCCACAGGAATCATCAATTGGAAAAGTTCTGTTCAAGGACCTTTCATCCAAAGGCCTGGAGAGTGGACGCCCTTTCATTCAGTTGGGCAGCATGGACAGTTTACCCTTTCCCACCTCTGCCTCTTCTACCCAAGGTGCTCTTGAAAGCAAGAGCAGACAGACCGAAGATGATACTGATTGCTCCAGACTGGCCAAGACAACACTGGTACCCACTCCTGAGGAGCCTAATGCATACTCCTCCCTGGCCCCTACCTCTAATGCCTCTTCTACTGACTCAACACAGCTACAAAACTCTTCACAGTCAGTTGAAAACACTCAATCTCACTGCATGGAAAATTCCTTTACACAACAGACCCTACTCCCCAAAGAGGTGCAGGATGTAATTTTGGAGGCCAGAAGGCCATCTACTAGAAAGGCTTACTCCGCAAAATGGAAACGGTTTTGCTCTTGGAATGAGAAAAAAGGCCAGGATCCTAGAAAACTGAATTTGCCTTGGGTATTACAGTATCTAGCTGAGCTGCTGAACAGTGGACTTTCATTTTCCTCCATAAAAATCCATGCCTCAGCCATTTCTGCAGAATTCAACACTGATCCGCCCTTATTCTCTCACCCACTCTTAAGACAGTTCCTCAGAGGGGCTAAGAATATAAGACCACCAAGGAAACAACCAGTGCCAGCCTGGGATCTTAATTACATTCTAGAAAAATTAACATTGCCTCCCTTTGAACCAGCTGCCTCAATAGATTTGCAATATTTGTCCTGGAAAACAGCTTTCCTTCTGGCCATTACCTCAGCTCGTAGGGTTTCGGAACTACAAGCCCTCATGGCTGTGCAGCCCTTCCTCATCTTCCATCAGGACAGGGTTTCCCTTCGAACCAACCCGTCATTTATGCCTAAAGTGGTATCCAGGGTAGCTTTAAATCAAGCCATACACTTACCTACCTTTTACCCCAATCCTCAAAACAAAGGGGAAAGGCTGCTACACTCCTTAGACATCCATAGACAGCTACGTTATTATTTGGACAGAACAAAGCCTTTCAGGAAAACAGAACAACTCTGTGTCCTATGCTGTAGGAGCTCAAGGGAAGCCAGTTACCAAACAGACCATTTCAAAATGGATAGGCCACTGCATACGGTTTTGTTACTCCTATCATGGCAAATCTGTCCCTACAGGCATCGGATCCCACTCCACCAGGGCCACAGCTACCTCTACAGCCTTCCTCAGAGGAGTTCCTACCAAAGATATTTTGGAGGCAGCCACTTGGAGTTCTGTGCATACCTTCACAAAACACTACAATCTGCCTTTATATTCCAAAACTAGAGCAGGCTTTGCCACTGCTGTGTTGCAGGGCATTCTGGCTCATCCCAGTTCCACCTAGTGCCTACCACCCTTTGCGTAGCTTTGGGATTCTACCAATCTGTGATTACTGCAGCTGTATGCACGATGAACATAGCACAGTTTTGTACCTACCATAAATGTAGATGTTCAAGTGCTAATACAGCTGCAGTACAGGTTACCCTCCCTCCTTCCCCTCTTGGTAAAGGTCTAGGGCCTAACCCCTCTTCATACAACCTGATTGGGTTATCCTTCTATGGTACATTAGCTTGCAACTACTGATTTTTGATTATATTGCATTGCATATATATAAATATAAATATAATTTATGTATTGCCTTCCTTCTGGGGGCACCTGACATCTGGGGCAAGAAAGACTGAAGAAAATTGCGTCGGCTGTGTCTTGTATACCCCTGCCTCACTGACGTTAGGAAAGAGAGCGACAGCAACCGACGCCGGACCTAGACTTTGGAATTCGGCCGACCGAGGACCCGCCTAATGGCAGAGAACCCATCTGTGATTACTGCAGCTGTATTAGCACTCTAACATCTACATTTATGGTAGGTACAAAACTGTACTTTTTGACTCTCTAGAGGCATCTTGCAGGGCTGCTGTAACTGGGTCTGTACTTACAAGGCTTGCTTGGCTTAAGGAGCAATCCCTACCAGGTCATGTTAAAGCAAAGTTACTGGATGCTCCCCTAAACCAGGACTGCCTGTTTGGTAAGGCAGAAGAAGTTCTTAAAAAGATGGAAGAAAAAGCTAAATCTATGCAAACTGTTAAGATTTTTTTTACAAGTACAACCTCCAAGATTTAGTAGGCATTGGCCTTCCAAGAATTAGTCCTTTCCCGTCTCTTCCAGACCTTCTCATTCCAAGCCCAGATCCAGCAGAGGTCCCAGGCTACAGTCCCAGGGTACGCACAGGGCTAGGCAGTGGGGGGCCTCTACTTCCAAATCTGGGAGTAATAAGACTCCCCCCTATGGTAAGCTGTCTCAGTGACTTCCTTTTAAAATTTCCAAGCACTTATCAACTGGCTGCCCCTTTGGGGGGAATGATTGCTCTTCATGCAAAGAACTGGGAACTCATTACCCAGGACAAATTGGTTTTAAATAGTGTCCCAGGGATACAGATTTCACTTCTACATGTTGCCAACACCCAAGCGGGTGGCCAGGCCTACCCCCAAATCAATGGGCAGAGGCCCAAAACCAAGTACTTTACCTCTTAAGCATGGGGGCTATTCAGTTGGTACCAGAGGAGGAAAAGGGACAAGGTTTCAACTAGAGACTTTTACTGGTACCCAGAAAAGACAATTCATGACGTCCTATCCTGGACCTGTCTACTCTAAACACCTTCTTGGAGATTCCAAAATTCAAGATGCTGACTCTTCACCAGTTGCTTTTATGCTAGGCAAAGATGCCTGGTTGGCAACACTAGATTTAAAAGAAGTATACTTGCACATCCCAATCAGGGAATCTTGCAAGAAGATACCTTTGCTTCAAAGCAGGTGACACGCACTATCTACTGCGCCCAGGGTATTCACAAAGTGCCTTGCTCCAGTTTTTGCATTTTGCAGGCAAAGAAATATTCAAATATCTTCATACCTGGACGATTGCCTAATTCAGGCAGAAATCTGGGACATACTTTTGAATCATCTGGCTTTTGTACAAAGGGTTCTAACTTGTCTGGGGTACACCATAAATGAAAAGAAATCACACCTTGTACCCTGTTAACAAATTATATTCCTGGGAGCAAGCTTGAATACAACTTCCCAGATGGCTTTCCTCATGCCAGAGAAACTAACTCATTTGACTACCTACTTCAAACAAGTGGCTACAAAAACCCTGCTATCTGCAAGACAAATACTGCAAGCATTGGGGTTCATGGCCTCGTGCATTCTTCTAATTCCATATGCAAGACTGCATATGAGGAAACTACAGTGGTATTTAAAAAGTCTATGGTCTCAACATTCTCAGGATCTAGAAGCAACGATTCCTATCATACCTTGCCTCTGCCTAGAGTTCCTTTGGTGGGCAGAGGCCTGCCACCAAAACAAGGGACTACCTTTCACACCACCCCCTACCGCCCAAACCCTAACAGATGCATCAGACTATGCATGGGGGGCTCACTTGGCAGGGAAGTGCGTTCAGGGAAAATGGAACCCAAGTCAAATGCACCTGCATATCAGTCAAAAATAAATGTTAGCTGTACAGAATGCTGACAGCCTTCAAGGACCACATTCTTCCAGGACAACTAAAGGTAAAGACTGACAACACCACTGTTGTGGTACATAAACAAGCAGGGGGGGTACACATTCTTACCCCCTCTGAAGACTAGCCATGGCATTGTGGAACACAGCCTGGAGCTACCAAGTGCACCTACAAGCTCAATTCTTGCCAGGAAAATTGAATACACTGGCAGACGGACTAAGCAGAAACCCCATGGACCCACACGAGTGAGAACTGGAACCAAGGAGTTTCAACATGTTGACAAGCAAATGGGAAAGGCCAAATGTAGACCTGTTTGCCTCTTCCCAGAACTACCATTTGGACAAATTTTGCAGAAGGGCTCCCAACAAACAAGCCTGGAAAGTGGATGCTTTGTCCTTCAGTTGGAAAAACCTATCGGTCTATGCCTTCCCCCTCTGCCTTTGCTCTCCAAGGTACTGCAAAAAATCAAACAGGACAAACCAAGGATGATTTTGATCGCTCCAGACTGGCCATGCCAGCACTGGGTACCCCCTCTTGCGCAGTGTGTCACTGTTATCCCCATGGCACCTGCCTCAGACTCCTACCCTGTTTCAGCTGGAGAACCAGATTCTGCACCCTCAGCTTCTAACACTGAACCTAGCAACCTGGCTAATTATCTAATCTCCTGTACCATCCCTCAGCAAACCTGTGATGGATATTTTAGAGGCAAGGAGGCCAAGTACTAGAAAAACTATGCTGAAGGTTGATCATATGGTCTCGGCCATATGAAAGTCGACTTTCTGAAAAGTCGACCATGTGAAGGGGACCCCACTGAATACATTACATTTTCGTTGGTTGAAGTAGTACCACACATTGCTAATGGCTAGGGCAAGGACATGGTCACCTACACTGTGTGTTGGCTAGCTGGCTCATGGCGTTTGTGTTGACAAAGTACAGGAATCTGTGTGCTTGCATTTATTTTGGTCATGTCATGCACTTGAAGTTAGCGAATATGTATTCTTCTGGATTGATTGAATTTATAGTGTCTATAGTTAATAGTTCAGTTTCATGGTCTGCAGCCGAAAACTGACTGTGGCCACTGGGAATGTGACTTCTGCAGAGCTGTTCTTATGCATTGTTACAGGTTCTGTGATTAGACTCTGTACTTCCATGTGCATTCCAACACTCTGCTGCAGACAAGGTGTCTTCAGCAAGACATGTGATTCTGCTTTATTTACAAAGTGAATTTTTTTTTTATTTTATTTATTTTTTTATGAGAGATTCCCTCCAAAGAACCTTATAAAGTTGTTCAGGGCTACTACACCCCTTTCCAGTAGCAATCACTCAAACAGTAGTTTGCCCCATGGCTAGTTTCCAGGGAAACCTCCCAGATGTTCAGACTATCGATAAAGATCCAGCTTTTGGGCTTATATTTGTGGTTTGCTCCTCATAAAATTAATGCTTTTCTGTCACATGACTGGGGTGATCTGAGGATTGAAGCCACCAGATAACTGCATACAATTGAGTTTCAGACTTTAAATCCATCAGAAAATGTATGTTAAAACCTGTTGCTCTAGCACCTTTTTAAGATAATAAAAACGATATTCAAAATGTCTCTATTTTTCTGCCTTGGCCCCCCACCCATTTTTTTTTGGGCTTTGTTTAGATTACTCGCCCTACTACATTCAGAGGTATGATAAGTGCACTACTCCTTTCATCCTATAATCTCTTTGTATTCCGTTGTCTTCATGCATCTAAGAAAAGAGATTTATTATATACTGGGCAATATTAAATAGTACAATTACATGACTGTGTCTATACATTTGTATAGATGTTTTTAGAGGGCATCGGTGTATACTTCAGTAAAGCCATTCATGCCATCTCTGTAAAGTGGAGCTTGGCAGTCATTTACACCTTCCCTTAGGAGGGTATAATTACCTTTGGTGATGTTTTTAAGGTTGACTTCAGCTTGAGAGAGCTCTGGCCCTATTGCCACTTTAATAATGACTGATTTATGGTCTGACTTAACCAGTGTAGGCAGGGCAAGTGAGCTGTTGCACCATTCACTCATGATGGTGAGGATTAGGTCTAGAATATTGAAGCCCCTTGCTCTGTGGTGCACTATTTGGGTATTTCAGTTAACATCTGGTAACTTGTGTGCAACTGAATTTAGGCTCACATTACTTTCTCACTTAATGGAAGGATAGTTGAAGTCTCCCATGACTAGGGTGTTAGACTGTATCTTAATTGTCCAAAGTAGGTATAAATAAGCTGTGGGGACATCTTGGTTCATGGAAGCACAACTCTAACTGCTGCTGAGATGAAGGGGGGTCTTAACCATGGTAATTTGGACTTGGAGTGGCGTAGACTATTCTTGTCTAACCAGTGTAATTATCGTTAATTAAGATAGATACTCCACCTGCTTTGGTTCTCACACCTTCAATTTGTGGTCAGTCTGGAATGCATTGTAGCCTTGCCAGGCCAGGATACTTTCTGTGGCCTTCAGCCAGGTTTAGATGTCAACATCTGCCTGGTCAAGGAGTGTTTCTAGACAGTGCCATTTCTGATTTAAACTCCTGCCATTTAGCAGCATGACCATGGGTTTCTTTGTGATTGATATTTTCACATAGACAATACTGTTGATGTGACTTTGCTTACAAAAGGCAGTATGGTAGAGGCAAGTGCCTTAGTCAGCAAATGAAAGCCTAGAGTTGCCCGGTGAAGGCCATCTCTGGCAAAGCAGCGTGGTCCATGCATAGTGTCCTCCCAGGCTGGCAGGAACTGCATCCCTTCAGAATGACATCAAAAACAAATCCAATTATTGCACTCAATCACTTTGTTTATATTGTGGTATCATCCTAGGCGAGGGTGAAATGCTGTTAAAAGCTAGGCACATACCTGACTTGGAAATATACTCTGGTCTATCATAGCTCGCTTCATATACTCCAGAGAGGTATGTCTCAAGTCTTTCCCACTAGCATGAACTATCACAAGTCATAACAGTAGTTGTTGTTGAGAGACTTTGAATGCTTGTGTGATCTAGGAACTCCTTGCACCTGACAGGCAGCTGAGCATAAACTTCTCCTTGCTCAACCTAGTGAGTCAGGCTTCTGTATGTCTCACTATAGACACCTACCAGTAAAACGTTTCAAGTAGTTCATAGACTTAAATGCTTATTTGAGACATGGGTACTACTGTTTTCATATGTATTGGGTGCTTTGGATGTTTTGTTTGGTGTACCATGTTTTTTGTTTTGGAGGTGTCCCGTATTTAGGCAGGATTCAAGGAGAGTACTTTGAGATGTGACGCTTACATTGCTTGGTGCATATTATGAATAGGAGTTGTGATGCGTGTGCTGACAACTAGTTTAGTGTTGCTGTTCTAGGCATGCTAGAACAGTGATATCCGGGTTCTCCATGTAGTAAGCCTCTCTTGCAAATTGTACTTGTAGGATTTGGGAGTAAGGGGTTGTCAGAGTACATGAGCCAGTTGCTACACTGCTTCCAAAAACTCATGTCCACTAGGCTAACAGGAGAAACCAAGGGAAAATGACAGTCCATAATACAATGTTTGATCCTTGTATCAAAGCAGATACAGAGAAGCAGAGTTGAGTTATCTGGCTCGGAGCTATTTCTGGGTGACCGTCCTATGGGGGTGGTCAGTAGGAGGTCTATAAAACAGGTGATCTTTAGGGTCTAATGCTGACAGGAAAGAGTAAAAATCTATGCTGGGTTGCTCACTGATCAGCTGAGAACTATTCACAAATTGCTCTGCTAGAGGGCAGCCATTTGCAAGTGAAAAAATGTGTATTGCTGCTTTTGTATCCATAACTATTTGCCACCCAGTCCATCTGTGCACAATGGTGCACTATGCGCAGGGAAGAGCTAAGTAAGCAATACAAGGAAATCACCAGAAACCTACAACTGGACTCTGCACCAATGAAATAGCTCAAACTGAGTCCTGAACCACTAACCCTTCAATTAGATAGTCCTACTGTATGCTCCTGGAACAGGATAAAGGTGGCCTTCTCCAAAAAAAGATGGTCACAGATTATCTCTGCAAAAGCAGAGGCTGGTAGGAGTAGACAAGTGTTGGGTGTGATATAGCGGGTAATTGGAACATGTGGCAAAGGTAGGAGTGTAACCTTGGGGGCAGTATGTGTAGAGGAAGGCAGGGAAGGGTAAGCTACTAGTGGAGACAGAGAGACTAGAGGTAGAAAAAGTTGCAAGAGTACCTCAGCCTGGGCTCATACAGGAGCAGAATCAAGTTTTGTTGAAGTATTCTTCTATACAGTTTTTTTTTGTGCAGTCTTCTCCAATTATGTTGCAGTTCTGAGTTATTTCATTCTTGCTAATCCTTGGTTGTAGCCATTGCTCTGTTATGGCTAGGATAATATTTTTTGAACAGCATGGAGATCTGTGATTTTATTACAGGTACATGGAGCAGTTAGAGTAATGAAAGTCTCTTGACTTTTGTTGGATAGTTAGGGTTTAGTTACATTATGTTCAGTACTATTGACAATGGGAGGAATAGAACTGTCCATTTCATAAGATTTGTTGTGAATAATCCCCTCCTACTCAGGGAAGTTGCTTTATGGCTAGTAATTTCTATATTACCAGCCTGTCATAAGTGACTCCTTTTGTGCCAGCACTGCTTTAAAAGGCCTGAGACAACCCTTCTGTTATAGTTAGCTAGTCTTCTACCAACTGAAGGCCGGGATGCATGGCAGGTGCTCTCAGCCATTTAAAAGCTGGCTGTGTGCGACATGCTGAGCATAATCCAAGCAATTTAAACAGGGATACTGCATCCCTGTTGCGTATGCTGCACATAGACTTTTCTATAGGCTAGGTCAAACATGCTTGGGTTCACCTAGCTGAATAAGTGTGACAGCAATGGACACTGGGAATAGTGCCTCAATTTCCACCGCCTGTCTTTCCAACAATATTTGCTGAAACTGGCCAAATTCAGCATTACGTAACTTCACAACCTGTTTCCTCATTATTTTCCTTGTCACAGTAGTTCAAAAGATGATTATCACCACATTTCCCATCCTTGGAGGTTACCGGTGTTTCTCTCACTTGTGTCGGATTCCCACAATTATTTCTGTCTTTTACCCTTTGCATTCTGTGCACCTGCAGTGTTCACCAAGTGTCTAGCTCCAGTTGTAGCTCTTTGCAGGCTACAGGATATCAACATCTCTCTATTATTTGACAACTTGGTTATCCTTGCAGAAGTTTTATCAGTGTGTCAAGAATCCCCCTTTATCTCGCTCTTCTGGGAGAGAGATCTCTTACGCAAGGTGAACATAACATTTGAAACTGTTTCTACACTTCTCTCATTATTTGTAGTATGAGGACAAGGACAAAATGATGGACTTCAATTGGCTAAGCTTCTGGTATCATTCTAAAGGGATCCAGTATCTGTCTGCCTGGAATGACATGGTCGACAGACCATGACACTTTGCCAGAAATGGCCTGCACCTGTCACCCCTGGGATTCCGGATACTGGCTAAGGCTCTTGCTGCCCCTATAGTGCCTTTTTTAGGCAAGGTTCAAATGACAAATTCACCACCATAACAGTAACAGGCAAGTAAAAACTGAGGGTAATGCTACTCAATGCTAGAAGTCTAAATCTCAAAATGCACTCCCTCGAGGCACTGTTTAAAATGGAGAACATCGATATCTGTGCAGTTACTGAGACCTGGTTCAAGGCTCCAGAGAGCATCCCTGCATTACCAGGTTATAACTCGTACCACACTTTTCGGCCACCTAACCTGGACTGGAACACCAAAGGTGGAGGTGTGTCCATATTCATTAAGGATATCCACACCTCCAGGCTAGTTGGTCAGCATAATGCATCCGAGGTTATCCCAGTGCAACTAACTTTGGGCAAAACTGCAATCCAAATTGTAGCTTGCTACAGATCCCCCACCATGCCCCAGGATTCCCACTTCTCTTTTCTTGATATACTGGAATATGTTAGGGTTCAACCAAACACCCTAATAATGGGCGATTTCAACTACCCCAACATTAACTGGCAAAACTACTCATGTACCAACCCCTTTGCTCAACGCTTTATGGAATTCATAAATTCCAATGCCCTGGATCAACTTATCCACACCCCCACCAGGGGCAACAATATCCTAGACCTAGTCATTACCAACACGAGTGACCGGTGTTCCACACCTGAAGTCAACTCCCCGTTGGTCAGATCCTCCATCAGCTAATCACCCTAGAGCTCCACATCCTGCCCCCACCCCACATTAAGGAAATCATGGTAAAAATTTTCTCCAAAGCCAACTTCATTCTTCTTAAGACAGAAGTGGCGAACTTCTTAACACCCATGCAGATGGCCAATACATTTACGGTTGCTGAATCCTACACAGATGCACTCTAACTACTGACACGAGTGCATGGATCGTGCTATCCCAAACAGAACTAAGATGCTATCCTCCAAAAAACAGAAGCCAATCTGGTGGTCCCCTGCCATAAACAAACTCTATAACAGAAGGAAAATACTGTTTCAAAAGAGAATAAAATCCCATGAGTGGAGGTGTTCCCGGGTCAGCCTCAGTAAGAAGCTGAGATCCCTTATAAGATCCTCCAAAGCTAGCTATGACAACAAAATTGCCACTGATTCTAGGGACAACCACAAAGCATTCTATAGCTATGTCAAGAGTCTTAATGGAAACACCCAGATCTGCTCCGAGTTACAGCACAATGGCATGAAAATTACAGAACCAACTGATATTGCCAACATCCTGACAGATAGGTTCAGCGCTAACTTTACCCCACTCTCACCCCCTAAAGGGCCTATATCTATACAGAAAGAATGCAGAATCCCTATAATCACAACTACGCAGGTAAAAGCTGCACTCTAAAGGCAAAAACACAGCATCCATGGGACCAGACAACATCCCAGGCTGCATTTTACACGAACTTCAGAACGAACTGGCTCCACACCTAACCACCATGTTCAATCATAATCTCACATCAGGCTTTGTGCCCACTGAATGGTGCACAGCAACAGTTATCCCACTCCACAAAGGGGGATAGAGTTGAATTGGGTAGTATTAGTTATGTAAGTTACGACAGTCTCTGAGTGGAGTTTGCCTGTGAAGAGTGGTGTAATATGCTAGTAGGAAGATGGTCACTCAGAGTTTGGTAAGGTAGTTGGATTGTGATAAAGCTTGGGAGAGTTGGTGAGAATCCAGTCGATAGTTGAAGTGAAAGAGTTGTTATTGTGTAGGTAAGTAGGGGATGTTATAAGTTGGTGGAATCCATAGAGGTTGATGCAGATCTGTGGGGGGTTAGTGGAAAGTTTGATCCAGTCTATGTTAACGTCACCTAAGGGTATGTTGTGAGAGAACCAAGAGAAGATAGATTCTAGGATTGGAATATTATTACTGGGAGAATGTTAGTGGAGGCAATGACAAATGCCTTATGGGGGTTTAGGTGGCAGTTGAGGATGATGAGTTCAGCTGGGGATGCTCAACTTCTGAGACTTGACTATAATCACCTGCATTAGAAGCTGAAGTTAAGTACAAACTTGCAGTTTTAAAAGTACTGTATTTCATTTTCTGTACCTAATTGTCTGTTTCACTTGTGTGTGCTGTGTGTCTCTCTGCAGTTAGTCCCCCCCCCTTTCTGTTCTTGTTTTGGTGGCTCTGGAGTTGCCCGCCCTTCCTGTGGGTCTGTGTTTGAACACTCCTGAGTCCATCTCATTTGCTCACTTAACCGAGTACAGTGAGATCATATTCTGAGTCTAGTGTTCACTCTACTTAATACAGAGAGAAGATTTGAGAAGGCCAGCCCACTTAAGTTCTTCCTTCCTCTTTCCTTGCACTTTACTAAAAAAAAAAAAATTGCACTTTATTCATCTGCTTTTACTATATTTGTTTATTCCTACTTTATTTTACATTTGCCTCTTCTTAAAAGTATTCTGCTGCATTTATTACTGCTTGGTAGCATCCTGATTAAATTGTAACTGTTATTCTAAGTCTTTTGGTTTAAGCACTTGGGCTTCATACCGGTTGTTTTACATTAAGAAGGTTTGTGGTCTGCACTGTTGTGGCAGGACCAGGTAGCTTGCATCCTTCTAAGCTGGGAATTGCTGATTGAAGGCTCAATATCTGCTATTCTAAGTGTATTAGTTCTGGTTTAAGCACTTGGGCTTCAGGCCAGTTCTACATTAAGAAGGTTTATGGTCTGCACTCTGATGGGAGGAGAGGCTGGATTCTGCTCTTCTGAGCTGGGAATTCCTGATCACAGGCTTATTGTGCCTGCTTATTTGAACTGTTTCTTTCCGAAAGTGGTGCGCCTTGTTGCTGTAGCGTAGAACCAGATTCAGATCTGCTGAATCTTGCTTTGTATAACTTGAGCACTGATCCAGGCCATCTTTTTTGGAGAAGGTTCCCCTGCACCCTAGTAGCGGGAGTGTGCAGTTAGAACTTGTCTGATAGAAGACTGCTGGAACGGGGCTCAGTTTTGAGCTTTATTCTGGTTAATTGGGTAACTTGTTTAAATCAATTTGTTTGTTTCCTATTGCTTTATATATATATATATATATATATATATATATATATATACACTTTATTCATCTGCTTTTACTGTATTTGTGTTTCTTCCTATTTTATTACTAGGGGCATTGACTACAACTCTAAATGCACATAAGGATACTTATTGTTGTATATCAGTTCAAAGTGTTTTTTTTTTATTGTATGCGCTTTATTTTCCGGAAAAAAAATAAAAATATATATACTTGTTTGCCCGCCTTTCTAAGCTAGTATAGTCCAGTTTTCAGGTTAGTGCTGAATTCAGGGCTGTGTTACAAATCACTGTTTGCCCATACCTTACTTGGCTAGAAAGAAGTTTCTCTGTTCACCTGTGAGAGAGGTGAGCTTTGAGCAAGCCTATCTGTCCCCTGGAGGAGTGGTTTCAGCCTAGAAATTAGTAGTTTATTGGCCATTTTGGGCTAATTTCTATCTTTCATTTCCCTGCTATAAAAACTGCATTTGCCTGGCTTTGCACGCTGGGCAGCACAGTTTAGCTAGGGTATAACTATTCCCGTCTCCAGTGTCTCCTCTTCAATTTTTCCCTTGGAATTAGACAAACTTTCAACTTAAGCACTCAAGCCATTTATTTCTCAGCCCGGTACTTGCTCAAAACTCATAGCAAGCACTTATAAACCCTAGCACTAGACCCCCTATACTGTACAGAAGGACAAGGCTCTCTATTCGAACTTAACAGCCATTCAGTAAAACAGTTCACAGTACCTATCCAGGCATGTCCAAAGGGCAGTTTTAGGTGTACTCTCCAGTCCAACTGGTGAATCTGGGCATTTTGAGGCAGTGTTACAACTGCGTCATGTACACAGACAACCCTCTCCTCCTACCACCAAACACTAATACATGTGAGAGATGCAATTATACAGCCAAATTGGAGGCTAAGCTCTCTCAACCAAAGACTGGATCAGACAGTCAAGAGAAAGGAAATACTGGCATCACACCACCAGTCTCACATAGACCCATTAAACCAGCACCGGCAAAAAATAAAAACACATAAATACACGAAAACGTACTCGGAGGCTCTAAATAAAAATCTGCAAAAGCGAGAGGCCTCCAAAGCAGACATCCAAGCAACCTCCACCCCCTACACAAAGCATGAAACACATACTTCACAAAACCAGTGTGCCACGCAATCACAGCCCTTAAGGCAAAATAACATACCCAACATACTAGTGATAGGTGACTCTATAGTCAGGCACACTGAAGTCTCACTCACTAGGCTGAATAAGGAGAAGGTTACTGTTAGCTGCCTGTCGAGTGCTAAGGTCCACCACATAACACAAGCACTCAGGTCACTCCAGAACAAGTACAAATATGACTGTCATTGTCCATGTTGGTATGAATGACCTAAGCTGTAACTCCCTGGACTACATGAAAAGAGACATGGAAGAGCTCTCTGATCATGTAGCCCAGGCTGGTATGATCCTGACCCTGAGTAGCATCCTTCCCTCACCAAGAATGATACCACGGTATAAAGAAAAAAATTACCAATTTCAACAATTGGCTAAGTTTCTGGTGTCACGGGGATCCAGTGTCTGTCCGCCTGGGATGACATGCTCAACAAGCCACGCTGCTTCGCTAGAGATGGCTTGCACCTGTCACCCTTAGGCTTTCGAATACTGGCCAAGGCTGTTAACACCCCCATAGTGCCTTTTTCAGGCAAGGCTCAAAAGACAAACCCACCACAGTAAATAGCACAAGTAACAAAAATCTGAGGGTAATGCTACTCACTGCCAGAAGTCTAAACCTCAAAATGCACGCACTCAAGGCACTCCTCAGTATAGAGAAAATAGATATATGTGCAGTAACAGAAACCTGGTTTAAGGCTCCAGAGAGCACCCCAGCACTTCCAGGCTACAACTCATACCATACATTTTGGCCACAGAACCCGGACTGAAATACAAAAGGTAGGGGAGTATCCATATTCATCAAGGATGTCTACACCTCCAGGTTAGTGGCACAGCACAATGCTTCAGAGATCATCCGCGTGCAAATAACAATGGGAAAAACTGTAATTGAAGTTGTAGCCTGCTACAGATCACCCACCATGTCCCAGGACCCCCATTCTGTGTTTCTGGAAACACTGGGAAACATAAAGGTCCTACCAAACATCCTAATATTGGGTGATTTCAATTACCCAAATATTAACTGGGAGAACTACTCGAGTACTAACTCCCTTGCCCAACATTTCCTAGAATTTATAAACTCAAATGCCCTGGATCAACTGGTCAACACTCCCGCCAAAGGTGACAACATATTGGACCTGGTCATCACCAACATGGGTGACCGGTGTTCCACACCGGAGGTCAACCCCTCGCTGGTTAGATCTGACCATAAACAAATCGCTTTGGATATCCACATTCTGCCCCCACACTTGGACAAGGAAACCACCATGTAAAACTTTTCAAAAGCAAACTTCATGTTACTTAATACCGAGGTTGAAAGTTCCAACTCCCCCATGCTAAAGGATAATGCTGTCCAAACTGAAAAATCCTTTATTAATGCATTCTGTGGGTACCTACAAGAATGCATGGATCGTGCTATCCCAAGCAAAACCAAGACTCACTCCTCCAAGAAAAGGAAACCAGTCTGGTGGACCCCTGCCATAAACAAGCTATACAATAGAATGAGGAAACGAGTACAGAAAAGAGTAAAATCCCAAGAAGGGAAGACCTCCCTGATCAGTATCAACAAGAAACTACGATCCCTCATAAAATCGTCCAAGGTGAGCTTAGAAAGAAAAATTGCCAAGGACTCCAAAGATAACCACAAGGCATTCTTTGACTATGTCAAGAATCTAAGTGGCAATGCTCAGATCTGCTCGGAGTTGGTGCAGAATGGCAGAAAATACACTGAACCAACTGATATTGGCAACATCCTGGCAGACAGGTTCATTGCAAACTTTACCCACCCCCACCCCCAAAAGGGCCCATAACCATACCAGAAGAATGTAGAGTCCCTGAAATCAGACACTCCGGTTAAAACAGCCCTCTCCAAAGCCAAAAGCACAACATCAATGGGACCAGACAGTGTCCCAGGCTGTGTCCTACATGAGCTCAAAGATGAACTATAACCCCTCACCTAAACACACTGTTCAAACTCAGCCTCTCCACAGGCTACGTGCCCATAGAGTGGTGCACAGCAACGGTTATTCCGCTCCACAAAGGTGGAGCCACAACAGACTCTGGGAACTATCGCCCTATAAGTCTGACTAGCTTGGTCTGCAAGGCTATGGAGTGCATCATCATGGAACTCACTAACAGACATTGGGAACTTACAAACACTGGACTGCCCAGTTTGGCTTTAAGGGCAGATCATGCCTCCTAAACCTGGCGGCCTTCTTTGAGACCATTACGAAGGCTATAGATGAGGGAAAGGTGGTACACACAGCCTACCTAGACCTCGCAAAGGCCTTCGACACCATTCCCCATTCTGGTATTACAGACGCACTCACCAGGCTGAACATAAACCCCTTTGTCAGAAGATGGGTTGCCAACTGGCTCACAGAACCCAGATGGTGAGAGTTGCGGGAGCTAGGTCTGACTCTAAACTGGTTACAAGTGGCGTTGCCCAGGGCTCAGTCCTAGGAACCCTCCTGTTCAGCATATACTTCTCAGAGGTACAGGCAAGTGCAGGAAGACTATGGCTGACCAAGTTTGCAGATGACCGCAAACTAGGGGCTATAATTGACTCTCTGGCTGACAGACATCCTCCAAAAGGTTCTCACTGAAATGGATACCTGGTGTCAAAATAATGGCCTCAAGCTAAATGCCAAAAAATGCATAGTCATCCCCTTTGGAAAAAACAAAGTACCCACAAATTACCACATAGGGTGGTAGTCCCCTAAATACGGAAAACGTAATAAGGGATTTGGGGACCCAAGTAGATAATCTCTCCTTAGATAATCACATTGCCAAAATGGTTAGAAAATCCTGTTTGGCCCACCCAATCACAAAAGGATTTTCATCCAGATCAAAAGAGGTCATTGTGCCCCTCTACTCATCACACCCATCATAGAGTATGCCTCATTTGGGATGTACCTTACAAGACACCTGCAACAGCTGGAAAGACCACAGAAGTACCTCACCAAGAGGATCACTAGCCTCAAACAGATGCCTTATGCAGCTCGACTGAATAAACTCCAGCTGTACTCTGTTGCATACCGCCTACTCAGAGGTGCTCTCTGTGTGACATACAAGGCCATGTCCAACCCAGAATTGATGGACATGCTCTACCAAAAGAAAACCTTATCCCCTCAAGCCACACTCTCCTTGGGATATAAACCTCACCACAACAGTAAATAGGACATGCTGGAGGGATAGATTCCTGTCCCAGAGACTTTCCATGCTTTGGAACAAGACTTCAATCTACATTAGGCAGAGCTCCTCACTAACACTCTTCAACAGAAACCTTGACGAGTGGATGGGAAACAGAAAGTTTATCCTGGGGATCACTTCAGTGGATCTGCTGGACAGAGTCACAGGGAACTAATCTAAGAGGGTGGCGAAAGCCAACACATTCTGGCTAGGCTTATAAATGCCTTCTGGCAGATAGCCTAGTACCTACCTATGAACCTATGAAAAAATGGAAAAGATTCTGTGCCTGGAACCAATCTCAAGGGATGAGCACAGCAGCGCCCAATTTACCTCAGATTTTACAGTACTTAACTGAGATGCTTCACAAGGGCCTGTCTTTTTCCTCCATCAAAATTCACGCCTCAGTTATTTCACCTCATTATAACGCAGAACCTCCCCTCTTCTCTCATCCACTGCTCAAAGCAGTTCCTTAGAGGGGCAAAAATTTTGAGACCACCCAGGAGAGCTCCATCCCCAGCCTGGGACCTTAACTTTGTTTTGGAGAAACTCACTCTACCTCCTACCGAGCCAGATGCTACTGCAAACTTAAAATTTCTTTCTTGGAAAACAGCTTTCCTTTTAGCAATCACTTCAGCAAGAAGGGTATCTGAATTACAGACCCTTATGGCAGTGGAGCCTTTCATCATCTTTCATGCGGACAGGTTGTCCCTCAGAACCAATCCATCATTCATGCCCAAGGTGGTATCCAGTGTGGCTCTTTCCATTCATTTGCCAACATTCTCTTTTCCAATCCACACAACAAAGGGGAATGGATACTGCATTCCTTAGATGTGCACAGACAACTTAGATTCTACTTGGACAGGACTAAACCTCAAAGGAAATCTGAACAACTGCTGGTGGCATTGCTGCAGGGACAGAGGGGAGGACTATTTCAAAGCAAAGCATTTCAAAATGGATAGGCCGTTGCATTCATTTCTGTTATAAGCACCATGAAAACCCTATCCTACAGGGGATCAGACCTCACTCCATCAGGGCTGCATCTACTTCTACAGCCTTTCTCAGAGGAGTCCCTACCAGGGACATCCTAGAAGCTGCTACCTTAAGTTCTGTACATACCTTCACTAAGCATTATCATTTGCCAATTTTCTCTGAATCCAGAGCTGGCTTTGCCATTGCAGTCTTGCAGGGCCTTATAGCTGGTCCTAATGCTATCTAAATTCTTCCTCCCAACCGTAGCTTTGGGAATCTCCCCAAATGTAATGACTGCAACAGCGAAACACGAAGGACATAGTAAAGTTGTGTACACTTACCATAAATGTAGATGTTCAAGTGTATTCACTGTTGCAGTCCTGGTTACCCACCCTTCAGACCCCTAACTTTTGGCTATTCCCCTACTTTCCTTCACTATTCTTAAAAGCTTTTTGGTGTATTTGCTTTTTTGTTGGAGGTATATAATTGTATTTTTATATTTAACTGCTTCCCATTAGGGGGGGCACCTGACATCTGGGGCAATAAAAACTGATGTAATAGCATCTGCCGCATGTTTTATACCCCTGACAACCTGACATCATGGAAGAAGGGATAGCAAACTACGCAGGATGACTGAGGGCTACCTGCAAGCAGATAACCCAAATGTAATTACTGCAACAATGAATACACTCGAACATCTACATTTATGGTAAGTGTACACAACTGTACTTTCCCTCTAAAACTTTCTTTGAAAAAAACAAAGTGAACAGATACAGTGAGCTGCTGGTAAACAAATGATCTAATGGTATCCATGTCATTATTAATTATGGATGGGTCTAGGATCCGACCTCGGATCCCAGCCAGCAACTAAGAGGACAGCACCTGAGCTCAAGTTCCTCCCCTTCCAAAGATCCCTTGCTTCCCACAACCCTCAGATCTAGTTTGCTGTGATTTTGTTTGGACGTGCTTCCTGCAGCTCAGGTTTCCAGTTAGAGATGAGTACCCCCCCCCCCTGTTTTTTTTTCCTTATCTTGTCTATCTTCCTCTCACCCATTTCTTGTTAGGTTCCTTTCCCTCTATAGCGTTTAAGCTCCTTTTCTAGGCCCCCCCTTTCTTCCCATGTCCTTTGGGTAGTTTGCCTCTTCCCCTGTCTATCCCTTTCTGCATGCACCCCCCCTTTTGTTTAGTGAGCAAGTGGTGGGTGTTTGGAGTGTGTGTCTGAGAAACCCACTGGGTTTAAAAGGCACTCCTTGTGGTCGGAAAATGCTGCATTCCGACACGCACAAGGAGTGTGTTTACTGTCTGGGAGAGCCACATATGGAGGTTGACATGCGACATTTGTGTCAGTCAACCCCAGGACTATCCTGGAATGCAAGAGCAAGCTCCTGCTTAAAGGACTTATCAAAGGGGGTCCTTTAGTGTCTGGTTCTCCTTCCACGTAATCCTCCGATCCCAAAAGGAAGTAGTCTTCCTGCAGGGATTCTTCCATCAAAAAGCTGAGGCTCTCCGATCGCAGTTCCACGAATCAGAGTCCAGTCTCTCTGGCTTCGGATCCGGGCTCTTCTGGGAGACCCCCTGCTCCCCCTGTCTGATCCGAGACCTCGGAGGTCCTCAGATCCAGCCCAACCCAGACTGTCTTCGGCTCCGACCCTCCCGTCGGATCTGTCCCTGACTCCATTCTTTTCCTCTGATCCAGAAAGTTTTTCAGATCCGATGGTTGTCGGATCCAGTCATTATTGAGAGCTCTCCCTCCAAATTGAGGAGATGGGATCTGAGTTGTACAAGTAGGTCTCCCTCCCAAGACTTCATAAAAAACACCATTGACACCATAACTATGAGAAAATGCTGGCAAAGATGTTAACCTTTTATTGCACGATGTTCTTCATCTCACATTGCTGCAGTCCTTACACTTGGGTAGTCCGCTGTCCTCGGTCGGCCCGAATATCAAAGTATACGGCTGACGTCGGTCAAGGCGCATTTGACTGACATCAGGACGTCAGGGTACAAATGCGCATGACCGACGTCATATCCTCAGTCTTTTTTGCTGCATGGTCCGATGCAGAAGCAGCATTGCAAGTGCCGGTTGGCGTTCTGAGATTTTTCGATTTCGAAGTTTCAGACCGAGTTCAAAGTTGGCTAAGTACCCCGTTGGGGAATATTTTAGTTTTTCTTGCCTCAGTGATTTACTGGATGTCAGAAAAGTCAATAATTGCATTTCTTGTGGGAAACAGATACCGCATAGAGATTATCATACTTTGTGTATTCCTTGCTTAGGGCCTGAGCACGACGTTGTTGGCTGTCGCTCTTGTGCTAGATTTAATAAACGCACTATAAAGAGAAGGTTGGATTGTGCAAGGTTAGTCTTTGGGAAGTGGTGTAATTATAAAATGCCGTCGGATGCTGGGCCGCCCGCTTCTTCGAAGAAGCGCAAGGACAAGGCAGTCAAGCCTAGGCTAGAAGAACCGTCTGTACCGGACGCCGGTTCTTTAGAGGTGTCAGTGGAGCCGGTGGCTCCACCGGAGGTTTCTTTGTGTTCCCAGGGTGAGACCTTATTATTGCAAGATGTGGCCTCTCAGGAGGCAAGTCAGGCTGAGGGGGCTTCTCAGGTTACTATACTCCCCTCCCTTCCTAGGGTGGTTAGGCCCTCTCCTTCTGTTTCAAAGGCTTCTCCCAGGGGCAGGCCAGGTTTGGCTTCAGTTGGTGTTACCCCTAGCTCTTCAGGTACTGTGCCCAAGAAGCATATGCTTAAAATGGCAGAAGATTTGATTACTTTAATTAGGGGTTCTATGCCCCCTCCTGATAAGAGACCTAGGATGGAGCCTGAGCTGGGGGTTTTGAGCAGGCTTCAGATGTTTCAGAGTCTTGGCTGAAGACTTGCAGGAGTATTCTCCTTATTCTGATTCTGATGTGGATGATTCTACTCCTTCTGCTTCTCCTCCTGAGGATTTTTCTTTTCAAAAACTCTTCATTCCATGAGGGAGCATTTTAAGTGGGAAGGTCAGGACTTCTCTGATTCCAGGAAAAGGCTTAGGGAATTTTGTTTTACCCCAGCATAGGCCTTTGGCTATACCTCCTGTTTTGGATGTAGTAGAAGATGTTTTACAGAGGCTTCTCTTAATCCTGATTCTTTGCCTCCTGCTCCTGTTAAGCCGGATAGGTATTACAGGGTGCCTGAAGCTCATAAGTATCTTTTTAAGAGTCCTAGGGCTGACCCAGAAACTGTTAGTCAGGGGCCTAAAGGTGTTAAGGCTTCTGTTGTTAAGAATCCGGTTCCTGCAGACAAAGAGGCTAGGGCCTTGGATAGATGGGGAAAGAAAGTTTATACTTCTTCCACTCTGGCTATGAGGGCTTTGAATTGCCAGTTTCATATGTTGAAATACCAGAACTATCTCCTGTCACAATTAAAGTCTAAGGTTGATGCTCTGGCAGTAGGTATTGATTGTAAAGAGTTGCAAGATTTAGTGCATGTTTCTGAACAGGTGGGTAAGCATTCTTTGCAATGTGGTTTTGATGCTGTACAGGCCTCGTCTAGGGTGGCTGCCACTGGGTCAGTTCTTCGCAGGCATGCCTAGCTAAGGGATCAGAATTTGTCTGATCATGTTAAAACGAGGATTTTAGATGCTCCTTTACAATCTGACGTGCTGTTTGGTCCTCCTGTTGAGACAGTTTTAAAGAAAATGGAGGACAAGGCTAAGTCTATGCAGACTGTTAAAGATTTTTTGCAGGTCCAGCCTCCAAAGTTTAGTAGAAATTGGCCTACTAAGGGGTGGACGTATCCTTCTTATGATTCCCAGTCTAGGGGTAGATCTAGACATGGTAGGGGCAGAGCTCAGGGCTCTTTCAGGCCTAGAACAGGGAGTTCTCCTGCACAGTCTTCGGGTGAGGGCAGGGGTCAGTCCTTTCGTAAACAGACCCAATGACCTACCTTTTCAGCTGCCAGAGCCTTCTCGTCTGGCAGCACCTTTGGGAGGAAGGTTGGCACTTTTCAAAGAAAATTGGAGTTTAATTACCCAAGACAGATGGGTGTTGGATATCATACATCACGGCTACAGGTTTTATTTCCATACCTTGCCTCCTTTCAAAGGCATGCCAGACGTTCCTCCTCAACAAAGAATAGCGGCTCACAAGCAGGTTTCTCTGTTGCTCCAAATAGGGGCCATACAGCCGGTCCCTATGCCAGAAGTGGGTCTAGGTTTTTATTCTCGCCTGTTCCTAGTACCAAAGAAGGGGAACACGTGGAGACCAATTTTGGATTTATCTATCCTCAACACTTATCTGGACATTCCCAAGTTCAAGATGTTGACGTTGCAGCAGCTTTTACCTCTGCTAGGCAAAGATCATTGGATGGTAACTTTGGATCTCAAGGAGGCTTACCTTCATGTTCCTATCAGACTAAGTTGCAGGAAGTATCTGCGTTTTCGAGCTGGGACTTCACTATCAGTTCTCTGCATTGCCCTTTGGCTTATCTACTGCGCCCAGAGTGTTCACGAAAGTTCTGGCTCCAGTGATAGCTTTCTTCAGGCTAAAAGGAATACAGATCTATCCTTATTTGGACGACTGCCTGATTCTGGCTCAAGGAAGGGAAGAGCTTCTTCATCATTTGGAATATGTGATAGCAGTGCTAAGATGCCTAGGGTATTCTGTGAACGAAATAAAGTCCAGTCTAGTACCCTCTCAGGACATGTGCTTTCTGGGTGTGAGACTGAATACAGCATCCCAGATGGCCTTTTTAACCCCGGACAAACAAAAGAGTCTATCCCTTTACTTCCATCAACTATCTCATCAGTCCGTGCTGACTGCAAGGACAGTCCTTCAAGCATTAGGGTTCATGGCATCTTGTATTCTGGTACTTCCCAATGCCAAACTGCATATGAGGAAGCTACAATGGTATCTCAAAAATGTATGGACACAGCACTGCCAGGATCTGGACACTGTCATTCAAATAATACCTTGCATTCAAAAGGAATTTTTATGGTGGGCTCAGGAATGTCACCTAAACAAGGGACTCTCTGTGACCCGGCCAGAGGCGAGTCAGATTTTAACAACAGATGCCTCAGACAAAGCTTGGGGAGCTCATCTAAATGGAAAGTGGATACAAAACAAGTGGCCTGTCAGACTACAACATCTACATATCAACATGAAGGAGATGTTAGCAGTCCAGTTTGCATTAATAGCTTTCAAGGAATTACTTCTTCCAGGGCAGGTGTTGATTCTAACAGACAACACAACTGTCATGTGGTACATCAACAAGCAAGGGGGAACGCATTCTTATCCTCTATGCAGGCAAGCAATGATTTTGTGGGAGACTGCTCTCAGTTTACAGCTCAATCTTCAGGCAAGGTTTCTGCCAGGAGCACAGAACTCCTTAGCAGATGTGTTGAGCAGATGAATTATGGATCCCCACGAGTGGAAATTGGATCCTCTTGTATTTCAGAAATTGACAGTGTCATGGGGAACTCCAGACATAGATCTGTTCGCTTCTCCACTGAACCATCAGCTGCCAAAGTTTTGCACAAAAAGGTTTCATCCCACAGCTTGGAGAGTGGATGCTCTTTCTTTCAATTGGAGCAATCTTCATGTGTATGCCTTTCCTCCTCTGCCTCTCCTCCCAAAGGTACTTCTAAAGGTCAGACAGGACAAGCCAAGGATGATTTTAATAGCTCCAGATTGGCCTCGACAGCACTGGTACCCATTATTGAGAAGTCTGGTACGGAAGCCTCCATGGCCTTTGCCTTCGATTCCACACCTGTTGTCACAGGAGGACAACCATTTGCTGAATGTCAAACTTCACTCGCTTCACCTAACAGCCTGGCATATTCTGTTTTGAACCATAGAGGGTCTCAACTTCCACAACAAGTTTTGAATGTGATTTTGGAAGCTAGAAGGCCTAGTACAAGGAAAGTGTACGCAGATAAATGGAAGAGATTTTTATTTTGGAGTGCAGCAAAAGATTTTGATGTTTCTGAGCCTAATTTGAGTGTGGCTCTTCAATATCTTACTGAGTTATTGGACAAAGGTTTGTCTTTCTCTTCTATTAAGGTTCATGCTGCAGCGATTTCGGCTCACTATGATTGTGACCCACCATTGTTTTCTCATCCTTTGTTCAAGCAATTTCTTAGAGGGGCAAAGAATATAAGACCCCCACGAAGAGCTCCTACTCCTGCTTGGGATCTCAATTTTGTGTTGGAGAAACTCACTCTACAACCTTTTGAGCCTGCAGCTACTTCTGAGTTGAAATATTTATCATGGAAGACTGCTTTATTGTTGGCCATTACCTCTGCAAGAAGGGTTTCTGAATTGCAGGCCCTTATGGCGCTTGAGCCTTTCTTGATTTTTCATAAGGATAGGGTATCATTACGTACTAATCCTTCCTTTATGCCTAAGGTGGTTTCTAGTGTGGCTTTAAACCAAACTATTCATTTGCCTACTTTTATGCAAATCCCCAAAATAAAGGGGAAAAGATTTTGCACACTTTAGATGTACACAGGCAGTTGCGTTATTATTTGGACAGAACTAAAGGGTTCAGGCAGTCTCAGCAGTTGTTTGTTTCTTTTGCTTTGAGTTCTCAGGGCAAGCCTGTGTCAAAACAAACTATTTCTAAGTGGATTGGGTTTTGCATTGTTTTCTGTTATTCCCATCATGGCAAGGAAGTTCCAGCTGGGATTAGGCCTCATTCCACTAGGGCTACTGCCACTTCAACAGCTTTTTTGAGGGGAGTGGCAACCAAGGATATTTTGGAGGCAGCTACTTGGAGTTCTGTGCATACTTTCTCTAGGCATTATCACCTGCCACTTTACTCTAAATCCAGGGCTGGTTTTGCCACTGCTGTTTTGCAGGGCATTTTGGCAGCTCCTGCTTCCTTGTAGTTAGCCATCCTCCCGTTCCTCTGCTTTGGGATTCTACCCAAGTGTAAGGACTGCAGCAATGTGAGATGAAGAACATAGTACAGTTTTGTACCTACCATAAATGTAGATGTTTGAAGATCCACATTGCTGCAGTCCAATTTACCCTCCCTCCTTCCCTCTGCAGTTAGAGGTGGTTGTGTGGGTTGGGTTGTACATTTTGTGTATATTGTATATATTGTACATATAGTTAGTGCAAGGGTGGTTGGTTGGTTGTTTGCTGTCTTTTGGTTTTGACCTTTATTTTTAGGGTCTTCTGACATCTGGGGCAAGAAAAGACTGAGGATATGACGTCGGTCATGCGCATTTGTACCCTGACGTCCTGATGTCAGTCAAATGCGCCTTGACCGACGTCAGCCGTATACTTTGATATTCGGGCCGACCGAGGACAGCGGACTACCCAAGTGTAAGGACTGCAGCAATGTGGATCTTCGAACATCTACATTTATGGTAGGTACAAAACTGTACTTTCTGATACATCTGCCATTCGCCTTCAATGGAACATTTTATTACCAAAAACCACCTCCTTGTATACCAAATATATAGTCACTTATCAAAAACAACCAGTTAATTAAATAATTCATGATCTTTACTTGCTGATTCTCTTAAAGTGCAATCACATAGTGCATGAATATATGCAACTAATGAAAAAGGGAAATTTTTATCTCAAAAACATTATCCACCCATTGAATAATATGCAAGCAGAATATAGAATATAAATAATTTCATGTATATATAAAATCATTTATATACATAAATACTGTAAACTTTAAAAACTTATGCATTTATAACAATCTGAAATGAGTTTTGATATAAATATTACTTATTTGTTCATATTCCATTAACCTTATTACTTTAATTGTTAATTTTGATCACGATTTAGAATTATAAATTTCATACTACTCCTGATTTTTACAAAGTAATGTTACTATTCAAATCCATTCCACTGGGATGTAATGTGTGATAATTATTCTATATTCAAGTTTAATTCCCTTTTAAAATTACCTGCAAATACTTTAGGTCATGCCAATACGCTGAAAACAAATCCCCCCATTAATTTGTTGGGATATAAAGTGATTAGCTACAGGGCTTTCCACAGTCTTCCTTCTGATAATCCCCAAGATGCTCTAAAATGCGAACCTTCACCTTCCTTGTGGTTTGTCCTATATACCATATTGTATTTGTGCAGTTACATCCAGTAATGTAGATTACCCCACATGAATTGCAATCAAACTTTTCCATGGCAAAGTGTGGTTTTCCATTAATTTTAATACCATGTAAATTTTTAGCTTTATTACACACCGAACAATTCCCACATCTATGCATTCCAACTGCCTTACCATCCCCGGTCTTATAAATTCTTCTATTGAGTAGTTTTTAAATTGTTATGCCTGCCATATGAGAATGTGATGCGTTTGGGAAAAAGATTTCCCACCATAACATCCTCAGTCACTATATCCCAAAATTGTCTCGCTGTTTCCTCCATGATTCCAGAAAAATCAGAAAATTTAGCTACAAAAATAATTTTTGCTCTTTTTGTTGAGACTGATCTGGCTTCTTCACGATAGCAACTTGCCCCATATCCTTGCTTACAAACTTTCTGCTGGCCTTTAGAAAGGATCTTATCAGAATACCTCCTTGAAGATAACCTTTCATATACTTCAGCCATAAAGCCTTCTCTAAGCTGCTTTTCAGAAGTGTTATAAAAAAATCCATCTAAATTCCCCATATGGCAGTGCTTTAAGTAGATGAGGGGGATGCATACTATCAGCATGTAGGAAATTGTTCACCGAAGTGGGTTTTCTATATGGTCTATGTTGTACTTTGCCCTGCCCATTTATGTAAAACTCAACATCTAAAAAAGCTATGTTATCCTTACATTCCCAAACAAATTTCAATCCATGTGTGTTTCCATTAAGATCATCCATAAATTTCAAACTGCAACCGACTACCTCTACATATAAAAATGAGGTAATCTATGTAACGTTTGTAGTGCACATCGTTGATAAAGAATTATGAAATGTGAATTTTTTTTTAACTTCACCCATTTATATAATGGCATAAGAAGGGGCAATTGCTGCCCCCATCGCTGTACCTCTTGATTGTAAATAAAAATCTTTCTTCCATACAAAATAATTGTGTGTCAAACTAAATTCCAAAAGAGATAACTGTAGGTCCTCAGCTTGGTCTGGGAATTCATCCATCTCTTCCCAGTCCACATTGGTCTTGCTCCCCTCTGACATGGATAGGATGTTTTTTCGTGGCCCAAATCAAGTTGGGCTTGTTGCCATCCCCTGCTCAATTGCCTAGGGGATTCTGTCCATCTGTGGGATTCCTCTCCTCGGCCAACCCATCCGAGTCTGGACCTCCAGGGTCAGAGCATTCCCAGTGAGAGGCCAATGGTGTTTAGGCATATCTTCCCTTCCCATACCATCAGGGTCCCTGCCTGGCTCAGTTCCATTGCCCTCTGAGCTTGCTGCATCATGGCCCTGAGAGGTCTGTCCGTGTTCCTGAGGAGTGGGGTCTGGTCTAGAGTTTTTGGACCATTCCCTCCATTTTTGGTGCCTCCGCACTGGGCAACTTGGGGCTGATATTGTCTGAAGATGTCTGTGCTGTTTTGGGTCCCCCTTCCTTCCTGGGCTGCTGCAGCCAGTGGGGGGGGGGGCTTCGTCCAGTCAGCCTTCCAGGTGATAGAACAATATCCAGCTCGGCAGCTGCCTCTCCTTCAGCTCCAGGTCCTCCCAGCCCCTCTCAACATTGGGCGGTGACACCTTATCATCCTTCCAGGGTCAGCCTGCCCATGCGCACGTTTAGACTGGCATTACCTCCCTCAGGGTCCTTACCTCTTCCGAGTCCTACCCAGAGATCATCGTGGAAGAGCCTCCTCAGAAGAGGACATGCAAGAGGAGGCACTTGGACCCTCTAGTGTGTCACTCACCGAAGATGGGTTTCAAGAAAGGAGACTGGTTCCCCAGACTTCTGCCTGAGGAGGAGGTGTCCTTTGGGTACATCCTTGAGATCCTTAAGCAGAGAGGCAGTTGGTCTTCCCCTGCCCATTCTTCAGAGGAATCTGTGTTTCTGAAAGCCTTTGGGAAAGGCCCGTCTTATATCTAGGTGTCTCCCCCTGCCACTGAGCTCATTCAGCTCATCTATGACAGGGCGTGGAAGGAGCTGCACACAGTGGAACCATTTCCTAAGAAAGCTGATAAATTCTTAAGTCTCCCCAAGGACAATGCTTTTTGAAGCAAGGGCATCCCCGTTGATGCTGTTGTGGTGGCCACAGCTACTAAAAAGGAGCTTGCCGAGCAGAGCTCTACAGTCAATCCCCCAAACAGGGAGTCTTGGGCGATTGACTGTTTTGGGAAGTGCGTGTTTGCCTCTGCTATGTTTGGACTGAGAGCAACCAACTACATGGCACAATTTATCTGGCTGCAAAGGGACTTGGTATCAGACCTCCCCACTTCCCTTTCTGAGTTGCTGCCTCTGGAGAGTCTGAAATTGATCTTTCCGAAGTTGTCAACTCTTAACTTCCTTGGCTAATGCCTCATTGAGGTTGATCTCCAGTGTGGTGGAGGCCACCTCTTGAGTGGCGAACACAGGCATTGCTAGAAGTCGTCAACCCTGGTTTCACCTTTGTGGGTATGTGGAACCCTTCAAGGCATCATTCACTAATGCCCTTTTCGACAGGTCAACTTTGTTTGGGTCGTCCATCAAAGAAACTATAACCTTAGCAAGCAGGAAGGAGAAACTTTGTCCATGATCGGGCTCAAGTTCTCTACACCCTAATGATCCTTTTCCAAAAATCAGAGATGGTAGTAAGAAACTGTTCTGCAGGTCTCCATTCACCTGCCAGGATGCTCCTTGTGAGTTCTCTTTCAGCCGGGGAAGGGGATTTGACAGCAGATGCCACCCTAGAGGCAGAGGGGGTCCACAGAACCTAGGCTCCAGGGAGCCCTTCTTGGACAAGCTCCCTTAGTGCTCCTGAAGTGCTGCCTGGCTGTCCTGGAGGCAGTTGGGGGGTAATCTCTCTTTCCACCCACTACTGTGGACAAGTGTTACCTGAGATCAGTGGGTGTTAAACATAGTTTCCAGGGGTTACTTTATACCCTTTTTCCAGCCCTCTCCAGTTCAAAATCTCTCCCAGATATTCCCCCCTGTCAGAGGGAGCTGGCCCTTTTGGATGTTCAAGATCTCCTTCCAAAAAGAGCCATCCAAGACATCACAACAGGACAACGGGGGTCCGGAACTTACCCTCACTTATTTGTTGCCCAAGAAAGCTGAGGACCTACATCCCATTTTGGACCTCAGCGAACCAAACTTGTTGGTAAAGAAGTAGAAGTTCCAGATGGTCACTCTTCAGCCATTTTGCCACTTCTGCACAAGGACGACTGGTTGCCCTCAGTTGATCTCAAGGATGCGTACTATCACAAAAATTGACAGATACTCCAGGAGAATACTAGGGGCCAATCACTACCAATTCAGAGCCCTGCTCTTTGAACTCACCACAGCCCCCCCCCCCAGGTGTTTACCAAATGCATGAACAGTGGTGGCAGTTCATCTCAGACTGCAAGGTTTCCAGGTCTTTCCATACCTGGACAATTGGCTCCTCATGGCCCCCACAAGGCATCGGCTCACATTGGCCACGGATTACATTCAAGTCTCTTTCAGGATCTAGGCAGTATGGTCAACCTGCCCAAAGAGTCTAATTACCTGGTGAAAGGACCCCTGCAAACTATTCTAACAGTCTAATCCTTATAGAAAGTAACTTGCCATCCTGCTTAGGAACCCTGCTACCAAGGAGGCAAAGTTCCATTAAACTATCCTGCAGTAGGGTTTTGAGAGTCTAACTACCTGGTGAAAGGACCCCTGCAAACTATTCTAACCATCTAATCCTTATAGAAAGTAACTTGGCATTCTGCTTAGGAACCCTGCTACCAAGGAGGCAAGAAAGTAAGCTTTTAACCAAACCTAGTGGTAAAAGCTGAGTACTTCCTTGTAAGTTGTGCATGCTACCTAGCCAGGATACCCAGCAGCCATACCCTCCCTCTACCCCTTAATAGTTATATTCTTTCCTATCCTTGCACTATCTCCAGTAACTGTTTATAAAGTCTTCTCAAACCTTTTACCATCCATCCCTGTTCTCTAGTTTTTGGCTGTAATATATTTTTTGCCAACTTGATGGCAGTCTACACTAGGTAGTTCCTAGTACACCTATCTGTTCTCCCCACAATTGAACTGAAACAGTGATCTAACCTTAAACTAACAAGGAAGCCTAAGGAACTTTCTACTGCCCAGTCTTAGGACCTCTTTCCAGCCCTGTATTTCCCACTCAAATACTTTAATACATACTTGCACTCCGGTATCCTTTACTATCGCTACCACTGTTTCTTACACTCCTTCCTTACCCGTATCAACTGAAAGTACCTCAGTAGTCAGCTACTCGCAGATTGGTTTTGCTGACATTTCTTCACTCACTTGTCTCTATCTACACCGTTCGCCCTACGGGCTCACTCCGCTCCCCTACCCCCAATTTCCACCCACCCCCAGTAGTCCTACTCTTATACTATCTAACCACACCCCTTCCCACTCCCAACTATCACATTAACCTTCCCATTGGCCAACCACTGCAATTCCCTCCTTTCAATTACCACTCCCTGTCTCACTCATCACCTCTCTCTCTCCACACCTATTATACCTGCTGCCCACAGCTGATGCCTACAACTCACCCTTCAAAATGTATCAACTACCAAACCCAACCCTGTTACATATGTTACTCGCACTTCTAACTCCTTTAACATTAGCCTATTTCCTAACCTCCTATGAACACCCATTATATCCACACCTTTACTGCCCCAATAACTTAACTACCTCTCCTTCTCTATCTTCACTAACCATTTTAACATAACATCCATACCCAGCTATTTACTAGCAAAATACCATAGAATAGCCCACATTAAATATAATTCTCCCAATTCTAGAAAATACCTACATCCATATTTCAAATTCCCAAATCGTAGACTGAAAATACTACTATCTTTAAAAGATGGAGACATTCACCCAAACCCAGGCCCAACAACTGACACAACTACTTTACTCCTCAACCCCACTACTTCTACTATGCATTCACTTACCAAACCACCAAACTCACTCTTATTAGCACACCTCAATATACGTAGCATAAATAACAAAGTTGCACAACTACATGGTCTCTTAGAAATCTACTCCTTTGACATCCTTTGTCTGACAGAAACTTGGCTAAAACCTGTAACAAGACATAGAAGTCATTCCACCCGGTTATAATATTTTACGACTTGACCGTGCAGCCAAAAAGGGTGGTGGGATAGCTATCCTATGTAAATCTGGATTACAGATTACCACCTATGACTTTAAACTACCTCAAGACTCTTAACACTGAAATCCTTTTACCAAGCTACAACTCAACACATTCAAATCTATTTATGTTATGTGCATCTATCTTCCTCCTGGTAATAACACTGCCACCTTAGAATCCATCCTATGCTGGTTATCTCAAAACTTACCCCAAGAAACCATTATCCTAGGTGACTTTAACCTTGATTGTAAGAGCTGTAGTAGTATCCATCCTACCACCCATATAAACCTATTTGGACTTATTCAAATGATTACCTCCCCTACCAGGATAAACAAACCTAATAAGAAGGAGAGTACCTTAGATTGGATTCTCATAAATAACCATGCCCAAACTTATGAAGTTGGAACCCTCCCTGATGACATACGTGATCAGTCACTTACCTATATAATCAGACTTAAAACCAATCCACCCATTCCAGTCATTTATAGGACTATCAGAACCAAGAAAAGCTTTAACCCTGATGTTTTCCAAAATGAACTAAGAGCATGTAACTGGTTTCCCTTAAACTCCCACTTGAGGAAGCTGTTAATTACTTTAATTCTAAATTCCTATCCATACTAGACTACATGAAAAGAGACATGGAAGAGCTCTCGGATCATGTGGCCCAGGCAGGTAAGACCCTAGCCCTGAGTAGCATCCTGCCTTCGCCCAGAATGATACCACAATATAAGGATAAAATGATTGACTTTAACAATTGGCTAAGCTTATGGTGTCATTCAAAGGGGATTCAGTATCTGTCTGCCTGGGATGACATGATTGACAGACCACGATGCTTTGCCAGAGATGGTCTGCACCTGTCGCCCCTGGGATTCAGGTTACTGGCTAAGGCTCTTGCCACCCCTATAGTGCCTTTTTTAGGCAAACTTCAAAGGACAAAACCACCACCGTAACAGGTACAAGCATGCAAAATCTGAAGGTAATGCTACTCAATGCTAGAAGTCTAAACCTCAAAATGCACACTCTCGAGGCACTCCTAAAAATGGAGAACATTGATATCTGTGCAGTAACTGAGACCTGGTTCAAGGCTCCAGAGAGCACCCCTGCAATACCAGGTTACAACTCTTACCACACTTTTCGGCCACCAAACCAGGACCGAAACACTAAAGGTGGCGGAGTGTCAATATTCACCAAGGATATTTACACCACCAGGCTAGTTGGCCAACACAATGTGTCTGAAATTCTCCAAGTGCAACTAACACTAGGTAAGACTGCAATCCAAATTGTAGCTTGCTACAGATCCCCCACCATATCCCAAGATTCTCACTACACCTTTTTAAACATACTGGAAAATATTAAGATAGAACCAAACACCCTAATACTGGGTGATTTTAACTACCCTGCCATTAACTGGGAAAACTACTCATGTCCCAACACCTTTAAGAACGGTTCTTGGAATTCATAAATTCCAACGCCCTGGATCAACTAATCCATAGTCCCACCAGGGGCTCCAATATCCTAGACCTGGTCATTACCAACATGGCAAATCAATGCTCCATACCTATGGTCAGCCCCTCGTTAGTCAGGTCTGACCATAAGCTAATCACCCTTAACATCCACATCCCACCCCACCCCCAGTAAAGAAACCACCATAAAAACTTCTCCAAAGCCAACTTCATGCTACTCAAGTCAGAAGTGACAAACTTCATGACACCCATGCAGACGGAACTGAAAGTTCAACTGCTGAATCCTACACTAAGGCACTGTATGAGCACATCCACTCATGCATGAATCGTGCCATCCCAAATAGAACCAAAATGCTCTCATCCAAAAAGGAAGCCAATCTGGTGGTCCCCTGCCATAAACAAACTTTACAACAAAAGGAAGAAACTTTTGCAGAAAAGAGGAAAATCCCAAGATGCAAAAAAACTCCCTTACTAGCCTCAGTAAGAAACTGAGATGCCTCATAAAATCCTCCAAAGCTAGTTATGAAAATAAAATTGCCAAAGATTCCAAAGACAACCACAAAGCATTCTATAACTGTCAAGAATCTAAATGGCAATGCTCAGATCTGCTCTGAGCTAAAACAGAATGGCAATAAATATACTGATCCAAAGGATATTGCCAATATCCTGGCAGATCGATTCAGTGCCAACTTCACCCCCCTCTCACCCCCTAAATGGCCCATCTCAATACCGGAAGATCCAGTAAACGGCCACACAGGTACAAAACGCACTCTCTAAAGCCAAGAATACAGCATCCATGGGACCAGATGACATCCCGGGCTGTGTACTACATGAACTACAATATGAATTGGCACCTCACCCAAGTGTCATGTTTAATCATAGCCTCACCTCAGGTTTCGTGCCCACTGAGTGGCGCAGAGCTACAGTTATCCCAATCCAAAAGGGGGATCCATCTTGGATCCCGGAAACTACCGTCCCATCAGTCTGACAAGCCTTATCTGCAAGGCCATGGAGCGTATTATCATGGAACTTATAAACAAAGACATTGGCAACCTTCAAACACTGGACCCCACCCAGTTTGGGTTTGTGAAGGGCCGATCTTGTCTCCTGAACCTGATTGACTTCTTTGAATCAGTCTCCAGAGCCATGGACAAGGGTAAGGTGGTCCACACAGCCTATCTAGACCTTGCCAAGGCCTTTGACACCATCCCCCACTCTGGAATCATAGATAAACTTACTAAGTTGGGTATTAATCTCGGTCACCCAATGGGTTGCTAAATGGCTTACTGATAGAACCCACACTGTAAAAGTAGCCGACTCCAAATCCAGCTCCAGACAAGTGACAAGTGGAGTACCTCAGGGTTCAGTCCTGGGGCCGCTCTTGTTTGGCATCTACTTCTCTGAAGTACAGGTCAACACTAAGGGACTCTGGCTAACAAAGTTTGCAGATGACTGCAAACTGGGAGCCATTATTGAATCCCCAAATGATGTGGATACTCTACAAAAGGGCCTTACAGAAACAGATGCTTGGTGCCAGAGCCATGGGCTCAAGCTCAATGCCAAGAAATGTATTGTTATCCCCTTTGGGAAAAAACATGTATCCATGAATTACCATATAGGTGGCAGTACACTAAACACAGAAAGTGTGATAAGAGACTTGGGGACACAGGTGGACAGTGTTCTCACCTTCGATAACCACATCGCAACAACAGTCAGGAAATCCTTCTATGTGGCACACCTCATCACAAAGGGCTTTTCATCCAAAAAAAAGGAGGTCATTGTCCCACTGTACTCATCCCTCATTAGACCCATTATAGAATACACCCCATTTGGTATGTACCTCTCAAGACATCTGCAGCAACTGGAAAGGCCTCAGAAATACCTCACTAAAAGAATCACAGGCCTAAAGCAGATGCCCTACGCTGACCGCCTTAAAAAACTCCAAGCTATACTCTGTCGCATATCGTCTACTCAGAGGCGATCTCTGCTCAACATACAAGGCCATGTCAAACCCAGAGCTGTTGGACATGCTACACTTAAAGAAATCCCAATCCCTCAGAGCTACACGCTCCAGGGATCTAAACCTTATCACAATAAACAAAACATGCTGGAGGGATAGGTTCCTGACCCAGAGACTCCCAAGACTCTGGAATAGATTGCCCATACATGTCAAGCAGAGTGTCTCTTTGGACCTCTTCAAGAGGAACCTTGACGATTGGATGGGAGAAAGGAAATTCACCCCAGGGATCACGTCAGTCGCCCTGCTAGACAGGGGTCCAGGAAAGTAAATAATGTGGGAAGAAATAGCCAGGGAATTATGGCTAGGCTTGTATAGGCCCTAGGGCTGATAGCCTAGTACCAACCTATGAACCACCATGCACCAACCCGCTCTGTAAGAATGAGAACTAAATCTGCTCCATGGCTCTCAAAAGAAACCAAGCAGAAAATCCATCTCAGAAATAAATCCTGGAATCAATATCGTTTAAGTAAAAACCCTGAAGACCAGCAAAACTTCCGACAACTGAGAAACGGCACTAAAAAAGCTATCATGTCTAACAAAAGAAACTACTACCTACAATTCCAGCAGTCTCACTATAACAAACCACAAAGGTTCTGGGCAAGTATTAACCAGTTACTATGCCCAGAGCAATCCATCACACCAAACCCACAAGGCATAGACCAGGAGAATCCCAAGCAGACTGCTAATGCCTTTAATACCTTTTTCACTGAGGCCATTCAAACTCTTGCCAGTTATCTACTCAAAACTTCACTATAACTAACACTATCCCACCCCTCCATTTCTCTTCCAACCTATCCCAAAAACATATATTCTTACTCTCCTAAAACTGAAACCATGCTGTCCTTCAGCCGACCAACTACCCACTGAATACCTACAGTTAGCAGCCAAGTCCATTGCCCATCCCATTTCCATTCTCATCAACAGAACCATCAGTGAAGGACTCATCCCTAAAATCTGGAAAGTCTCCCATATTATCCCCCTACATAAGGGTGGGAGCTCTACTGAATTCTCCAATTACCGTCCCATAGCCCTACTTTCTCCCTTGGTTAAGATTATGGAAAAATGTATCCACAAGCAATTGCTAGACCACCTAATCCAAAACAATTTATTGTCCAGCTGTCAACATGGTTTCAGACCTTCCCACAGCACTACTACTGCCCTACTTTCATTTACTGACTATCAACAAAAACCGTAATCTCATTATGCTTTCCTCTGCACTGTTTATAGATCTGTCTAAGGCATTCAGTATGGTAAATCACCAGATACTTATAAATATCCTCAAATCCCTGTCACTAGATGCACTAGCTATAACATGATTCCAGTCCTACTTACAAAACAGACAACAGGCTGCTGTTTGGCATAATACTCTTATCTACCCACCTGCCTGTTAACCTTGGTGTCCCCCAAGGGTCCATATTAGGACCCTTTCTGTTTTCTATATTTATTAATGACCTTCACCTAGAAATGCCCCAAGCTACTTGCATACAATACGCTGACGACTCCACACATGCTCAGCCACATCAGTGATCTGCACTTCACTCCCTTACCCAAAAGGTGTTAAGGTGTTTAACACAATTGAACAATGGTTTACATAGCGCTGTCTCCTTCTGTAACCTAGAAAAAACAAGCTCCTCCTCTTTACACCTACTTGTAAGTCCCCCCCCTGTAGATTTCACTGTCACATCCAATAATGGTACTCTCATATCCCCAAATCCAACTACCAAACTACTAGGTATCACTATAGACAACCTCAGCTTCGACACCCATGTCAACAATACTGTAAAAACTATCAATAGAAAACTAGGCTCTCTCTACAGGATCAAACCCTTCCTCTCTCCTGCAGCTAGAACAACTGTCGCTCAGACCCACTTAATGTCTACTCTCCTCTATGCCTCACCCATATACACTAATCTATCTAAAAACAACCTTAATAAAATGGAAAACTCCTACAATAACATAGCCAGATTTGCTACAGGCAACCCTTTAAGAACTCACCACTGTTGCAACTTAAAACAGCTAGGATGGCTTAAATTTCAAAATCACCTTAAATTCCACCAACTGACCATTGTCCATAAAACTCTTTACCAACCTGCAAATACTCCCATACTATCTAACCACATCACCCCCTACAATAACCTCAAGAGCTTACGATCATCACATAAATCTCTTGTCAATATTTGTAAATCTAACAACAGGGCTGGGGACTCTCTCTTCTCTAATATTGTTGGAAAATCCTGGAACCTTCTCCTCAATGAACTTTCCTCAATTCCCTCTATATTACTTTAAGACCAAACAAACTTTTCCTCAAAAGACACTGGCTGTGCTGTACTGAACCTGATTGATCAACTAGTTCTTACTACATTCAGCCTACTCATCATCTCAGTAATCAACTTCCTTATCTTAATAACAGCAATTCTTTTCCTCCTACATATTATTCCTTACGTCTTCTTAAAGACATCAATGTGGATACTTTTGAACTAATTAATTGTATATTATCAGCTGCCTTACTCACCTGTGTATCATGTGTTGAAACTGCATGTGCATTATAGTACTTGTACCTGATTATTTTCCACCAAGTTATTTACTTCTGACCTGTCGAAATGTACCTGCACTATACATTGTTTACCTAAACTTGTATAGGATTTTTGTCATGATTTTGTCATTGTTTTTCATTGGAGCTCATCTCCCTGGGCCTCTACTGAAAATGGACATATATCCAGATAGACTAGCCCGGTCAACAAATGTAAAATAAATAAAAAAATAAAATAAATCCCATCTTTCCTCATGTCAGAACCTGGAATTTATCGTGCTCCTTCTGGACACTTGTGTTGGAGACTGCAGCACTTCCCCTATGCAGAGTCCAGGTTATCTGGGACCAGTCCTGTCAGTTTCTGGATCTGGAGCATCCCATGGTTTACTTGATCTTGCAAGCACTAGGGGCGATCGAGTTGGTGCCTCTCGCCCTGTATAATGAGGGTTTTGCAGTGGATCCTAGTGGTGCAGTGGTCAGCTCAGTTTCATCCCATGTCCAGGACCATCAGGATTTCTCAGACATGCAGACGTAACCTTGTTTGGTGGCTCCAAGCTCAGGGTCTCCTTCTGGGAAGACTTTTCTATCTTCCCCAACCCAAGGCCATGGTGACTACGGATGCTTCTCTGTTGGGGGAGCATTTTTTAGGAGGGACGGTTCAAGGTATGTGGTCCCCCTTAGCAACCAAATTACACGTAAATGTCTTGGAGATGAGCAGTCCTTCTAATGTTGCAAGCCTTCCAGGACTTGTCTCCCTTTTGGCATGGCAGTGGTCTGGTATATCAACAGTCAGGAGGGAACACCGTCTTATTCCCCATACAGAGAGGACATGAGAGTGTGGGAATGGGCAATGTCTTCCAGGTTCTTTCTTCTTGCAATGCATATTCCCAGCAGTTGGTGTATTAGCCAACAAACTCTGATCTATTACGAGTCCGCAGGACTGGTCCCTGAATCGTTAGTAGCAGATCAGATATTTGACCACTGGGGGTGGTCTCCCTTGCTGCAAACCTTTTGCCTGTCGACCACAAATGCAGCAACTACCTTACCCTGATCCCCCCATGGTGGAGTCACCCAGGGACGCTCTAGTTCACAATTGACCGCCGAGACGTCTATATGCTTATCCTCCAACTCCCCTCATTCCCAAGATCTTACAGAAAGCCTGTCATCTGAAGACTTCTCTCCTCCTCATTTTCCCCTTCTGGCTTTGTCAGGTGTGGTTTTCCTTCCTTTGGTCTCATCTGAAATATCCACCCTGGATATTAGCTCCCATTCTGGATCTCATTACCCATCCATGGGGGGGGGCTGCTTCTTCCCAATCTCCAGTGTCTTTGCCTGACTGCTTGGTTCTTCCAGTTTCAGTGATCCTATCAAGAGTCCAGGCTTCCTTCTCTAGTTAAGCGCATTACCTTGGCCTCCCAAAAACTGTCCACCAAGAAGGTGTATTCCAGCATATGGAAGAGATTTTCTATTTGGGCCAACCAACACAATCTCGATCCCTTTTCAGCTTCTATCCCCAACCTTTGGGCCTCTCTCTATTTCAGCAAGGGAGCAGTTTCTCTAATGAAACTCCAGTTGGCGGCTGTATCCAACTTCCATTTGAATGAAAGCTGCACCTTTTCTTCCAGGCTGTGTAGAGCCTTACTCAGAGGATCTTACTTCTCAGACTTCCTGTCAAGGATCCCTATCCTGCATGGGATCTCACACTGGTGTTAGTCTTTGATGCAGAAGCCCTTTGAGCCTGTGGCTACCTGTGATCTCAAATTCCTGTCTTGGAAGACTGCATTCTTGGTGGCTGTTACTTCAGCCAGGAGGGTTTCCGAGTTGCAGGCTTTGTGCATTAGAGCCTCTTTCGTGGTGTTCCATAAGGATAGGGTGTCTCTCTGGACCAATCCTTTTTTTGCCACTAAGATGGTCTCTGAGGCTAACCTCAACCAATCTGTAGAGCTTTGTATTCTTCCCCAATTTTTCTAATAAAGGGGAATATCAGTTGCATTGTCTGGATGTCCATAGTTACGAATTTACCTCGAGAATTGAAAACCTTCGGAAGTCTGATCAGCTCTTTGTTGCTTTCTCTCTGGCCAAGAAAGTTCAAGCAGTTTCCAAGGTATGTATTTCTTGCTAAATCGCTAGCTGTATTTCTTATATTTACGAAAGCAGACATCTGGAGCTTTCTGGACCAGTTGAAGCTCACTCTACTAGGTCAGTAGCCACATAGTCGGTCTTCTTGGCAAACTTTCTTTAGATGAGATTTGCACCACCGCTGCTTGGTCTTAACCCCCCATACCTTTATTATGCATTACAAGTTGGATTTGGTGTCCAGGAGCAGGGCTTCCTTTGGTTCCTCTCTGTTCTGGCATATATCTTTCCCTGAGGCCTGCAAGGGTTCATAGTAGCAGGGGACTCTGACCCATCCATGATCAATAATGACTCTGATAGCATCAGATAGCACAGATTCCAAGTTATGGTAAGTACAAAATTATATTTAGTGTCATTATTCATCACGTTCCCACTCTTTTCCCCTCCTTCTGGAGATTTGGGAGTTATGGAGGGATGGTATCCCTTGGCAGTTTTCATCTTTATAGGCAGTTTTTACTGCGTCCTTTCTATCCAGCAAACTTGATCTGAGGGTTGTGGGAAGCAAGGGATCTTAGGAATAAGGGGAGCTGTACCCTTAGTTGCATCCTAGACCCATCCGTGATGAATAATGACACTAGAAGGCACAGATTCCAGGTTGTGGTAAGTACACAGCTCTCCCTTAAAAGGCAGTGACAGGTTTGAAAAAGAAAACGGGACCCCCCCCCCCCCGAACAAAGTGCAATCTAATAAGTCTAAATGATTATGTGAAAGACTTAATCCTTCCAGAAAGTCTAAACCTCCATTTCTCTCCTTGGCAACAGTTTCAGACAAGTTCTGAGAGTGATCCATCAAGGCTGCAGATGGCCATGGGAGTTTCTCCCATCTTTTTTGTTGTATTCCGCAACATCTGCCAAAGCAGAGTATTGTCTTCCCTCCTGTCATTCAGCATTTGCTCGCTCAGGATGTGATAGAAGCTGCCCTTCTTCCTCAGTTATGGGAACCGTTTTATTCAAGGATGTTTCTAGTGCCAAAGAAGATTCTTGCAGATAAGTTCTAGATATTTCCTTTCTGAACTAGTGTCTGATGGTGCCCAAGTTCAAAATGCTGTCATTTCTCAACTTTAACCCCTTATTCCACATTTTAGTTTTTTTTTAGTGACCTTAGACTTTTAAGATGCATGTTGTCACATTCCTATAGATACAGATTTCGGATGTTTAAGGTTTTCTATATCTGGACCACATGATTATTTCTCTGCATTCCACTTTGGTCTGTCTACTGCTCCCAGAGTATTCATAGTGTCTAGCTGTTGTGATGGTCTACTGCCGTCTGCAAGGTATTCACATTTTTCCTTAACTTGGTTATCGTTGCAGAATCTTTTTCAAAGAGCAAGAATATCTCACTTGGGTAAGGGATCTCCTACACAGGACAGGATTCCAAGGGAACATACAGAAGTCTTGTCTGACTCCTCACAGGATTGTTTTCTGGAGATGTCTCCTGGACACCTTAGTTCAAAGAGTTTTTCTTCCACAGGGGAAAGAAAATCTGTTTAGATCTATTACTGAGCTCATGATACCTCTGGCAAGACTCCACATGAGAAAAATCCAATGGTACCTGGAAGCTTTCTGGTCCCAGCATCACCATCCCCTGACATTACAGATTCCAATTTTGGGGTTTGTTGTGAAAAGGGAGATTTTGTGATGGACACTAAATTTCTCAGAATCCAGGTTTCCCAATCTCCCTTCCTGCTGCAGCACAGTTAGTCAGAACCAACACCTCAGACTTTGCTTGGAGAGCAATATATATAGGAATAAGTGCAGAGTCTTTGGAACAAAACAAGATTGTGCAAAATGCATAAATGAGATGGTGACTCTTAAAAATTCTGTCAGTCTGTGGACCCTTGGATACCACTACAGTGATGCAGTACAAAAACAACCAGATCTTAACCCTCTGTCCAGACTCGCCATAACCTGGAATATAGCTTTTCAGCCCCGTGTCACTAAACAAGCATTTTTGTATACTATTTGAGCCTAATTGTGTGGAAGGCAAACTAGAGAGGACTGGGACAAACTCTCACGAGTGGAAACTGAATCAGTGTGTCTTCCAGGATTTGTTTCAACTGTGGAGAAACCTCAGATAATTTTGCCTCTGCTCCCAACAATCGCTTGGCAAAATTCTGCATTAGGACTACATGTAAGAAGGCCTAGAATCCCAATATACTTGCTTTTCCTTGGACAAGAATGTTCCTGTATGCTTTTACACCAATATCCATGGTCATTTTGAAGAGTCAGGAGGACTTCAAAAAGAATCATTGTGGTTGACTCCCTTTTGATCAGGCAACTGTGGTTCTCCCATTTGGAAGTAGCGGCAATTACCATGAGCTTCTTCACAGACTGGATTTATTCATATAAGATCTAGTGTTTGATGCATCCTGACTTAAAGCAATTTCAACTGACTGCCTGGGTAACAGAATTTTAATACCTTTTAGACACTCTTTTAACTGGGGGTGGTGCAGCTGGTATAAATGGAGGCAAGAAAACTTGCTTCAATTCATATCTTAGTATTTTCTAGTTGGTGTCAAGTAAAGAACAAACACCCTTTCAGGGCTAGTGTCTGGTTCTGCATTATTTTTGTTAGTATTGTATGGGCCTATCTTACTACTCAATCAAGTTTCATTGAGCATGTCTGCCCACGGGTCCCCATCATTCATTGCATTCTAATGTCAGAATATTTTTGAAAAGAGGTGTTGCAAAAATAGCCTCCTAGAAAACAGGTGGCTCCTCATTGGGTTCTTAATTTTGTATAACTCTTGCTCCATCTGAACCAGCACATCAGGCTGACTTGAAGTTTGTCGCATGGAAAATTCTCATTTTGCAGTGGTCAGAACAATTAATACTACAAGTTGCAAGCTGTCATTGTGGGTCATCCTTCTCATTTTCCACCACAAAGGTATGGTTTTCTTAAGAGTTAATCCTTCATGTATGCCTAAAGTGGTGTCCATGTTTACTTTAAGCCAAGCAATCCATCACCCTGTCTTACTTGCAGAAATTAAAATGAAGAAAGTATACTCGAAACATTGGATGTCCAGAGAACTCTAGTACTGTCTTGGCAAAACGTTTTTTTGCACTTCTGTTCAGTTCATTTTTTTCATGAAGGCAAGAAAGACATCCTGTGTCAAAACAGATGATTTCCAAATAGTTGTCTCAGGTTATTACCATTTGTTACACATAATCGGCCCCCTTTTTCCCAATTTTGTGCATGGGGGTTGGGGTACCATGTTAACTGTCACCAACTTTCTCGATTCAGTGCCACACTCCTGCCTTCAACACTCATGCCTGACTGTTGCAGATCTTTCACACAATCCATCCACCTCTTTGCTGGACGTCCCCGCTTCCTCTTACCTTCTTCCTGTCTGGCCCAAATCTTCCTCACCAGATTGTCTTATGATTTTCTGCACATTTGCCCAAGCCACCATAATCTGTTCTCTCTGATCATTTCTTCAGTTGGAGCTGCTTTGGCTTCTGCTATGTCCTCATTTCTTCAGCTGTCCCACAGTGTGCATCCTACCACCATTCTCAGGCACTTCATTTCCATTACCTGTAGCTTCTTAAACTGTTCTGCCTTTACTGCTCAGGTTTCTGTACCAGTAGTACTGGTCGCACCACTGTCTTGTATACCTTACTTTTCAGCTTCTTTGACATTATTTTGTCATAGACTACACCTGACACTCAATGCCATTTGGCTGCAGCCCCTCTGGTTCTAGCTTTGACCTCTTCATTTAGACTTCCCTTCTCCACATCTCACCCCTCCCAGATACTTGCAGATGTTTACATGTTCTACCATCTTCCCTTCTGTCTCTATTCTCAGCTAATTCTGATTTCTGTATTTGCTGCCATTACCACCATCTTATCTGTGCTTAGTTTCATCCCATGTGCCTTCAGTTGTGCATTTCATTCTCCTATCCTTTGCTGAAGTTTTAGCTCCGAGTCTGCCTGTAATGCCCCATCATCTGCGTACAGCAGCTTTGTTGATCTGTCCCCTCCAGCCTGTTTGCTAATGTAGTCCATCACCAGTATGAACAGCACTGGGCTCTGAGCTGAACCCTGGTGTTCACCCACTCCTACTGGGAACCCCACTATGAGGCCAAGCACTGTCCATACTTGAGTCATAGAGTCCTTGTACATAGGCTGCACTAATTCTACCAGTGTTTCTGGGACTTCAAACCACTGCACTACTGCCCAGATCAGCTTTCTTGGAACCTTGTCATATGCTTTCTCCAAGTCTAGAAATGCCCAGTTGGATTCTGTCCTCATCTCTAGTTTCTTCTTAGGTATCTGTCTCCTTGCAAACATTGGGTCAGTTGAGCAGTCCAGATTCATATAGGAATACAGCACATCTCCCATGTTGCATTTTACTACTGTATATCCATTTATCAATCTGTCTCCAGAACTTTCATGCAGTGCGATAGGAGTTTGATGCCTCTGTACTGCCAACAGCTGTGGATGTCTTTGTTCTTGTATACTGGCATGAGTATGTTTGTTTATTCTCCAGTCATCTGGGATATGCCGCTCTCTCCACACTGCTATTAGTACCATCAGGAGCCATTTCTCTCCTATCTCACCCAACATCTTTATCATATCTTCTGTGAACCTCATCTAAGCCTGCTGCTTTCCCTGACTTTATTTTCATTAGTGCTGTTCTTACTACTACTAGGGCGGGCTTCTCCTCTTCTCTCAGCGTAGGCTGTTTCTGGGGTAGTACAGCTTCTGTGGGGGTTTCTTCATTCAGAAGCTGCTGGAAATACTCCTTCCATCTGCCTTTGTCCTGTGGGCTGGTGAGCAGGTTGTTACTGACATCCCTTATGAAGGGTGTCTGTCTTTATTTTTCTGTCTTTGCCTTGCATCCTGATAGATTTTGTGCCACTTACTGAGTCACTTTCCAGAAGTTGGTACAGTGCCACTGATGCCCTGTTCTTTGCTTTTGCAACTTTTTTCTTAGCTTCCTTTTAGCCAACCAGTAGTCCTTCCTAACGTGGTCAGTCTTTTCTGTCTTCCACTTCTTCCTGCCCCCCTCTGTTCATTTGATGACTTCCTTGACTTCTCCATTCCACCACCAGCTTTTCTTATGTATCTTATTTCCATGCCTTTGGAGCATTTCTCCCCGGGCCTCCGCTGAAAATGGACCTGCGTCCAGTCGGGCACTCCCCATCAACAAATGTAAATAAATAAATACCTAGCTCGGCCACATCTTTTCTGTAGTTCTAACGCATGCTGTTTTTAGACACTACCATTCTTGTTCAACTCCGCCTATTTCCACCTCCTCCTTGGGATGCTAGAGCCCTGAGTAACTCCTTGAACTTTTATTTCTCTCCAGTCAACTTCCAGGTCTTCAGCCTGGTCTCTGTTGATCTTAGAGCCTTCTCTGACCACTGCTTGCAGCTAACTGTGGCAACTAGTGGTTTATACTGTGGGCCAACAGTTTCACTGAGGTTGACTTTGTAATCATGGATTTCTACCCCAGTGCCTTTTCCTTACTAGGAGAATGTCTACCTGCATGTTGGCTGCTCTTGTATGTGATCTTGTGCCTGACTGTCTTTCTGAACTATGTGCTAGCTACTATCAAGCCATTTGCCAGACAGAAGTCTAGAATGGCTTATTTATTCCTTTTGCCCCAGCCATGTGGGCCCAGGCAGTCCTCATATCCTGTTCCATCTGTCCTGATAAGTGCATTCAAGTCACCCATTATCAACACCAATTCATGTTGTCCTGCTCTATCAAGTAGGTCCTGCAACTGCTGTCTGAATGCCCGCTTTTCCTCATGGTCACAACCCTGCTGTGGGGCATAGGCTGATATTATGAATACTTGCCCTGTCATTACACTGGAGTCCGATTGCCATGAGTCGGTCATTAATTCTGATGACATCCCTCACTGGCTTCTGAAGCCTCTCACCACAATTCCTACACCATTACTAGCCTGTCCCCCTCCTGAGTAGTAGAGTCTGGATCCCAAGCCAAGTGGCTTTGCTGACTACCCTTCCATCTCATCTCTTGGATACATAAGATATCCAGCCTCCTCCGTATCGTCATGTCATCCACTTCCAGGCTACGTCCTGTCAGTGAACCTACATTAAGCATAGCAACTCTCAGTTCATGTTTGGCAGGTTGGTTGGCTTTACATCCAGCTTTCGCTGAACAGAGCTATCCCAGGTAACCCAGCATGGGCAGCTAGAGGCTGGACCTCTCCCACTATTAGCAAGGATCCCTGGTGTAGGTTAGAGTAGGCCAGCTCTTCAATCCCATTTTTTACCGATAACTACCCCTGCCCATTTTAGCGACATTAGTTAACATGACCAAATCACCTAGAGCCATATTTCACACCAAGTGGATAGCCCTGCCATGGCGTGCAGTCTGTGATCCGTGTTCTCTTGAGGATACTGCGCACCACAGTAGATGTCCAAAGCGGTTGGTCTGTACAACTCTCTCCCCCTGTAGGCCACCATGTAGTCTGTGCTGCTGCCCACAGCTCCATTCATTGGTGACTTTGAGATGGAAACAATCAGCATGCTTTTTGGATGTGGGAGAAACCCCACGGAGACAAGGGAAACGTGCAAACTCCAAGCAGGCATTGGACGGAGGTCAGACTCTAACTTTGTACCTTGTGGATGGGAAGTGAAAACCTTAACCATTATGGCAACTGGTCTCTAACCAGTGATACACCACAGCAACAGAATTATTCCAAAGTAAAGTCTCATTCTACCAGGGGATTAGTTTGATATGTGGCTTTTTGGAAACGGTTTGATTCCAGAAGTGTTAAGAAAGCAGCAACTTGGTCTTCTGTGCATCTTTTTACAAAACACTATAAAACTAGATTCCTTTTACAGGTCTAGAACAGGCTTTTCAAAAACCACTCTCAGGGGGCTCTTGGACCCTCATCCTGCCTCTTCCCTGTCATATTAACCTGTGGTAACCAACCCATGC